>NC_064840.1:5161515-5464545 GCF_024166365.1 Elephas maximus indicus
AGCATTCTGGCTGTACATCTCCCAAGACAGATTTGTTGGTTCTTCGGACAGTCCATGGTATATTGAGTATTCTTCGCCAACACCATAATTCAGGTGCATCAATTCTTCTTCGGTCTTCCTTATTCGTTGTCCAGCTTTCGCATGCATATGAGGTGATCGAAAATACCATGGCTTAGGTCAGGTGCACTTTAATAATCAAAGTGATATCCGTGCTTTTCAAAAATTTAAAGAGGTCTTTTGCAGCAGATTTGCCCAATGCAATAAAGAAACAAACAAACAAAACATTGCCTTCAAGTCAATTCCAAATCATAGGAACCCTATAGGACACAGGAAAACTGCCCTACAGGGCTTCCGAGGACCAGATGGTAGATTTGAGCTACCTACCCTTGGGTTAGCAGCCAAGCTCTTAACCACTGTGCCATGAGGGCTCTGCCCAATGTAATACATTGTTTGATTTCTTGACTGCTACTTCCATGGGCATCGAATGGGGATCCCAGTAGAATGAAATCCTTGACAACTTTGATACTTTCTTCATTTATCATGACGTTGCTTGTTGGTCCAGTTGCGAGGATTTTTGTTTTCTTTATTTTGAAGTGTAATCCATATTAAAGGCTGTAGTCTTTGATGTAGTCTTTACTGATGAAGTAAGTGCTTCAAGTCTTCCTCACTTTCAGCAGCAAGTCTGTGTCATCTGCATATTGTAGGTTGTTAATGCGTCTTCCTCCAATCCTGATGCTGCATTCCTCTTCATATAGTCCAGCTTCTCAGATTATCTGCTCAGTATACAGATTGAATAAGTACAGTGAAAGAATAAAACCCTGACTCACACCTTTTCAATTTTAAACCGCAGAGTATCCCCTTGTTCTGTTCAAATGACTGCCTCTTGGTCTATGTACAGGTTCCTGATAAGCACAATAAAGTGTTCTGGAATTGCCATTCCTCGCAACATTATCCATAATTTGTTAAGATCTACACAGTCGAATGCTTTTGCATAGTCAAGAAAACACAGGTAAACACCCTTCTGGTATTCTCTGCTTTCAGCCAGGATCCATCTGACGTCAGCAATGACATTCTTCATTCCGTGTCTTCTTCTGGATCTGGTTCAAATCTCTGCAGTTCCCTGTCAGTATACGGCCATAGCCATTTCTGAAGTATCTTCAGCAAAACTTTGCTTGCGTGTGATACTAATGACTTACTTACTACAGGATGCTAAAATTGAAGCTCGGGCCAGGGATTTTTTTTTTTAAGCTAAGTTGGTAGTTTATTTGCAACAGTTCTTCTAAGTATAAGGATTCTTGCATCAAGTGAACGAAGGCTCAGATGAGGGAGAAAAAAGGTACTTGTCAGTTTGAAAGTCACAGTTTATCTTTTCTATAATTGGATTCGGAGAAAAATGAGGAACCCACTGGTAGCAGGAAGAAGCAAGAGTCTTCTCGAGTCTGGCATTTGATGAGATAGATGTTCAGTTACTGTGCATTTCCATTGTTTTTCCAGGGCAGAACATATAGCAGAGACTTGCGAACACGCATGCCTGAAGCCAGGTTACTCTTATGTTCTATAACTATGTTGCTTGCAGGGCTGTTGTTGCCACAGTAGTTGGCTGTGCCCCAGACAAATAGGGTGCTGATCTGTTCCCATAAATCTTTATCCCAGTCTTTGTCACAAGAAGGGCACTGCCATGTGCTCTTAGCCAGAGTCTCTTGTCCAAGGTTCCTCATTTGGTTGACAACATGCTGCTCAATACAACTTTTGTCATCACGGCTTGAGATATGATGGCTGATTTCACCTGAGGAACCTGGTGGTGAGCACTGAAGGGACAAGGAGCCACCTTGTTTGTGACATCAGGATGATTCTGTCCTTGATACAATGATAAAGAAACCTGTCACAACTACTTATCTCAGCTGTGACAACATTCAAGCAGCCATAGACAGCTCATAACCCATGAACATGGTTGTGACCCAATAAAACTTTATTTACAAAAATAGGCACTAGGCGACATACATAACAATCTACGAACCCTGAACAACAAACACAGATTTAGAGACGGAGAACGAACTAATACGGGGAAGCAGCGATTGTTTCCAGAGCCTGGAGCCAGCATACCAGTCAGGTACGGCACAAGCACAGAGACCTGCTCCACCCCCCTGAACTAACCCCGGGAGGGGGACTAGCCGGTTCCACGGGCGGCGTGGGACGCAGCCGTTAGGAGAAGTCCCCGGGAGGCAGTGACTGATCTTGGAGCAGAAAGAGTAGCATCCGAGCCGGGGAACCGTCCCACAGGGATTTGGACTGCACGCAGGTACGCCATAAACACGGAGAGTTGCTCCACCCCCTGAACTAACCCCGGGAAGGTGACCATCCGGGTCGCGCGGGCGGCGTGGGACGCAGCTGGTAGGAGAAGTCCCCGGGAGGCAGCGACTGGTATTGGAGCGGGGAGAACAGCGTTCCAGCCGGGACACTCGGTCGCGGCACAAGCACGGGGAGCTACTCCACCCATCTGAACTAACCCCGGGAGGGGGCCCACCTGGTTCACGGGGGCGGCACGGCCACGCGGCTGGAGGGACGAGAAGTCCCCGGGAGGCAGCGACTGATTTTGGAGTCGAGAGTGCACCGTCCCAGTAGGGGAGCCTTGACGCTGGGCGTGGGGCTGGAAGCGGAGGATCTGACCGTGACTCCAGCGGGCCAGACCCCCCGGGGGCAATCTCCACACAGACAGCACACATAGGCGACGCGCCCGCGGGAATCTCAGATATAAGAGTCATTCCAAGCAAGACAAGCAACTCTGGCTATATTCTGAGGTGCTACTCTCCTATCTCTCTGTTCCCTCCCCCACCCTCCCCAGGCGGCTTCATTAACATCTGAATAGCCTGAGCCAGAGGGAGAACTCTGATAGGGATCTGACTGCAGTTTTTTTTTAGCGGATTTTCTGGAAAAACTAGTTTCCCAGTGATGGCTCGGAGACAACAATCCATATCAAACCACTTAAAGAAGCAGACCGTGACAGCTTCTCCAACTCCCCAAACAAAAGAATCAAAATCTTTCCCAAATGAAGATACAATTTTGGAATTATCAGATACAGAATATAAAAAACTAATTTACAGAATGCTTAATGATATCACAAATGAAATTAGGATATCTGCAGAAAAAGCCAAGGAACACACTGATAAAACTGTTGAAGAACTCAAAAAGATTATTCAAGAACATACTGGAAAAATTAATAAGTTGCAAGAATCCATAGAGAGACAACATGTAGAAATCCAAAAGATTAACAATAAAATAACAGAATTAGACAACACACTAGGAAGTCAGAGGAGCAGACTCGAGCAATTAGAATGCAGACTGGGACATCTGGAGGACCAGGGAATCAACACCAACATAGCTGAAAAAAAATCAGATAAAAGAATTAAAAAAAATGAAGAAACCCTAAGAATTATGTGGGACTCTATCAAGAAGGATAACCTGCGGGTGATTGGAGTCCCAGAACAGGGAGGGGGGACAGAAAACACAGAGAAAATAGTTGAAGAACTTCTGACAGAAAACTTCCCTGACATCATGAAAGACGAAAGGATATCTATCCAAGATGCTCATCGAACCCCATTTAAGATTGATCCAAAAAGAAAAACACCAAGACATATTATCATCAAACTCACCAAAACCAAAGATAAACAGAAAATTTTAAAAGCAGCCAGGGAGAAAAGAAAGGTTTCCTTCAAGGGAGAATCAATAAGAATATGTTCTGACTACTCAGCAGAAACCATGCAGGCAAGAAGGGAATGGGACGACATATACAGAACACTGAAGGAGAAGAACTGCCAACCAAGGATCATATATCCAGCAAAACTCTCTCTGAAATATGAAGGCGAAATTAAGATATTTACAGACAAACACAAGTTTAGAGAATTTGCAAAAACCAAACCAAAGCTACAAGAAATACTAAAGGATATTGTTTGGTCAGAGAACCAATAATATCAGATATCAGCACAACACAAGGTCACAAAACAGAACGTCCTGATATCAACTCAAATAGGGAAATCACAAAAACAAACAAATTAAGATTAATTAAAAAAAAAATACACATAACAGGGAATCATGGAAGTCAATAGGTAAAAGATCACAATAATCAAAAAGAGGGACTAAATACAGGAGGCATTGAACTGCCATATGGAGAGTGATACAAGGCGATATAGAACAATACAAGTTAGGTTTTTACTTAGAAAAATAGGGGTATATAATGAGGTAACCACAAAAAGGTATAACAACTCTATAACTCAAGACAAAAACCAAGAAAAACGTAACGACTCAACTAACATAAAGTCAAACACTATGAAAGTGAGGATCTCACAATTTACTAAGAAAAACGCCTCAGCACAAAAAAGTATGTGGAAAAATGAAATTGTCAACAACACACATAAAAAGGCATCAAAATGATAGCACTAAAAACTTATTTATCTATAATTACCCTGAATGTAAATGGACTAAATGCACCAATAAAGAGACAGAGAGTCACAGACTGGATAAAGAAACACGATCCATCTATATGCTGCCTACAAGAGACACACCTTAGACTTAGAGACACAAACAAACTAAAACTCAAAGGATGGAAAAAAGTATATCAAGCAAACAATAAGCAAAAAAGAAGAGGAGTAGCAATATTAATTTCTGACAAAATAGACTTTAGACTTAAATCCACCACAAAGGATAAAGAAGGACACTATATAATGATAAAAGGGACAATTGATCAGGAAGACATAACCATATTAAATATTTACGCACCCAATGACAGGGCTGCAAGATATATAAATCAAATTTTAACAGAACTGAAAAGCGAGATAGATACCTCCACAATTATAGTAGGAGACTTCAACACACCCCTTTCGGAGAAGGACAGGACATCCAGTAAGAAGCTCAACAGAGACACGGAAGATCTAATTACAACAATCAACCAACTTGACCTCATTGACTTATACAGAACTCTCCACCCAACTGCTGCAAAATATACTTTTTTTTCTAGCGCACATGGAACATTCTCTAGAATAGACCACATATTAGGTCATAAAACAAACCTTTGCAGAGTCCAAAACATCGAAATATTACAAAGCATCTTCTCAGACCACAAGGCAATAAAACTAGAGATCAATAACAGAAGAACGAGGGAAAAGAAATCAAATACTTGGAAAATGAACAATACCCTCCTGAAAAAAGACTGGGTTATAGAAGACATCAAGGAGGGAATAAGGAAATTCATAGAAAGCAACGAGAATGAAAATACTTCCTATCAAAACCTCTGGGACACAGCAAAAGCAGTGCTCAGAGGCCAATTTATATCAATAAATGCACACATACAAAAAGAAGAAAGAGCCAAAATCAGAGAACTGTCCCTACAACTTGAACAAATAGAAAGTGAGCAACAAAAGAATCCATCAGGCACCAGAAGAAAACAAATAATAAAAATTAGAGCTGAACTAAATGAATTAGAGAACAGAAAAACAATTGAAAGAATTAACAAAGCCAAAAGCTGGTTCTTTGAAAAAATTAACAAAATTGATAAACCATTGGCTAGACTGACTAAAGAAATACAGGAAAGGAAACAAATAACCCGAATAAGAAATGAGAAGGACCACATCACAACAGAACCAAATGAAATTAAAAGAATCATTTCAGATTATTATGAAAAATTGTACTCTAACAAATTTGAAAACCTAGAAGAAATGGATGAATTCCTTGAAAAACACTACCTACCTAAACTAACACATTCAGAAGCAGAACAACTAAATAGACCCATAACAAAAAAAGAGATTGAAACGGTAATCAAAAAACTCCCAACAAAAAAAAGTCCTGGCCCGGACGGCTTCACTGCAGAGTTCTACCAAATTTTCAGAGAAGAGTTAACACCGCTACTACTAAAGGTATTCCAAAGCATAGAAAATGACGGAATACTACCCAACTCATTCTATGAAGCCACCATCTCCCTGATACCAAAACCAGGTAAAGACATTACAAAAAAAGAAAATTATAGACCTATATCCCTCATGAACATTGATGCAAAAATCCTCAACAAAATTCTAGCCAATAGAATCCAACAACACATCAAAAAAATAATTCACCCTGATCAAGTGGGATTTATACCAGGTATGCAAGGCTGGTTTAATATCAGAAAAACCATTAATGTAATCCATCACATAAATAAAACAAAAGACAAAAACCACATGATCTTATCAATTGATGCAGAAAAGGCATTTGACAAAGTCCAACACCCATTTATGATAAAAACTCTTACCAAAATAGGAATTGAAGGAAAATTCCTCAACATAATAAAGGGCATCTATGCAAAGCCAACAGCCAATATCACTCTAAATGGAGAGAACCTGAAAGCATTTCCCTTGAGAACGGGAACCAGACAAGGATGCCCTTTATCACCGCTCTTATTCAACATCGTGTTGGAAGTCTTAGCCAGGGCAATCAGGCTAGACAAAGAAATAAAAGGTATCCGGATTGGCAAGGAAGAAGTAAAGTTATCACTATTTGCAGATGACATGATTATATACACAGAAAACCCTAAGGAATCCTCCAGAAAACTACTGAAACTAATAGAAGAGTTTGGCAGAGTCTCAGGTTATAAAATAAACATACAAAAATCACTTGGATTCCTCTACATCAACAAAAAGAACACCGAAGAGGAAATAACCAAATCAATACCATTCACGGTAGCCCCCAAGAAGATAAGATACTTAGGAATAAATCTTACCAAGGATGTAAAAGACCTATACAAAGAAAACTACAAAGCTCTACTACAAGAAATTCAAAAGGACATACTTAAGTGGAAAAACATACCTTGCTCATGGATAGGAAGACTTAACATAGTAAAAATGTCTATTCTACCAAAAGCCATCTATACATTTAACGCACTTCCGATCCAAATTCCAATGTCATATTTTAAGGGGATAGAGAAACAAATCACCAATTTCATATGGAAGGGAAAGAAGCCCCGGATAAGCAAAGCACTACTGAAAAAGAAGAAGAAAGTGGGAGGCCTCACCTTACCTGACTTCAGAACCTATTATACAGCCACAGTAGTCAAAACAGCCTGGTATTGGTACAACAACAGACACATAGACCAATGGAACAGAATTGAGAACCCAGACATAGATCCATCCACGTATGAGCAGCTGATATTTGACAAAGGACCAGTGTCAATTAACTGGGGAAAAGACAGCCTTTTTAACAAATGGTGCTGGCATAACTGGATATCCATTTGCAAAAAAATGAAACAGGACCCATACCTCACACCATGCACAAAAACTAACTCCAAGTGGATCAAAGACCTAAACATAAAGACTAAAACGATAAAGATCATGGAAGAAAAAATTGGGACAACCCTAGGAGCCCTAATACAAGGTATAAACAGAATACAAAACATTACCAAAAATGATGAAGAGAAACCCGATAACTGGGAGCTCCTAAAAATCAAACACCTATGCTCATCTAAAGACTTCACCAAAAGAGTAAAAAGACCACCTACAGATTGGGAAAGAATTTTCAGCTATGACATCTCCGACCAGCGCCTGATCTCTAAAATCTACATGATTCTGTCAAAACTCAACCACAAAAAGACAAACAACCCAATCAAGAAGTGGGCAAAGGATATGAACACACATTTCTCTAAAGAAGATATTCAGGCAGCCAACAGATACATGAGAAAATGCTCTCGATCATTAGCCATTAGAGAAATGCAAATTAAAACTACGATGAGATTCCATCTCACACCAGCAAGGCTGGCATTAATCCAAAAAACACAAAATAATAAATGTTGGAGAGGCTGCGGAGAGATTGGAACTCTCATACACTGCTGGTGGGAATGTAAAATGGTACAACCACTTTGGAAATCTATCTGGCGTTATCTTAAACAGTTAGAAATAGAACTACCATACAACCCAGAAATCCCACTCCTCGGAATATACCCTAGAGATACAAGAGCCTTCATACAAACAGATATATGCACACCCATGTTTATTGCAGCTCTGTTTACAATAGCAAAAAGTTGGAAGCAACCAAGGTGTCCATCAACGGATGAATGGGTAAATAAATTGTGGTATATTCACACAATGGAATACTACGCATCGATAAAGAACAGTGACGAATCTCTGAAACATTTCATAACATGGAGGAACCTGGAAGGCATTATGCTGAGCAAAATGAGTCAGAGGCAAAAGGACAAATACTGTATAAGACCACTATTATAAGATCTTGAGAAATAGTAAACCTGAGAAGAACACATACTTTTGTGGTTACGAGGGGGGGAGGGAGGGAGGGTGGGAGAGGGTTTTTTTATTGATTAATCAGTAGATAAGAACTGCTTTAGGTGAAGGGAAAGACAACACTCAATACATGGAAGGTCAGCTCAATTGGACTGGACCAAAAGCAAAGAAGTTTCCGGGATAAAATGAATGCTTCAAAGCTCAGCGGAGCAAGCGCGGGGGTCTGGGGAACATGGTTTGCGGGGACTTCTAAGTCAATTGGCAAAATAATTCTATTATGAAATCATTCTGCATCCCACTTTGAAATGTGGCGTCTGGGGTCTTAAATGCTAACAAGCAGCCATCTAAGATGCAGCAATTGGTCTCAACCCACCTGGAGCAAAGGAAAATGAAGAACACCAAGCCCACATGACAACTAAGAGCCCAAGAGACAGAAAGGGCCACATGAACAAGAGACCTACATCATCCTGAGACCAGAAGAACTAGTTGGTGCCCGGCCACAATCGATGACTGCCCTGACAGGGAGCTCAGCAGAGGACCCCTGAGGGAGCAGGAGAGCAGTGGGATGCAGACCCCAAATTCTCATAAGAAGACCAAACTTAATGGTCTGACTGAGACTGGAGGAATCCCGGCGGCCATGCTCTCCAGACCTTCTGTTGACACAGGACAGGAACCATCCCTGAAGACAACTCATCAGACATGAAAGGGACTGGTCAGCGGGTGGGAGAGAGACGCTGATGAAGAGTGAGCTAATTATATCAGGTGTACACTTGAGATTGTGTTGGCAACTCTTGTCTGGAGGGGGGATGGGAGGATAGAGAGAGAGGGAAGCCGGCAAAATTGTCAAGAAAGGAGAGACTGAAAGGGCTGACTCAAGACGGGGAGAGTAAGTGGGAGTAGGGAGTGAGATGTATGTAAACTTATATGTGACAGACTGATTGGATTTGTAAACGTTCACTTGAAGCTTAATAAAAGTTATTATAAAAAAAAAAAAAAATAGGCACTAGGCTGGATGTGGCCCGTGGGGCTGCACTTTCCCAACCCCTGGTCTACACTCATATTCTGGTCCCCGGCTCTGGCAGATAAACATGCATCTCTTCTCTGCTCCCCTGGGGACTGGTGCCTGCCCATCAGGAGGGCTCGGTGCTCTCCTTTCCAATCCCACCCTCACAGGCTTCAGGAGGCTTCAGAGCCCACACTGAACTGAGTGTCACAGGTTAGGCAGAGAACAAGGACGTGGAGTGGAGATCACCCAGCATCAAGCTGACCTGGGCTGATCTGGAAGAGCTCATAGGGAAAGGAATGCAGGACAATGTCCTTCTGTCCTGGAAGTCACATCCGTCTGCAGGGTCCTTTCCCACTGGGTGTGGCTCCCCATAAAGTAAAATGCAGATTGCTGCTGAAAGGGACAACCTCCATAAATCCAACCTTCAAGAACTATATGACCTCAGTACAATTGCCATTGAGCTGATCCTGACTCATGGTGACCCCACACGTGTCAGATGAAAACTGTGCTCCACAGGGTTTTCAACAGCTGATTTTTCAGAAGCAGATCACCAGGACTTTCTTCCGAGGTGCCTCTGGGTAGACTCAAACCTCCGGCCTTTTGGTTAGTAGCTAAGCAAGTTGACTGTTTGCACCACCCAGGGCCTTTATGACCCTGGTAGCTTGGATTAAAGTATGAGGTTTGTTCATCCAGTCAACAAATATTAACTGTTTCAGGCATTGTTCTTGGTCCTGGTACAGAGATATGAACATAACCAGCGAGATCCCTGCCCTCACTGATGGCAGATCCTAGGGAGGAAGACAGGATGAGTTTCCAACAGTGATAAGATCTCTGAAGAACACAAAACAGGAGAATAAGGTAGATAGAGTGATGGACAAGGAGAGGGCAGAAGGCCCATTTCAATCAAAGAGATGAGAGAAGTCCATGGAACAGCCAAGCTAAATACTGACAGAAGAGGAGGAGGCAGACGTGAGAGATGTAAAGAATTGCATTTCAGGCAAAGAGAATGGCCAACCACAAGGACCTGGGATGCAGAGTTTATTGTAGGGCGTTGGGTTCTCATTTGCAAGGGTCTGAACTCCAATGTCCAACCTGAGTGGTGGAGTATTTGGGTGTGGACCCCACACTTTGGTCTCAGACAAGAAGGTCAAACCAGAGCAGAACATATCTGTGCATTTCCTGGGTGTGACAAAGGGAATTAAGAATGTGACAGTTCCCACGGGTTTATGAGACCTGTGACCCAGCAGCACCTTCATTTTCAGGCTCTGGAACCTCGTCTATAACCCTTTCACAGGCATGGCCTCTGAGCCTGGTCATGAATGGAGGTTTAGCCAACCTCAGAAAAGATATCAGAGTACCTCCAGGCCAATGAGACAGAAAAACAAAGCCGTTTATGGACTCTTGGGACTCTATCCAGGTTCAGCTGCCAGCTCCCAACAAGGCTCTCTCCTTGCATCTGCATTCAGAGTTTGCTACCTCCCAGCTACCTGGGAACCTCAAGGTGAAGCTGATTGACAAGGGATTCACCACTAGGTCACAGAGTCGCTGTTCCCACCAACTACCCCAAATATATCTCATGATACCACCTTCACTTGGTGTAGCCTTGCTCCTGATATGCATGTAGATTAAGGCAATAAAGAATAAGGGCTCCCCAGGAAACAGTTCAGCCATATCCACAAATGAAAAGGGGTTTACATAGCAGACCCTAAGTAGCTCCCAAGGAGCCATTATGGACAGCAGGCACATAAAATGCAAGTTAAGTACATTTTCCTTGTTTGAACGATGTGTGTCAGCTGTATGAGAAACAATAGATTATAAAATGCTCTGTATGGTTTTTTTGTTTTGTTTTTTCTTTGCATTTTAAGAGTGTGTAAAGACAACTTCTTGGCAAAACTCTCTGTGAAGTTCCAACTTCTTACCATTGCGAGCGGGACAATGCCCACAAAGGTGGTCTGGCTGATGAAGATTTCAGAGACAACCAGCTCACTTGTGGAGTCCTCCACCGGGTACTCCACCTGCCAGGTGATCTGCTGGGCCCCAGCCAGGCCACTGCTGTTGTCAACTCCGAAGTCCACTTGCAAGATCTCATAGAAGGAGCCATTGGCCCTGGAAAACAAACACACGTCAAAGCGCAATTTAAAACCCAAAGCTCGGCAGAATGTCAAGACTGATATCAATCGCCACTTTCCTCTTTGACAACCAGAGGAATTACTGCTGAGTTCAACAAGGCACATGGCATCGTTGATGAAGCCTCATTTATAGCTGCTCACCGTGGACCACACCCTGGAGTGGGCTGGCAGGCCGTCTCCAGGGCTCTGTGACAGCGGATTGCTCTCCATGGGATGAGGCAGAATCTCATCTCTGGGTCCACCATCCACAGCTCTCCCCTCCCAGCCCACAAGTACACATGCCACAGTCCAAGCCCCCCACCCTGGGAATGTCCCCAAACCATCCCATCTGCTTCACCGTGACTCCAGTCCTGAGGATTCTGGCTGTTTCTGCTTCTACTTAGCTGGGTGTGTGCACACCAGTGGTTCACACTGAGATTTAGAATTTGGGGGGAAGAGTGGTGACTTCATGGGCTTGATTGAGGATGGGAGGGGGCTTCAGGAGCTGCCATGAGAGACATAATGAGGTGGTAGAGTTGACTTTCATTTCAGCATGGAATCTAAGAAAAGCCCACCTGTGTGCATTCACAGAGTGACGAGGCCGAGTGTGCGTTTGGGGAAGGTGGGTAGGGCACAAATAAGTGAAAAAGGTGTAACTGTCAATATTTTCATATATGGGGAGGCTCTCGCCATTGAGATGGATTTGTAAATTGTGGGTTGACTATTGCATTGACAGGGGAAGTTACTGGACAGAGAGTTTAAAAATCATCCAGTATTGATTTGCGAACGACTCCAGCTCTGTAAGCCTGTCTGCATAACCCCAAGACCAGCTGTCCCCAGATCCAAGGAATGTGTCAGCGGAGACGGACTCACAAGCTCCATGAGACCTGAGTCACATAACCCAGCCTGTGCTTTTGCTGCCAATGGGCCTGTCTGGACCAAGATGGGGTGGGGAGCCTCTCTCTGCCTCCCTGGGACCTGAGTACTGTCTGCAGTCAGACCCCAACATGCAGCCTCTGAGGGAAATGTTCTGAAGCAGAACTCGCTGCCTGCTGCTGGTCCAACAGAATTCTTCTACCATGGACAGCTCCCGTTTACTGTCCTTAAGACTTCTCTATGAACAGGCGTAGAGCTCTGGTGGTGCGGTGGTTAAGAGCTCAGCTGCCAACCAAAAGATCAGCAGTTCAAATCCACCAGCTGCTCCTTGGAAGCCCTATGGGCAGTTCTCCATCCTACAGGGTCACTATGAGTTGAAATCAACTCAACAGCACCCAAGAATAAAGGGGAAACCCACAACTGGATCCTTTGCCTTATATATGCTAAGAGGTCCCAGAGGCAGCGCTCAGCTCCAGCAATGGAATTGACAAAACCGAAGTGCATGGACCCGCCTGACATGAAAGTCTACCCAGAACAGAACTATGTTTGACTTCTTATAGAACTTGTCATTGATCATGTCCAACGTTCTTCCCACATAACAGAGGTTTGAAGAAACTCTCAGATACTGCACCGTCCCATAAGGCAGTGTCATGGATTGAGTTATGTCCCCCCAAAAATGTGTGTATCTATTGGGCTGGGCCATGATTCCTGGTATTGTGTGATTTTCCTACATGTTGTAAATCCTGCCTCTATGATGTTAATGAGGGAGGATGAGCAGCAGTTGTGTTAGTGAGGCAGGACTCAACCTACAAGACTGGATTGTGTCTTGAGGCAATCTCTTGAGATATAAAAGAGAGAAGCCAGCAGAAAGAAAGGGGGACCTTATACCACCAAGAAAGGAGTGCTGGGAGCAGAGTATGTCTGTTGGACCTGGGGTCCCTGTGCAGAGAAGCTCCTAGTCTAGGGGAAGACTGATGAGAAGGCCGACAGAGAGAGAAAGGCTTCACCTGGAGCTGACACCCTGAATTTGGACTTTCAGCCTACTTCACTGTGAGGAAATAAACTTCTGTTTGTTAAAGCCATCCACTTGTGGCATTTCTGTTATAGCAGCAGTAGATAACTAAGATAGGTGACCACTAGCCACATGTGGCCCTTTAAATTGAAATGTAAATTTACTAGAATTAAATAAAACTAAAAATTCCATTCCTCAGGTGCACTAGCCTCATTTCAAGTGCTCAGGAGCCGCATGTGGCTAGTGGCCACCATATCAGATGGCACAGACAGAGAACTGCTGACTTGCTTCATCCCTGGAGAAGTCATCCCAGCCCTTCCAGTCCCTGTGTCCTCACCTGAAAAAGGGGAGATAACAATGCCTGTGTGCCTGTCAGTGGAATAATGAGGCTGGACTGCGCCCACGGACGTGCCCAGTACTGCACGCGTATACAGTGACCGCTCCAGAATCACCAGGCGCACAACTGTAGAAGACTCCACGGGCAAACCACCAGTTGGTCCTGGCTGAGCCTCGGCAGGGTGTGGGCATGTGGGAGCTATGAACCCTCAGGTGTTTCTTTGTACAAGTTGTCACTCATGCAGCAGACAGTGTGTATTGACTATGGGTCCCTGGCCTCATGAGAACACTGGAGGTGGGCACATATGGGACACCCCCACCCCACCAAAAACCAGCTGCTGTGGAGCCAATTCCGACTATGGCAACACCATGTGTGTCAAAGTAGAACTATGCTCTGGGTTTCAATAGCTATGACTTCTGAAAGGAGATTGCCAGGCCTTTCTTCCACGGCACCTCTGGGTGGACTTGAGCCACCAATCTTTCAGCCAGCAGCCGAGTGTTTAACTGTTTGCATCATCCAGGGTCTCCCTCCTCTCACCAAGGAACTCCTGTTTACCGGGGCATCTTCAGTGAAAAGGCAAATAAATGAGACATTGAGGGCTGAGTTTTGAACTGCTGAAGGGACTTCAGGAACTTCGTTTTTGGCTTCAGTCACTCATTTCCCAGCCCCACACTGCAGTCTGCAGCCTCTTCCTGGTCAGGAGTGTCCACCTGTCCATTTGTAAGTCTCATCCCACCGAGATGCTCCAAGCTGCCAGCTCAGGTCTCCTCTTGGGGCTGCATTGTGCTTTGTTACCAGGACAAAGTTGCTTCTAACGCCTGCTGGGCCCCCAGTAGGACTTGCAGAGGCTCACACCGAGAAAGCGAAAGTCCAGTCAGAGAACAAATGAAGCATGACACCATTATCCGGTGGCCATTTCATGCTGCTAAGCCCACACTTGGGTCCGGGGGCCAGTCTTTGGTCTAAGTGGGTGGGGTCTGGTGAGAGGGTGTGCCCCCTCCCTGTGGCTCCCCTCCCTCTCTGACTCCCCAGCCCATGAGCTCACCATCCGCAGGAATCCAACACCGTCCAGCTACTAATGGAAGAACCACCAAGTCAGCGTCACCTTCCTGCGTAAGCGTTTTTAGAAAGGCATTTCCCTCGAGCCAGAGGAAGGAGGTCTTGTACCTCCAGCCAGCTGGCAATCTGGCTAATAAGCCCGTTTCTGTTGAAATGGGCCCATAACTATTAATTTTGCCTGCCCCTGATCTATTCTTGATAAGCTTTTCAGATTTAGAAAAGTGCATCATGACTCTCTCAATTTAGTAATTACCAACTGCCTTTGAGGACTCGGGGTCAGTGTTTCAGCCAGAGGTATTCATGAGACATTTTCTCTGAGTTAGAGGTGTGTGAGTGTGAGTGTGTGAGTGTGAGTGTGTGTGAGTGTGTGAGTGTGAGTGTGTGTGAGTGTGTATGTGTGAGCATGTGTATGTGTGAGTGTGTGAGTCTGTGTGTGAGCATGTGTGAGTGTGTATATGAGTGTGGGTATGTATGAGTGTGTATGTGCAAGTGTGCATGAGTGTGTATAAGTGTGAATTGTGAGTAAGTGTGGGAGTGGGAAGCAGTGTGTGTGGATTCTGAGTGTATGTGTGGATGTGAATGTGTGTGTATGTATGTGTCTGTACATGAGTGTGTGTGGAGTGTGTTGTGTGTGAGTGTATGAGTATGTGTGAGTGTGAGTATGAGTGTGTGGGAGTAGGAGTGGGTAGGAGTGTGTGTGGATTGTGAGTATATATGTGATTATGAATGTGTAAGTGTGTTAGTGTGTAAGTGTGCATGGGGCATGTGTGTGAGTGTGTGTGGAGTGTGTGAGCGTGTGTGTGATGTCTGTGTGAAGTGTGTGTATTGTGAATGGGTGTGTCTGTGTGAGTGTGCAGAGTGTGTGTGGCATGTGTGTGAGCGTGTGTGGAGTGTCTGTGTGTGTGGAGTGTGTGTGGCATGTGTGTGAGCATGTGTGGAGTGTGTCTGTGTGTGTGGAGTGTGTATATGTATATGTGTGAGTGTGTGTGTCTCTGTGTGGGTGTGTGGAGGGGGAGGGATGAGACATGAAGCAGCCACACCCTGCAGCTATTTCTCCCCTCAAGCTGGAGCACACAGCCTCCTTCCAAAATGACCTGCTTCCCAGACACCCATTTCCCATGAAAACCTCACCTTTGAGAAAAGCTGAGCCTCCTTCCCTGGCCCGTGAGTGGGGCTGAGACAACCTCTGTGTGCCCTGTGTGGCTGCTGCTCAGACGAGGCAACAGGAAGGAGGAGCAATAAGGAGAGGCTGGGGACCCCGGCCCTTGCCCCAGGGAATAGACTCGGCCATTTCTCAGCATGTCACTCGCACTGACAATAATTTGTTGTTTTGTGGAGGGAATGGAGAGAGAGTCTAAAAGCTTCCCCAGTTCTCCAGCAAGTCATGTCACTTACACAGATTATTTTTCACCCCACGAACTTCTAGATGGTCCCGAGCTACCAGGCTGAAACAGTGATGCTTCCCCCATACGGGTTTTCCTGGGAATAGGGCAAGGGGGGCTGCCCCTGGTCTCTGGGCCTCTGTTTTTTCTTAAGCGCCTTTTTTTCCGGGCACTAACTTAAAAGATGACTGAAAAGCAAGGTAAATACGGAATGATGCCTATGCTGCACAAAGGTCCCCAGAGCAGGATTTGCTGACTAGTCACAGTAAACACAGTGTGAAACTGAACTTCTGACCCCCCGCCCCAGATGACTTACTCGAGAGGACAAAGACACCCCTGTATTGTTCCCTGCTCTGTAGTGGCTGGCATGGGGCCTGGCAAATTGTAGGAATTCAACCGGTATTTGTTTAACTCATTGACCATACTCAAAAGACCCAGCAGGGCACCCTGTGAAATTCTAAGGATGTCATTTGCATTCTGGGAGACAAGGGGCACCAGTCTTGAGTCTTGAGCCATGTTCTCATGCCTGCTGGAAAGTATACTGACACGCTCTTGGCTTCCAGAAGACACATCTGTCTCCACGACTAGAATGTCAGTTCTTCAAAGACCAAACCTGCAATGACATCGGTCACTCCCAGGACTTATTACAGTACCTTACTGCAGTACTTCACAGTATAGTACCTTTTCCAGTAACACTTACTGAGGACCTACTGTGCAACAGGGGAGCCCTGGCTGTTCGCTGGTAGAATTCTCACCTTCCATGTGGGAGACCCGGGCTCAATTCCCAGCCATGCACCTCAAGTGTGGCCACTACCCAACTGTCACTGGAGGCTTGCGTGTTGCCTTGATGCCGAACAGGTTTGAGAGGAGCTTCCTTACTAAGATAGACTAGGAAGAAAGGCTTGGTGATCTGCCTCCGAAAAATCAGCCAACGAACACCCTATGGAGCACAATGGTCAGATCCGCTGTGCACAGGGTCACCGTGAGTCAGGAGCCAACTAGACGTCAGCTAACGACAACACCCTATTTCCTAGACTTTTCCTTAATCGGAAAATATTTGATTTAAAAATAGAAAGCTACCATTCCCAACTCTTTCATGTCCAGTGAATTCTGCTCTTGTTTAAGTCTTGAAGACATATTTTGGGGGTATAAATACTCCAAGAAACTCTCCATCTGGCTCCTAAATGGGCTCATAATAAGTAAGCCAGCCCATCGCCTTACTTCCCCACCACGGGAAAATGATCCTCTATTTTCCTTCTTATCCTGTTGTAAGGTTTTTAGAAGTACTTCGCAGACTGGTAGGAGTGACCTTATTTTTGCTTAGCCAACACCTTCCGGGGCTGTGAACAATAAATCGTGGTAATGAGCAAACACTTGAGGAACCTCCGCTTTCTCAGCTGCCAAATCCACGACTATTTCTCACGCTAACAACTCGCCCTCACTTCCAGCTTCGTTGATTTTATCAGCATCACAGTGACAAGCCCGGAGACAGCGAAGACAATCGCCACAATTATTTTTCTTCCCCTCTGCCTCTATCTTTCTGACAACATCCCAAAACTCTTCCAGGAAATGACAGCTCAGAAATCATCTTACACTGACTCCCAAAATACAACTTGTAGTGGCCCCTCTCTCTGTTTCTTCCTATTCCCAACCTTGACGAAAACTTCTGTGGTAAAACAAGACGTATGGAACGTATGAAACCCGTTTCTATTTAGGTGTCCTTAAGGAAGAGAGGCAAACCCATGCTGACAAAAGAAACACCATGTCGGGCTCTGGGCACAGACACGGTGGATGGGGCATCAGATCTTGTTAACTCTCCCCAAGGTCCCTGGGGTGGACATTCGTGGCTTGGCCAGAGAGTGCAGCTGGGAACTTGCGTGTTGGTACGTCACGTGCTGATTTTTGAATAAAACATTCTCAGGATTCAAAAAGTATAAAAGAAGGAGGCCATAGAAAATCTTCCTTCCGTTGCTATCTCTTGGACTCCCAATTCCTCTTCCCGCCAACCAACCAAAGTTATTGTAGGTTTTCTTACTATGTCTCTAAATATATTCTGGAGAACCTGGGTGGTGCAAATAGTTAACATCCTTGGCTGCTAACTGAAAGGTTGGAGGTTCAAGTCCACCCAGGGGCACCTCGAAAGAAAGGCATGGTAATCTATTTCAAAAAAATCAGCCATTGAAAACCCTATGGGGCACGGTTCTACTCTGATGCACACGGGGTCCCCACGCGTTGGGGTCAACTCCACAGCAACTGGGATGGGGGGGGAAGATATTCCATGCATCCACATGTACAAACACGCGTGATCTTTTCCTCGTTTATATGCAAATGGTACATACTATACATTCTGCTCTACAACTAGAACATGCGGTCTCTGGTCATTCGTCTCACTGACAGTGCAGTGTTCTGGCCTAGAAACGACCACAGAACCAATCACGCAGCCCCATCTGACCACAGATCCAGCAAGGACAATCCTCTTGCATGCATGAAAGGTAAGGGAACAATGCTCATGGCTACAACATGAGGAAACCCTGACTCAGGCAAGTCACGCAGGTACCAAGTGGAGCAGCTAGGATCCTCACCTGCCTGATTCCAGTGTCCATGCTGAGTGCAGACTACATATAACCCTCCTTCATTTATTCATGCATGCACGCTGAATAAGAGCTTACTTCCTGGTGGCTCAGTGGTTACGAGGTTGGCTGTTAACCAAAAGGTCGGCAGTTTGAGTCCACCAGTCACTACTTGGAAACTGTGGGGCAGTTCTACTCTGTCCTATAGGGTCACTATGAGTCGGAATCGACTCAACGGCAATGGGCTTTTGTTTTTTTTTTTTTACTATGTCCCAGCTCTGTGCGACAACCAGACCAATAAGCAGCATCATGATACATGGAGAAAAGATTGAAGTTATCAAGGATTTCATTTTACTTGGATCCACAATCAATACCCACAGAAGCAGCAGTCAAGAAATCAAAAAATGCATTGCATTGGTCAAATCTACTGCAAAAGACCTCTTGAAAGTGTTAAAAAGCAAAGATGTCACTTTAAAGACCAAGGTGTGCCTGACCCAAGCCATGGTGTTTTCAACCGCCTCATATGCATGCGAAAGCTAGACAATGAATACGGAAGACCGAAGAAGAATTGACGCCTTTGAATTGTGGTGTTGGCAAAGAACGCTGAATATACCATGGACTGCCAAAAGGATGAACAAATCTGTCTTGGAAGAACGACAGCCAGAATGCTCCTTGGGATCGAGGATGGTGAGACTACGTCTTACCTACTTTGGACGTGTTGTCAGGAGGGATCAGTCCCTGAAGAAGGTACATCATGCTTGGTAAAGTAGAGGCTCAGTGAAAAAGAGGAAGAGCCTCAACAAGATGGATTGACACAGTGGCTGCCACAATGGGCTTAAGTGTAACAATGATTGTGAGAATGGCGCAGGACTGGGCAGTGCTTCGTTCTAGTTGCTATGAGTCGGATGGCACCTAACGACAACAAACAACAACCCCGTGCCAGGCCCAGGTCCATATTCCCTGGGGAAAGGGAAGAGCAAAGGCACACCCAGAGAGCTCTCTAGTTACTTTTCCAAGAGTCAGCTTCTGAGAGAAACCTTCCTCCTGCCGTGCGCTGCAAGATTACTCTGCACCTGTGCTGGGAAGAGCCTTATGAAATGGGGAAGTTTCTCAAGCCCAACAGGCTAGTTGGCTCCTCCAACTGAGACCAGATGCTGATGGTCTCAGTCCATGGTATATTCAGTGTTCTTTGCCAACACCAGAGCTCCTGGTCTCACCCTGCGCATGCTGCTCAGCTGAGTTCTCCCTGGTGTCCATGGAGGGCACCTGTAAGTTCTGCGCCCAGGGGGCCAGCTGCAGCTGCACTCACAGGCAATTTATTCCCAGAGCTGGTATTTTCCCTGCCGAGATATCAGCAGCGACGGAATGCACAAAGGATTGCTTTCCATTAGGGGGACTGTAATAGTTAGATGGCCAGGGCTTTGCTCGCAGCTGTCCTAGCAAACAGGAGGCTCAAGACGGGCTGTCTGCAGAATACTAGTCAGAGGAACACACAGATTCGTCTACAGCAAAGTGTGAGAAGGTCACAGACGTCCAGGGGAATCCACCGCTCTCAGACAAAGGGAGGAAGTTAGAAGGTGTAAGGACCATGAAGCTGATTCCTGCAGCCTGGACTTTTCTCCTGGATTCCAGACTCTCCTCCCCAACTCCCTATTCAACATCTCCACTGAGGTGTCTAATAGGCATCTCAAAGTCAACAGTGAACTTCCACACATCCCAACACCACCCGGCCACGTGCTCTTCCTGAAGTCTCCCCCTTCTCCATCCATCCTTCCAGCCACTCAGGTAAAGCCTCAGTCATCCCTGACCCTCCTCTCTCCTGAACAGTTCACATCCACTCTGTGCAGAAGGCATGTCAGTTGTACCTGGGAAGTTTATTTTGAAAACACCATCACTTCTCAGATTGTCTGCTGTTTGCACCCTGGCCCAAGTCACCATCACCCTTTGCCTGGATTATGGCAACAGCCTATATGATCTCTCTGCTCTACCCTTGTCACTACCCTGAGACCATATTTTCTCTACACAGTAGCCAGACTGCTCCCTCCTGTGAAAACCTAAGTCAGAGATTTTCATTCCCTGCTCAGAACCTTTGCTGAATACTCATCTCATTCACCAGGATGCCAAAGTCCTACAACGATCTATGAGGCCCACCCAGCCTGGCTTCCTTTGTCCCCTGGCCCGTGACCTCCCTGATCACATTTGCTACCACTCTCCCCTGCTCATTCTACTTGAGCCATGAGGTCCCCTAGCAGTTCCCCCAGCACCAGGCACGCTCTGCCTCAGGGTCTTTTCCCGTGCTCACCTGGACACACACCTGGACCCCTCCTTCCCTATGATATCTGTACCACTCACTTCTGCACCTTCAGGACTTTGCTCAAATGCTGCCTGCTAAGTGAGATCTTCTTTAATGACCCTGCCAAAGACTCATCTCCTTCGTTGGTGATCCCCATCACCTTCCCTGCTCTTTCTCCGTAGAACTTAGCACCATCTCACATATGATATGTATTCACCTTTTTTATGTTTCTGTCCACTACATTGTAAGCTCAATGAGGACAGGGATTTTGTCTGTTGTGTTCACTGGAATACCTCCATAAGAGTACCTAGGAGGTACATAGTGGGCACTCAATAAATACATGAGTAAATGAATAAACGAGTGAATGAGTGCGTGAAGCAGCTGTGAACATCAGAGTAAAGACACTTCATTACAGCCTACACCTCTTCCCCTTCTTCTGAGCTTAACATTTCGATCCTGGCTAGGCCTATCCATGCACAACTCATTCCTCACTCTCTTCTGATTTAGATGTTCGCGTTTGGGGTATCTGTATCACCTTCTGTAACATCTGGGGAAATATTTATTTGGAGATCTTCCTGCAAAAGAGTTTCCCTATGCCCAGGAAATGGTTGGAACAGCAAAGCTATGATATGCTGGCAACTCAAAAAGCCAAACGTAGGATTTGTTCCTAATTTAATCAGCATTCGACACTCCTGGGGCAATAGTCTTCTCTTTACTTAGCACGTTAAAGTACTCAATAGTGCTGTTTCTGTTGTTAGTTGCCAAGTTGGCTCCAACTCATGGCGACCTTTGTGTAACGGAATGAAACGTTGCTCAGTCCTGAGCCATCTCCATGATTGTTGGCATGTTTGAGCCCATTGTTCAGGCTATTGTGTCAATCCATCTCATCGAGGGGTTCCCTCTTTTTCGCTGACCCTCCACTTCACCAAACATGCCCTTTTCTAGCGATTGATGCTACAGGAAAGGTGTAAGGCCCAGGTCCTGGCTTGGAAAGATGTAACTTTAGTTTATGAGGTTCAGGTTGGCATGAGACCTGGGAAGTCTACTGCAACGCCAGGTCCATCATGTCAAAGGCAGAGACAGCTCCCAGTTTATCTCTGAATCCCTAGTAGTGTATTGAGCTGATTAGTGTTTGAAAAAAGTTTTTTCTATTCCAAAAGCTGCAGTAGTTCACATAAGGGAGTTAACATGACAAGAATCATAAGTCCCATTGAGATATAGTTACATGCAATAAAATTCACCTATTTTAAAACACAACGTGATGAGTGTTGACATGCACGCAGTCAAGCAACCACCACCAAAATCAAGAAATAGAACATTTCCATCACCCTGAAGAGTCCCTCATGCCCCTTTATCCTTTTGCAATCCCCTTGCCACAACCCCACGTTCTGGCAACCACTGATCTGCTTTCTCTCACTCCACCTTTGCCGTTCCAAGAAATTCATATAAATGGGATCACATAGCATGTCCTTGTCTCTATCTGGCGTCTTTCACTTATCATACAGCTTTGGGGACTCGTCCACATTTTCCATCTTTCAGTTGTTGTTTGTTGCTGCTGAGTTGGCTTCAGCGCGCGGTGACCTTGTGTGTGACAGAACGGAACATTGCCCAGTTCTGCACCATCTTCATGACTTTCGGTATGCTTGAGTCCATCGTTGCAGATACTGTGTCAGTTCATCTCATGGAGGCTTTACCTCATTTTTGCTGATCCTCTACTTTACCAGACATGATGTCCTTTTCTAGCAATTGGTCTTTCCCCATGACATGTCCAGAGTAAGCAAGCTGAAGTCTCTTCATCCTCGCTTGAGAGCATTCTGGTTTCACTTCTTCTAAGACTGATTTATTCATTCTCCTGGCAGTCCACATTATATTCAATATTCCGTAGGTAGCAGATGGCTTTTTATGACTGGGTAGCATTCCATCGTATGGATACACCACAACTGATCCACTTACCAGTTTATGGACATTTGGGTTGTTTATTGCTTTTGACTATGCTTAAGAGGACTGCTCTGAACATCTGTACTTCATGTGGGTATGTTTTCATTTCCTTTAGCCAAATACCTAGGAGTGGGTTTACTAGATTATATTGCAAGTATATGTCTTGTAATAAATTGCAAACTTTTACAGCCATTATTTCTTCAAATACTTTTTCTGTCCCCTTTTCTGTCTCCTCTCCTTGGACTCCAGTTCCACATAGGTTAGATGACTTGCTATTGCCACACAGGACCCTGAGGCTCTATTTATAGTTTTGTTTTTTTTTTTCCTGTCCTTCAGATTGGATAATTTCCATTGATCTATCTCCAAATTCACTAACTGTTCTTTCTGTCTTCCATCTGCAAGTAAGCCCATGTAGTGAAATTTTCTATTTCAGATATTATGTTTCAGTTCTACAATTTCAACTTTATTCCCATTGGACAAATCTGCCACAAAAGATCTTTTTAAAGTGTTAAAAACAACAAAAGTGTCACCTTGAAGACTAAGGTGCCCCCAACCCAAGCCATGGTGTTTTCAAATTGCCTCATATGCATGAGAAACCTGGATGATGAGTAAAAAAGACAGAAGAAGAATCGATGCCTTTGAATTGTGATGTTGGCAAAGAATATCGAATATACCACAGACTGCCAAAAGAACGAAAAAATCTGTCTTGGAAGAAGTACAACCAGAATACTCTTTAGAAGCAAAGAAGGCGGATTACATCTCACATACTTTGGACATGTTATCGGGAGGGATGACACCTGGTAAAGCAGAGGTCAGCGATGGACGGGCACTGGCTGCAACAATGGGCTCAGGGATAACAACGATTGTGAGGATGGCGCAGGACTGGGCAGTGCTTTGTTCTGCTGTACATAGGGCCGCTATGAGTCAGAACTGACTCGGCCGCACCTAACAACAGTAACAACATTACTCTCCCGATATTTCCTATCTTTTCTTTTATTGTGAGCATATTTTCCTTAATGTCTAGAAGCATAATTAAAATTGCTGCTTTATAATCCTACCATGCTAATGCCATCATCTGGGTCATCTTTGAGTCAGTCTCCAGTGATTATTTTTTCTCATCAGTATGAGTCTCATTTGCTTATTTCTTCTTATGTCAAGTGATTCTGGATCATATCCTGGACACTGTGAATGATACATTGTAGAAATTCTAGATTCTGTTATGTATCTTGAAGAATGTTGTTTTGCTTTGTTTTTTGATTAAGCAAGCAGTTAATTTGGGTTTCTTGGGGTCTACACAATGTATGTGTGCTTGACGGGTCACTCAGAGATATAGGAAGAGTTTATATAAAGAAATTTAGAGGTTCTCCTCTGGATCTTTCTTTTCCAGGATTCTCTCCTCACTTTCCAGTGGTTGTGGTTGCCCCAAACTCTGCCCTCTGGTTCTTCAAGCCATTAAGACTGGATTTTCTGAGTTTCAGCTTCCCTGCATGGTGAATGCTATATTCTTCCATCAGCCTGTAAGTCATTAAAATAGGAAACTCACATAGAGCTATCCTCTGTTTCCAAGTGTCTGCTTCTTACGGTCACTCTCTACATCCTTTGTGTAATTTTTTTTTGTATTTTCTCCAGAGTTTACAGTTGTTTTCCCTGAGAGTGTGAGCATCATATGAGCTCCTTAGCCATTACCAGAAGCGGAAGCATCAATGCTCATGTTTTGTAGGCGGGTACTGTTCATGGGCTGGATCATAAGTAAGGACAAGGAAGGCAGCTTTTCTAAGGAGTATCACAAATAATGGTGATAACTAGCTTTTTCTAAGGGGGTAGAGCATCCACCTCTGTTTTGATCACTCCCAAAGCTCACGACATCTCAGAATCACCACTCATTATCTGAAGCCACAAGAGCCGAGAAAAAGATAGTAAGAATGAGAGACAGACAGAGAGACCAGATAGACACTCTGAAGTATTCAGAGACAAGCCCATACTGAATCTGTAACCTCATTAACCTTGCAATTTAGCAGAGTTAAGAAAAGTCCACAAATAGATTGACACGCTAATGGCATTTGGGTCAAAAATCAAATTAGAATTCTTGTAACCTTCAATTTACCTGGCAGCTCTTCAATAAATGTCAGCTGGGCAGAAATTCAATGAAAGGGGTTTGCAGGCTCTTGTAATCCCGAGGCACGTAAATCTCCCTAAGTGAGGAGCTCCCCTTCAGGAAACAGGAATTCTCCCGTCTGCAATTAATTAAAACGGGACGATTCCATCACATCTCCTGCTTGGCCCATTGTATTAATTACAACAGCCTGAAAATCTTTCTTATAGGCCAATTACTCTAAAGTAATTAGGTCTTAAGTCAACCACAGTTAGAAAGGATTGCACACACTTGACTTCTCTAACTTCTTCCTTGCAGATTGTGTCTATTTCTATTCAAGCCCTCCTGAGAGTCTTTACGTGGAATTGCCCCAAACTTAGCCAACCAACCACCACCAACCAGTCGCTCTTGAACTGATTCGTGACTCCGACTCAGGGCATCTCCACGTGTGTCAGAATAGAACTCGCTCCGTAGAGTTTCCAATGGCTGATTTTTTAGAAGTAGGCTGCCAGGCCTTTCTCCCCAGGTGCCTCTGGGTGGACTCGAACCTCCAATCTTTCAGTTAGCACCCAGGTTTGTTAGCCATTCGCACCACCCAGAGATTCCTCCCTTACTTATACCTGCCATATATTGATTCAAACAACAACAAAAAAACCCCCGTTGCCATAGAGTTGAATCCAACTCATAGTAACCCTACAGGACAGAGTAGAACTGCCCTATAGGGTTTCCAAAGAGCACCCAGTGGATCTGAACTGCCAATCTTTTGGTTAGCAGCTGTAGCTCTTAACCACTATGCCCCCAGGGTTTCCATATATTGATTGGGAGAGACTAACAATTTGGTCTGGAGGAGCAAGTACAAACCAGGCTCATGCATGAAATAATGAGAAACAGTGGTAAAAGGCTGCAAGTTTTTCTTTCGTCTCACAAGGCTGTTCATACACCCAGTGACTTGATGCAAAGATGGCCCAGGACAGGGAAAGGCTCTGCGTACGTTACTTGAGTGACGGTTTCTCCAGGCTCCAGGGAAGGGGACACTGAGTTCACACAGGATTCAGGCGCCAGCAATGAACTTGGCCAGTGCTCACCTCACCTCAGGTTCACAAACGGGCCCACTGGTGCATGTTCTCCTGGAATGAAAATGGCTCCAGGTAATGATGAGATCTGAACGCCAGGTCAGGCTCTGGGAGGATGAAGACCACTAATTGGCCTCAAACAATAGAATGAGAGGTGGCACCTGCTCTGATGGCTGAGCCGGCTGCACTAACGAGGGGCTGTGTGGCCGTGAGGTGGCCATTCCACCAGCTGATCTTTGACATCATGTGTATGTCCCCTGCACCACTGGAGAGGGTCAAGAGCGTGCTGGGAACACACGGCCCAGATTGAGAGCGATTTCGGTCTCGGGCCTGACATCCAAGCAAAGAGCAAATTCCTACTTCAGCTCAGAAACCTCAGGGTCAACGCCTGCAAAGCCAGTTTCTTTGAAAATGCCGTTCAGTCTTCGGGCGGTAAGGTGTGCCCTGTCTCTGACCCAGGCCGGCCAGCTCGCTCGCCCTAACGAGAGACGCTGGGAGGCAGGGAGCTCAGAATTGGAACATGGGGTCCGAGGGGCAGAATATTTGAAGTTAAGACTGTCCCAAAACTTTGAGGTCAGCACACCTAGGGAGACATAAAAAGAGGCTGGAGACAGACAGTTGTCTATACCCAGGCTCCAATTCTGCCAGTGTTCCAACAAATGTACACTCTCTGGCTGGGTCTACAAGTTCTGGATTATAACTCACTTGTTCAAATATTCCATAAAATATGTTTAAGCAGCTACTTACATGCGTGAGTGCATGTGTGTGCATAAATGCATACGTGTACACATGAAGTGCTGTGTGCGTGTGTGCGCACATGGGAGCTTCAGTACTTGTGTGTGTGCATGTGTACGTGAACATAAGTGCATGTGTGTCTAGGAAAACTTACTACCACCAGGAATCCAAGGGTGGTGCAAACCATTAAGCACTCAGCTACTAACTGAGAGGTTGGTGGTTCGGATCCACCCCGAGGCGCCTAGGAGATAGGCCTGGTGGTCTGCTTCCAAAGGGTTGCAGCCACTGAAAACCCTCTGGAGCACAGTTCTTCTCTGAAACACACGGGGTCTCCATGAGTCAGAATTGACTCAACAGCAACTAGTTTACTATGTGCTGAACGCTCTTCTTAGCACTGGGATACAGCTGTGAGCAAGAGAGAGGAGGGTCTAGCTCTCCTGGAGTTTATATCCTAGTGGAAGGAAACCAGTAACAAGCAAATGAAAAATGAATACAGCAATTATTAAACCAAGAGCATAGTTGTCACTGGTTGTTGTTGTGTGCTGTCAAGTTAGTTCCAAGTCATAGCAACCCTATAAGGCATAGTAGAAGTACCCCATAGAGTTTCCTAGGCTGTAATCTGTATGGAAGCAGATCGCCAGGTCTCTCTCCTGCAGAGCTGCTGGGTGGGTTTGAACAGCTGACCTTTTGGTTAGCAGCCAAGCACTTAACAACTGCACCCCAGCGCTCCTTCAATACTTCTAGCACAGGAGGGGATTGCACTGTGACCTAGGTAAGGGTGGATGGAGCCAGGTGATTAGTTCCTACCAACACATTCTAAACAGAAGTTTTGTGTCTCGCTTCTGGGCAAGAGTATTTAAGTCCTAGTGTGAGGCACCTTTCCCCATGCCACAGCTACCAGCAACATCTAAGACGGGCTACCCCACTGGTCACCTGAGAGACGATGGTGATCGGAGTCTCCCAGCTGAGCCTCGACGGGCTCATACTGTGAGAAGTAATCCTTCGCTGTTTTAAATCACAGTGATTCAGGGTCGTTTGTTACCGCAGCATGAACAGGCTGATACAGAGCCAGGCAGAGATGAGGATAAAACAAGGTGAAGCAATGGGGAGAGGAAGTTATAGGTAAAGCAGTACAAGGAGGACTCTGAGGAAGTGACGCTGGAGAGCTCAGTGATGGGGGACAAGGATCAGTGTTGCAGACAAGGGGAACAGCAAGGAAAAGGCCTTGAGGTGGTTGGATTTTTGTTTCTTTGTTTGTTTTCTTTTAATATACACTAACAGCCAATCAGATGGGGTTGGGTCTCTGAAGCCAGAGGGTCACGTTCGCGGCCTGCCCCTGGCTGGGATGGTGTGAATTTTTATACAAAGGGCCTGTCTCTCTCCTCACTGGCTCTCTGCACTGGAAAAGCAGCCTGTGGAAGTGGCTGCAGGTGGGTTATGGCAAGGCCGCCTGTCCACCTTTTGCCCCTGCTCATCAGTCCTCAGTGAGCCTGTGCAGCTATTTGCATGTGCATGTGAGAGCGTGTGCATGAGTGTGGGTACTGTGTGTGCCTGCGTGCATGTGTGTACATGTGTGTGAATGCTTAGGTGTAGATGAGTGCATTGTGTGTGCACACATGCATGTGTGCATGTAACAGGTCCTGTAAGCATGTTTGTGCACATGGGTGCGTGAGTGCTTGTGTGTGTTCATGTGTGCATGAACATAAGTGCACGTGTGTGTAGGGAAACGTACTACCACCTAGAAGGGCTAGAGAGTATTTTGTGCGTTGCAAGGTGGAGAAAGATGAACACGGCAGTGTCTCCTGTGGAACCTGCCAGTTGAAACAGGCTCTTGGTTTCTTCTGTGGGCCTTTGAATATGACAACTTGACCTCTTTGCAGAGGGGACTCCGAGAGAGTAAAGGCAAGCAGAGAACAGAGCCAAGTGATGGGGACAGGGACGAGGGGAAGGATCACATCAGATGACATCCCTGATCCTGCCAACTAGCCAGATCCAGCACTGAACGGCCTGGTCCATGAGCCAAAGCGTTCGCACTGATGTGCTGGGAGCTGATTTAAGCTTCTACAGCTTGCAACTGAAAAGCGGATATACTGATATGACACCAATAAGGTCTATCAGGAGGCAGAGGCATGGTATTTTACAATGCACCAGTGGCATTATTTTACTTGTCTCGTAATTTCAGCTGTGCTGACTTACCCTGGCATTTAACCATGTTTCAGTCGATATATGGGGAGAACCAAACAGAACCATCGATCAGAATCAAGTGCCAGGGAACCTCCTTTCTTGAAACCTCTCTCCCATGGGCAGCCAGGTCTTCCAGAAAATTGATCCAATGCCAAAACAAAACCTCCCTGAAATGGCCAAATTACACACACTTATCATTACACACCTCCCAACCCCATTGTCCAAGCTCGTGTTTTAAATCCAGGAAGGCTATTTTCGCTTTTTTTTTTTTTTCTTTTTCAAAAACTGGAGCTAAGTGGCTGACATCCACCATAGTTCAACCACGTGAAGAAACACAGAGTTAAAAAGAATGTGACTTCAGGAGGACACGGGCACTGGGTTGTGTTACAACTTAAGTGAATTAAGCTCCCTTAGCCGCCGCTCAACCGTCCTGCACACTGAGTGTTCACAGGAGTTCCTGGAAGCCATGGCAGTAAGGAATTAAAATTTTTAAAAGGCCTTTAAAGTAAAAGACCATAAACTGCCACCAAAAGAACACTCGATGTCCTTCCAGGCCCAGCATCATTCCGAGTGTCCTAGCCCTGTACACATGTGATATCCTAGTGGCTGGTCTATCCGTTCACCCAGTGGCCTCGTGCCGAGAAGAGATGGCCAAGCACAGGCGTTTCTGCTCACCACTGGCAGAATGAAGTCTAAGGATGAACCAGCATGGCCCAGCAGGGAAGTGGATTACACTCACAGTGGTTTAGTAGGAAAAAGCTTAATGAAGGCACATTTACAGAGGCTCGAGACGGGATAAGAGAACTAAGAAGGGACGTTGAGAAACGCAGACACTAGCAACAGCAGAAAGCTGTTACACCCCTGGGTCTGAAGGACCAAGGTCAGGGGATAGTGTCCCAGCAAAGCCGCAGGCCACACCTGCCTCCCCCTTCACCTCAGTGTCCAGGACAAGTCCACCCTTGTGCTGCCAGACATCAGATGTAGCTGAGTAGCTGTCCAAAGGGCATGAAGCAGTGTTTGGAGCCTGCTAACAAAATCTAACCCGATGCCGCTGGACAGTTGTCAGGAGACAGAGGAAGATGAGCTGTCGTCGTTAACCGACAGGATCCTGGATTGCCCAAATGCGTCATAAAGACCCACGTTGCTCTCCAGGCCGGAGACGATGGGGAGGAGGAAGGCAAAGTCCACCGAACCCAGAGACCTGCAACCACGGGCCACCTTCACTTCAGAGGATTATCAGTGCCCCTTGATTAAAATGTTTCCTCTTCCTGTAGTTGTTGTTGGGTGCCTTCAAGTCCTATTCTGATTCATAGTGACCCCATGAGACAGAGTAGAACTGACCCCCAGAGCTTCCTAGGCTGTAATCTTTACAGGAGCAGATTGTCAGGTCTTTTATCCCATGGAGCTGCTGGTGGGTTCAAAATGCCAACCTTTCACTTAGCAGCCAAGAGCTTAACCATTGCGCCACCAGGTAACATCTCGAAAATCCAACTTACTACTTTGGCTTAATGACCGTTCAGACTGCTGGCTTTGCAGGTTCCCTGTCACCCCTGATTCCCAGAGAAAGATATTGGCCTTTCAATTGCTGCTCATTAAAGGTGGTCTACTTTAAGTCTTGTGTTTATAACACCTATGGAGTCCATGCAAACAGTTAATGCTCTCAGCTTATAAAGGAACGGCTAGAGGTTGAAGTACACCCAGAGGTGCCTCAGAGGAAGGGCCTGGCAATTAACATCTGGAAAATCAATCACTGAAAACCTTATGGAGAACAGTTCTACTCTGACACACACAGGGTCACCATGAGTCAGAAATGACTTGACAGCAACTGGTTGGTTGGTTTATCATGCAAAGTGGCCTCAGATCAAACCAAAGAAGAAAACCCGCAGTTGTTGACTCACAGAGAAGACTGTCTGCATCTCCGTCCAGCACCAGGCTGCGTGGTTGTATTCAACAAGCAAATGCCAATTGATCCACCAATCCAATGGGCTGCACGGCACCTGACTAATGGGACTGAGATCCATGGCTTCACACGGGCCAGTGGCCAACCACAGCCACATATCTCTCCCCACCAGGATTCTCAGGCATAAAAGCAACCATACCAGGGAGGAGGAAGGGTAGTAGGTTTAGATGCAGGCCAGTGGCACACAGACAGCGCCGTCCACATCTGTGGTGGACACTACAATGACGAGGCTGAGCCAGACCATCCTTGGTAAGGCATGGCCTTGAGGGGAGTTTGGCTGATGCAGGCCATGCGAGCTCAGGGTCTGTGATGGTTCAGACAGCCTGCCTGGGTTCATCTTTACCTTGGAAGGGCCTTCTATTAGCCATTTTTTCCTGCATTAAAAATTATACCTAATTTTAGCAGATTAAAACAATTAACATTTATTATCCCACTGTTTCTGTGGGTCAGAAATGTGGAGAAGCCTTAGCTGAGTGGTTCTGAAGCAGGGTCCGTCATAAGGTTCAGTCGAGGTGTCAGTTGGGGATGACATCCAAAGGCTTGACTGGGGCTAGAGGATCCAAGATGGCTTCCTCACATGGCTGTCGGCAGGAGGCCTCAGTTCCTCACCACATGGGTCTCTCCACAGTGCTGCTTGAGTGTTCTCACAACATGGCAGCCAGCTTCCTCCACAAGATTCAAAAGAGAGCAAGAAGGAAGCCACAAGGCCTTTTACAACCTTGTCTCTGAGTTCTCACAACATCGCTTTTACCGTATTGTATTCATCAGAAGCGAGTGGCTAAATCCAGCCCACACTCAAGGGGAGAGGAATTAATAAGCTCCTCTTCTTGAAGGGAGAAATATCAAAATAATTTGTGTCTGTTTTAAAACGACCACAGGCCTACTGAGCAAACATCAGTAAGGAACTTTAGAATTGGACACTCTTGGGTTTGAATGCCCATTCCTTCATTCAGTTGCTGCTTGACTTTGCGTTTAACCTCCTCGCACCTCAGTTTCATCATCTGTAAATTAGGATAACAATACCCACATCACCTAGGTATCGTGAGGATTTAATGAGATAACGTATGGCACACAGTAAGAATTCAATTCACCGTTAGTATTTTAATTACTAGTAAGAGTATAGGGAAAACATTTAGCATTCTTTGCACAGTTAATCTTTAGTGTAACCCACCCAACATAACAGAAACACCATACCCGTTGCCATCGAGTCAATTCCAACTCATGGCTACCTCACATGGGTCAGACTAGAACTGTGCTCCGTAGGATTTTTCAGTGGTTGATTTTTCAGAAGTAGATCACCAGGCCTTTCTTCCGAGGTGCCTCTGGGTGGGCTCAAACCTCCAACCTTTCAGTTAGCAGTGAGCACTTAACTGTTGACATCAATCACTTATGTACTCCACAGGTAGAATTTGTATAGATAAACAATATATTTATAATTTATATAGCTAAACAATAGGTAATTTTTTTTTAATTCATAACCAGTAAATTTTGAACCATGTCCCATAAATAATAAGGTAAAATAAGGCCACTGGTGTCATCAAGGCATTCTGAGTTGCACTATGACCCAACAAATGTTCCAAAATTCAGAAAAGTTTATAGGCAGATTCTGCGTCCAAAAGGTGTCAGAACAAGTTAAGGGCTACAGCTCAGCCCTCTTCCCTCTAGGAGCATTCAAGCTGGCATCAAAAATTCCAGCTTCTAATATCATACTTATAGTAATAACATATGCTTTTGCTCTATGCTAGCTGTGTGACCTTGGACAAGTCACTCAGCATCTCTTAGCCACAGTTTTCTCAGTCACAAACGAGAGTACTGAATACATGATTTCCCATGTTCTGTCAAACTCCATCTCTGACTGGCCGAGCTTATGTGCTCCTTATACCTGAGACTGGATGATAAGGAAGTTCACGGAGGCAAACGCAGAGACAATTAAAGGGATGGTCACATATGCAAATAGTACCACGAGTCACAAATGCATCACTTTAGGGAAAAAACCTCTCAGGACCAACACATGGGGGAAAAAACACAGCTTGGTATAAATACATACACCTGCTTAAATGTGATAAAACACATGTCTTCAATTCAGCCATATTCCTAAGGCAAAGATTTTCTTAGTAACTGGAGTATCATCTGCAGATAATGACAGTTTTGTCCCTTCTCTCCTAACCTAGAAGGAGCCTTGGTAGCACAATGGCTAAAGTGCTCAGCTGCTAACTGAAAGGTTGGTGGTTTGAACCCACCAGCTGCTCTGCGGGGGAAAAGACCTGGCAATCTGCTCCCATAAAGATTAACCAAAAAAAAAAAACCCATTGCTGTCAAGTCGATTCCAACTCATAACCGAGGAAACCCTATGGGGCAGTTCTACAGCGTCCTGTAGGATTGCTATGGGTCAGAATTGACGGCGACAATAACCACTTCTAATCTGTGTCAGTTAGGTTCTTCTATGTAGCAGGCCATCCCAAAACGGAGTGGCTATCAGCAGCTGACTGTATGCACGTGAGTGGCCCCAACCACATTCAGAAAAGCACTGCCTGCGAGCCCAGCCCAAACTGCTCACTCAGATAATAATCTGCCACATAGATGGTTGTTATCATAGACAACCTTGCTTTGGGTTGATCTGTTACGTGGTAAAAACTAACTGATACATAATTTTTGTAATTCATTTCTTTTTGCCTTGGCTGGACATTGAGTACAACATCAGAGCAGTGATACTAATGGGTTTCCTTGTCTCTTCCCCAACTTTGATTTTCTATTATGTTTAATGTTTATTTTAGAATTCTGGAACACATTGTCTATCAAGTTAAGAAAGTTTCTCTCTTTTCCTACTTTGCTGAGTTTTGAATACGTTAAGAACTAAAATAGACACTGTCCCCATTCCTTAAGCACTGAGCAGCCTTTTCCAGACAAATGAAAAGCTTCAAGCAGAACACCCTGGGAACATGTTCAGTAGCTTACAATGGAACAGGCTAGACCGAGACAAAGGAAGCGCTTAAATGATAATACATGGCAACATAAGATCAAATGATGAACACAAAAGGTATAAACTCAGTTCAACAGAAGTTCAGAGAAGAATCTGAGCTGGGCTTTAAAGATAAAACAGGAGACTAGAAACAAGCATTTAGGCAAAAGCTTAGCAAGGGACAAAGACAGAGCATAAGGGTACAAAATGGTAACACCTGCTTGATAAGTGTATCGGGCACTACCTATGTTCACCTCAACCATTTCTTCCCCCCAGGCACAGGGGAAAGGTGCATCGCCTGGTCTCCCTTGAAGCCATGTGTCTGCATACCAGCCTATGAAATGTGGTTAGAGATAAGCCACTTCCTGGCCTGAACTTTGAAAGCATCCTGTGAGATCTTCCAGGATTTCCATGGAAACTTCCAAGCTAGATGACAACAGGCATGGCTTCCAGATGGCGTGAGTACAGGACAGAAGCACTACCTGGACTCAGTGTCTTAGAGAAGAGCTGCTCAGAAACCCCATCCAAGCCTCACCAGTCTGTGTGAAGCCACTGAGATATAGTGGGATTTGTGACAGCAGCCAACATTAATTACTCCAGCTAATACAAGGAGCTATAGCAGCGTGATGCAGTTAACATGCTTGGCTGCTAACCAAAAGGTCAGTGGTTCAAGTCCACCCACACACACCTTGAAAGAAAGGCCTGGCAATCTACTTCCAAAAAATCAGCCACTGAAAACCCTGTGATGCACATGAGGTCGCCATGAGAGACTTGACCTGCTGGCAAACTGTTTTTGTTGTTTGATACACACACACACACACACACACACACACACATATATATATATATATAAATACATAGTAAGTACAGTTCAAAGGCTTCAATGTCCCAGCGAATTCCTCAGGAACCAGCCGCTCTGTGCTATAACCACTAGTCTACAATTCTGGCCTTCTACTTCCCATTTTCAAAGCCAGCGTGCATTGTTGGAGCTGAGGAAGAGAAAGCCTTATTGTATTTTCTGTGAACAATGATGTACCTGCTAGAATAATTATACATCCACCAAGGCTGTTGAGTAATGGGGTCATTAAGAATGTACTAAATAGCATTTCAAAGTAAAGGGTGGAGAACAGACTGAGTCTTTCTGTTCCCAAGCAGACAGAGCTTCAGCAGCAAGAGGTAACAGAATTCAGGCTTCCTTAGATTTCAATGAGGTGGTGGTGGATCAGCAGTAGAGTTCTCGTCTCTCATGCGGGAGATCCGGGTTTGATTCCCAGTCAACGCACCTCATGCGCTTGTGTGTTACTATGACGCTGAACAGGTCTCAGCAGAGCTTGCAAACAAAGATGGACTAGGAAGAAAGGCTTGGCAATCTACTTCTGAAAATCAGCCAGTGAAAACCCTGTGAATCAGAAGAGAACACTGTCTGATCCCCATTCCATCACGGGACCGGCACAAAAATCAGGCAGCACTTGTTCCTTTGTGCATGGGGTCGCCATGAGTCGGGGCCAGCTTGACGACAGCTAAGAACAACAAGGTTCCTACACAAATGAAAAATTAAAAAACCTGGCCACAGACCCACAAGGGGAGCTAGAACAGCACCACAGTGCTGTCAGGACCCCACACCATCTTAGAGGTCTTCAGATTTTTTGGCTCCCTCTCAGTTCCCTTAACTTCAGCCAGGACATTAAAACAAGTTTAGATCCATCAAGACTGACCCCATCACAAAGGAAGATCGTCACTAAATCCAGGGAAGATATTAAGTCAGAAAGAAAACTGGGACAGCCAGAAGTCACACGCATTGATCTGGGAAAGAGAAATTTTACAGTGGCCCCCGGTTCAGGGGGTTCTTACAGCACCTGAAAGCTCTATGTTTAGAAGACAAGACTGCTCGATAGCAAAATAATGTTCCGCTGGAGTTTCAAGAGTCATCGTCACAGCCCTTCTGGCCTCTGATATCAATTCTCAAAGCCTTCAAACAGTAAAAATTCAATGCATTGAGGGACCACGTACCAGCAGGCCCAGCACCTTTCACATCTGCAGCAGAGTGGTGTGAGACTAACCACCCTGTTCTAGTAAAATCGCAAAACGATGCTTCTTGGTCAGACCCATCTGACTTGCCCAGGGTCACGCGGCCTGCGCATGGCAGGGCCAAGATTTGATCCTAGGGAGTTTAACACCACAGACCTCACTCTAGCGCTGCACACCATGACACAGTACAACGGTACACTAATAATCTAGACCATGCAATAATGCAGTAGAATAAAGCAGAGATCAAGCCCGAGTTTACAACCATGACCTCTTCACCGAGAAATCATTCTAGCTGTCTCTTCACCAGCTTCTCATTGCTCAAACACTGTTTTTTTTTTTTAAACCCAGACAGGTATGAGGACTTAGAGGAAAGCAGCATGACCTAGCCGTAGATGATGTCCCTTCCAGGGGCAATTTTATGGCTCCCTGTACCACCTCCACTCCGCCCACGCCTGTCCAAAACATGCACACATACCTGCATGCACACACACCCTTGCAAGCACACACACCTGGACATGCACACACACTTGCACATGCACTATTCCTCTCCCATCCTGCAAATTTCTAATACTCTTGCCAACATCCATTTGCAGTGAGTGGGATGAGTCAAGAAGCAACAAGGTAGCTGTGGGGTGTTTTAACTGCAGCCCATCTGCCTAATTTTACCATATTTAACTCTTAAAATTCAGATTGCAAAGCTCTTGCAGGGACTAGAACCAGGGCTACTGAGTCTCTCAATAAATGGAACTACAGTAGCTTCCAAGAACTCTAAAATGTGGCATAGATACAATTGTGGGTAAAAGAATAATAACAGAGTTCAATTTCACAGTTATTTCTTGAGTATCACTAAAATGCCAAGTATGAGGCATTGGTGCTTGGTTCAGCGGTAGAATTCTCACCTGCCAAGTGGGAGACCCAGGTTCGATTTTTTGCCAATGCACAGGAAACCTATGGATCACAACAATCTGATCCACAACCCATCAAGGGAAGGGTGCAGGATCAGGCAGTGTTTCGTTATGCATGGGCTCACCACGAGCTGTAGGCTGACTCGGCAGCAGTGAACAATGACAACAAATGCCGAGTCCTGGGTTCAGTATAATAGGCAAGAAGATGAACCAGATCTAGTTTCAGCACCCTGAAATCCACAAAGAAGGGAAGGGGATTTGTCCCAGCTAACCATATTATAGTATGCTAATATTTCCAAGGTACTGCTGCAACCCGTGATATGCAGATGACACAACCTTGCTTGCTGAAAGTGAGGACTTGAAGCACTTACTGATGAAGACCAAAAACTACAGCCTTCAGTATGGATTACACCTCAACATAAAGAAAACAAAAATCCTCACAACTGGACCACAAAGCAACATCATGATAAATGGAGAAAAGATTGAAGTTGTCAAGGATTTCATTTTACTTGGATCCAAAATCAATGCCCATGGAAGCAACAGTCAAGAAACCAAAAGATGCGTTGCATTGGGCAAATATGCTGCAAAAGACCTTTTTGAAGCTGTTAAAAAGCAAAGATGTCACTTTAAGGACTAAGGTGCACCTGACCCAAGCCATGGTGTCTTCAGTTGCCTCATATGCATGCAAAACCTGGACAATGAATAAGGAAGACCAAAGAAGAACTGATGCCTTTGAATTATGATGCTGGGGAAGAATATTGAATACACCATCGACGGCTAGAAGAACGAACAAATCTATCTTGGAAGAACACAGCCAGAATGCTCATTAGAAGCAAGGACAGCAAGACTTCGTCTCACATACTTTGGACATGTTATCAGGAGGGACCAATCCCTGGAGAAGGACATCGTGCTTGAGAAAGTGGAGGGTCAGCGAGAAAGAAGAAGACCCTCAAGGAGACGGAATGACACAGTGGCTACAACAACGGGCTCAAGCATAACGATGATTTTGAGAATGGTGCAGGACCGGGCAGTGTTTCATTCTGTTGTGCATAGGATGGCTATGAGTCAGAACCTACTCAACAGCACCTAACAACGATATTTCTAATAGTAGTAATAACATATAGGTAGCACAGAAAACTGAGCAATGAATACAGTGGCGGGTGGTTGTGGAAGCAAAATGAGAGAGAACTTTGTCCCAAGGGGAGAAGGAAGGACGAAACAACATGCAAGATTGCTCATTTTACCTCCCCACTTTGCAAAAGTCAAAAATGTGACCGTGCAGGTAAAATAAAAGACAACTTTTTAGCAACTCAATTAATCAGAGAGCTTAAGCTAGAGAGAACCAGGTTGATTTTCTGATTAAATGGGAACCAAAGAAGAAGCTTTTTGTTTCCTCTTTTTAAAAATCAATTCTGGACAATGCCCTGACACTACGTATCTTCTGGCCTTAGAAAGTGCAGTCCAGTAATGTCAACTGATGCTTTCTGACCAAAGACCTACCAAGGTTTCAGAGCCTCTATGCTGAGTTTCAACAGTGAATGAGTTAGGGATATTTGGTTGTAAGCAACGGACACTGACTAGATAACTCGAGCAGAAAATGGATTTGTTGAAGGACACCAGGTAGCTCACCAATCTAAGAAAAACTAGGTCCAAGAAACAACAGAGGCCGGGGTAACTCTGGGCACCTGGGTAGCATAACAAGCCAACAGCCTCATCAGTTCCACAAATGAAATCAGATGAGCTCAGACTGTCTTTTCCAACCCAGCATTAACCTACTCAATAGTCAAAGCCCCCGGAGAAAGCATCTGATTGGCTGGCCATTGGTCCCATCCCTGCCCCTTAGTCAGTTCATAGTGGGGCACTTTAATTTATAGCCCCACCCACAATGCCCATGAGAATGGAGAGGAAGCACCCAGAAGGATATCAGGGAGTTGCTATTAGAAGAAAAAGATACCAGATTGACCAGTGATCCGGAACCAACAACGTCCTCATCACACTGTCTGTGCACACAGAAAGTAGAAAAAATTACATTATATACAGATTAAAAAAAAAAAAAGATGTTACCCAGTAGGAAGGTTAGTGTATAAGAGGATACCTTGTAGGGCATCTGCTCAGCTCACATCTCACTGCTTTGACAAAGATCGCCCATAGGTTTGGACTCAGACGACTATGTTTGTGTGATATAATCCTACCCCTCCCATCCTGCCCCCACCTAGCCAAAACTCATTCATGAGCCATGGAAACCAATCCACCAGCTGGCAAATAGCCAATCAGACTTTCTTTTGATAAACTGAACTTAAAAACACATTGTGAGATCGAGAGGTAAGTCAATATTGAGGGCATAACTATAAAGGGAGTTTCCAGAAATTCCTTCCTCTGAGGTTGGAAAATACTCTCGGTCTTGACCTTCCTAAGGCCCAGTTATTCAATGGAACCTGTATTTCATGAGCTAATCCAGCATCGTTCCAATAAATATTGTTTTGGCTCATGCTTGGATTTCTATTCTTAAAGCAACAGTCTCTATCTAGTTTGAAACAAAAAATTCACCCAGACCTCGGCTAACAGGGAGCCAGATACTAAGTAACCTGGTGTTTCCCTTTGCCAAAAACAACCAATTGACAAAACCAAAATGTTTTAATCTATATTTTAAAAGGCACAAGTTTTAAAAAATCCAAAATGTTCAGATAAGAATGTTCCAGCTATACCAAAGGCCTTCACAGCTGATCAATATTAACTAAAGTCTCAATAATGTGAGAATTCCAACGTCAAAAATAAATCAATTTTTCTTTGGGGCGGGGGGGAATCAGTTTCTTGGAAAACAATTTATTGAGAAGGGAAAACCAAGCAAAGAAAGAGTTAACTATCTTAGCTAAAAGACCCTTGAGAATTCTCTCTCATAAGAGAAGGGCTGGACTGAGCGAAACAGAGAGAAAATGCACCGTATCAGAATAATTGCATTACTTCACTGCATGGCTCAGTTTTCTCCCAATAAATTTTTTAAAACGATAAGATCAGTTCTGAGTTTGAATCTTTTCATATTCCATTCAGACACCTCTAAGTGAAAGTGAAATATACCGTGCTCTAAAAAAGGGATATACATCCGAGTTTGAGTCAAAGCCTGGTGAGCAGTGAAGGTTTGGGGCAATTAAGATGTAAATTGCTGTTTGTCACGGGGTTGATGAGAGCCTGGGTCTAATGGAGATGGTATTAAACCCAACGGCAGGAAGGCTTTCCTGAGCCCGATTGTAAGTCTCCAGGCATCTTCTTCTCAAGAAGACTAAGCTGCCATCCACCAACAGCTACATATTTCGGTAGAGGGGAGATGAGACTGTACAGTGTTCCCTGGAAATCATTCCTCACCATTGTGCCTCAACAATGAGAATGAATCTCAGATTCCTTTCTGTTCTCCCATTTACATAGAGCTATTTCCTGGGAGACTGTGTCCCAGCTGACTTTCAGGCCTAAGCATTAAGATATCTGTTACCCGTTGCCATCAAGTCAGTTCTGACTCATAGCGACCGTACAGGACAGAGTAGAACTGCCCCCTAAGGTTTCCAAGGAGGCTTTGTGGACTCAAACTGAAGACCTGTTGGTTAGCAGACAAGCTCTTAACCACTATGCCACCAGGGCTCCTAGGTATCTGTTAGGGCATTATAATAATGTATGTGGGTTAACACTCATTGTAAATAGGGGGAGAGGCTAAGAGCCAGCATCCATCCACCCAGGTGGGGCTGCCTGGACCAATGGGCCTTAGGACAGCAGAGAAGCTAGTTCTGGGCCTACCTGGAATGATGTGAACCACTCTAAGATCCTTTCCTGAGGCTTAAAATACTGAAAATGTTAATACTACCTAAAGCGATCATCTACATACAGATTCAATGGAATCCTGATACAAACCCAGCAACATTCTTTACTAAAATGAAAAAACTAAAGACCAACTTCATAGGGAAAGGAAAGAAACCCCAAATAGCCAAAGCAATATTAAAGAAAAAGAACAAACCAGGAGGCCTCACACTCCCTGATATCAAAACATACTATACAGCCACTGTAATCAAAGCAGCCTGGTATTGGTTCAACAAGAGACATAGATCAGTGGAATAGAATTGAGAACACAGAACTAAATGAAAACATCTATGGATGACAAGGGGTCAAAGTCCATCCAGTAGGGCAGAGACAGTCTCTTTAATAAATGGTGCTGGCAAAACTGGATATCCACCTGCAGAAATAGGACCCACATACCTCCCAACAAACACAAAAACTAATTCAAAATGGATCAAAGACCTAAAATTCAACCCTTAAACCGTAAAATTCCTGGGGGAAAACTATGGGGCCTCATCTTCTAATAAAAATAGAATAAGGAGCATTACAACAAATCATGAATAGAAGAAGACAAAATAGATAAATGGAACCTCTTAAAAATTAAAAACTTATGCTCCTCGAAAGACATTATAACAAGTGTAAGAACAGAACCTATAAACCGGGAAAAACTTTTCAGAAAAGACATACCACATAAGGGTCTAGTCTACAAAAGTTACAGAAAACTTCAACACCTCAACAACAAAAAGACAAACAAACCATTTATAAAATGGGCAAAGGACATGAATAGAAACTTCACCAAAGAGCACATCCAAGCAGCCAACAAACACCTGAAAAGATGGTCACGATCATTATCCATTAGAGAGACTCAAATCAAAACTACAATGAGATACCATCTCGCTCCTATTAAAATGGCAATGGTTAAAAAAAAAAAAAAACAGAAAACAACAAATATTGGTGAGGATGTGGGGAGATTGGAGCCCTTACTCGTGGCTGGTGGCACTGTGAAATGGTACCATCACCATGGAAAATGCTTTGGCACTTCCTCAAAAAACTACAAATAGAGCTACTTTACAATCCAACAATCCACTCCTAGACCTAAAACTACGGACATGACCAGTTTTATGCACTCCAACGTTCCTTTCACCTTTATTCACAATAGCAAAACAATCGAAACAATGGAAGTGCCTATTAGTGTATGAATGGATAAGCAAATTGTGGTACATGTACACAAAGAACAATGATAAGTCCAAGAAGCATAACATGGATGGACCTGGAGGGCATAATGCTAAGTGAAATAAGTCAAGCATATAAGGACAAATATTGCATAAATCTTTCTTTCATAATAAGACAAGAACACATAAATATAGTGAGACCAATGTTCATTGGTGATTACCACAGAGAAGAGAAGGGGGAGGACACTCTGGCATTTACAGGTTGAAGTATACCAGAGAGATGGCTTCAAAGTAAAAATGTCAGAAATCACAGATCTCTTCAGGACTGCTTCTACCTTAGTGAGACACATTCCCTCAACGTGCTGGAGGGAAGCTGGGTCCTCTAGGAGATACCCAACTACCGGGGGCATCAGTACCTGCTGAGGCTGAGGGAGTACTGCAGACATCTTGACTGGAGGACTATGAATGCTAAAGTTGGTTCTTTTAGATGAGTCATGGATATTTACTGAAATATTTACATTTTCCATTTTTCTCCTTTAGAATCTATTAAAACATTGAGTTTGTGGAGGCAGGGCCAAGAAGGCAGAGTAGTAAGACACTTCCAGTGAACCCTCTTACAACAAAGACCTGAAAAAACAAGTGAAAAGATTCTGTTTATGACAAGCTAGGATCCCTGAACATCAAAGGCAAAGTTAGAAAATGGACTGAGTGGCAGGGAGAGGGAGAGATGGTTCAGAAGTGGAGAGGAGTTGACAGACCCGAATCGCTGGGAACCCTCAGCCTGTGGTGGGCTGGTGGTAGCATTTGGCCACAGTTTCCTCAGGGAGAAACAGCCAGCCGCACAGCCTACTCACACCTCTGGAACCAGAGAAGAACAGCACTTTCAGCAAAAGCTAAGTACTTGCATATATTTTACCATGTCCCCAGCTCCCAAGCCAGTTTCAGTGGCCATCGATTTCCTTGGGCCTGAGATAGGTCCTACTGCGCACTCTGAACCATCCTCCCAGCCCTGGAGAAGGAATAAATTCACAACTGGGGAAAACATAATCTGCCAGCTCCACTAACCTGGGGAGCTCAGGAAAGAAGTGACTCCTGTCCAGGCATAAATGGTACGTGGACTTTGAATACCTTTCCCCCCTCATGGACTTGTGTGGGCCTATTTCAAAATCCGCCAGGTGCTCCTTGGAAACTCTATGGGGCAGTTCTACTCTGTCCTATAGGGTCTCTATGAGTCGGAACCGACTCGAGGGCACTGGGTTCTGTTCCCTTGTTGGCAGACTGCAACTGTCTCAGCTGTGTGGTGGAGAGGTGGGTATTTGATGTTTGACACCGCTTTGCCTGTTAAACAGGGTGCTCACCTATCCACATCAGGGGCCTAAGGACTGCTGGCTCCACTTCAGTCACCCAGGCACCAGCGACAGGGGTCCAAGGATAACCGGCACCTCCCAGTCCTTACAGCCAAAAGCACTGGGTTTTCACAGTCCGTCTGCAGAACCCGCCCACCTGTGCGCTCGAGGGAACACGGGTGCACTTTCCTCACAGTCGCTCGGGGGTGGCTGTCAGCCCCTGCCTTGTTCAGAGCGTGACCCCCTGCTGCAACCAGATACCCGTACCTACACCAATCACCCCCCCCTAAAACTGTAGGACAGAGCCTGTACCACACATTTGATGACCAACTACTTAGACACCTGAGCTGAATCCACACAAGAAAACCAAATGGACTCCTAGGCTCACATACCTGATAACAGCTCTAGTCCTGTGGTGACAGGACGTTAGAGCGTCAAAGGTGAAAATAATCAAGCTAGCTCACTCAAGCAACCATATCAAAACAAACAAAGCAAGAAGCCAGGATACAGTAAGCAAACATAAAATAAACAAATACAATAAGATGGCTTGGAGACAACAGTCAATATCAAATCACATAAAGAAGCAGGGCATGATCGCTTCAACAAGCTCTCAAAACAAAGACTCGAGGGATTTCTGGATGAAGGTGCATTCCTAGAATTACCAGATGCAGGACACAAAAGATTAATATACAGAACTCTTCAAGACATCAGGAAGGAGACCAGGCAATACACAGAACAAGCCAAGGAACACACAGATAAAGAAGATGAAGAAACTAAAAAGGTTATTCAAGAACATAATGAAAAATTTAATAAGCTGCAAGAATCCATAGAGAGACAGCAATCAGAAATTCAGAGGATAAACAATAAAATTACAGAATTAGACAACTCCATAGAAAGTCAGAGGAGCAGACCTGAGGTGAGATTGAAGATACAGCACTTGGCACCAATATATTTGAAGAAAAATCAGATAAAAGAATTTTTAAAAAATGAAGAAACCCTAAGAATCATGCGGGACTCTATCAAGAGAAATACCCTAGAGCGATTGGAATACTGGAACAGGGAGGGATACCAGAAAATACAGAGATAATTGTTGAAGATTTGTTGGTAGAAAACTTCCCTGATATCATGAAAGATGAGAACGTATCACCTACAAAGAAAAGTCAATAAGAATAAGGTTGGACTACTGGGCAGAAACCATGCAAGCAAGAAAACAATGGGATGACCTATAAAAGCACTGAAGGAAAAAAAATTGCCACCCAAGAATCATATATCCAGCAAAACTATCTCTCAAATATGAAGGTAAAATTAGGACATTTCCAGATAAACAGAAGTTTAGGGAATTCATAAAAACCAAACCAAAACTATAAGAAATACTAAAGGGAGTTCTCCGGATAGAAAAATCAATAATATCAGATATCAACCCAAGACTAGAACACTGGACAGAGCAATCAGATGTCAACTCAGATAGGGAAATCACAAAAATAAATCAAGATTTTTAAAAAAGCCTCAGAACAGGGAAACAGTGATGTCATTATGTAAAAGAAGCCAACATTAAAAGAATGAAGACGGACTAAGAAATGTAGTCATAGATCTTTCATATGGAGAGGAAGACAATGTGATATAAAGAAATAAAAGTTAGGTTTAAACTTAGAAAAATAGGGGTAAATATTAAGGTAACCACAAAGGAGACCAACAATCCTACTTATAAAAATAAAATACAAGAAAAAAATAGAGACTCAGCAGAAACAAAATCAACAACTACGAATAAGAGGAAAAGACAATATATAAACTACTCAGCACAAAAAATTAAGTGGGAAAAAGAAACTGTCAACAACACACAAAAAAAGACATCAAAATGACAACCCTAAACTCACACCTCTCCATAATTACGCTGAGTGTAAATGGACTAAATGCACCAATAAAGAGACAGAGAGCGGCAGAATGGATTAAAAAAAACACGATCCATCTGTATGCTGCCTACAAGAGACACACTTTAGGCTTAGAGACACAGACAAACTAAAACTCAAAGGATGGAAAAAAACATATCAAGCAAACAACAATCAAAAAAGAGCAGGAGTGGCAATATTAATTTCTGACAAAATAGACTTTAAAGTTAAGTCCACCACAAAGGATAAGGAAAGACGCTATATAATGATTAAAGGGACAATATACCAGGAGGATATAACTATATTAAATATTCATGCACCCAATGACAGGGCTGCAAGACACATAAAACAAACTAACAGCATTGAAAAGTGAGATAGACAGCTCCACAATTATAGTAGGAGACTTCAACACACCACCTTCGGTGAAGGACAGAACATCCACAAAGAAGCTCAATAAAGACACGAAAGATCTAAATGCCACAATCGGCCAACTTGACCTCATAGACATACACAGAACACTCTACCGAACAGCAACAAAGTATACTTTCTTTTATAGTGCATATGGAACATTCTCTAGAATAGACCACACATTAGGTCATAAAGCAAGCCTTAGTAGAATCCAAAACATTGAAATATTACAAAGCATCTTCTCTGACCACAAAGCCATGAAAATAGAAGTCAATAAAAGAAAAAGCAGGGAAAAGAAATCAAACACTTGGAAACTGAACAATACCCTGCTCAAAAAAAACTGGGTCATAGAAGACATCAAGAATGGCATAAAGAAATTCATAAAATCCAATAAGAATGAAAACATTTCTTATCAGAACCCTTGGGACACAGTGAAAGCAGTGCTCAGAGGTCAATTTATATCAGTAAATCCACGCATACAAAAAGAAAGGGCCAAATTCAAAGAATTATCCCTACAACTCAAACAAATAGAAAGAGAGCCACAAAAGAAACCCTCAGGCACCAGAAGAATGCAAATAATAAAAATTAGAGCAGAATTAAATGAAATAGAGAACAGAAAAATAATCGAAAGAGTTAACAAGACCAAAAGCTGTCTCTCTGAAAAAATTAACAAAATTGATAAACCACTGGCCAAACCTACAAAAGAAAAACAGGAGAGGAAGCAAATAACCTGAATAAGAAATGAGATGGGCAATATTACAACAGACACAACTGAAATTCAAAGAATCATATCAGATTACTATGAAAAATTGTACTCTAACAAATTTGAAAACCTAGAAGAAATGGATGAATCCCTAGAAACACATTACCTACCTAAACTACACAAACAGAGGTAGAACAACTAAATAAACCCATAACAAAAGAAGAGACTGAAAAGGTAATCAAAAAACTCCCAATAAAAAAAAGGCCATGGACTGGATGACTTCACTGCAGAATTCTACCAAACTGTCAGAGAAGAGCTAACACCACTACTACTAAAGGTATTTCAGAGTATAGAAAAGGACAGAATACTCCCAAACTCATTCTATGAAGCCAGCATATCCCTGATACCAAAACCAGGAAAAGACATCACAAAAAAAGAAAATTACAGACCTATATCCCTCATAAATGCAGATGCAAAAATCTTCAACAAAATTCTAGCCAACTGAACAACATATCAAAAAAATAATTCACCATGACCAAGTGGGATTCATACCAGGTATTCAGGGATGGTTCAACATTAGAAAAACAATTAATGTAATCCATCTTATAAATAAAAGACAAGAACCACATGATTTTATCAATTGATGAAGAAAAGGCCATTTGACAAAGCTCAACACTCATTCACGATAAAAACTTTCAGCAAAATAAGAATAGAAGGAAAATTCCTCAACATAATAAAGGACATTTAGGCAAAGCCAACAGCCAACATCATCCTAAGTGGAGAGAGTCTCAGAATGGGAACTAGACAAGGATGCCCTTTATCACCGCTCTTATTCAACATTGTGCTGGAGGTCCTAGCCAGAGCAATTAGGCTAGATAAAGAAATAAAGGGCATCCAGTAAGGAAGAAGTAAAAGAATCTCTATTTGCAAATGACATGATCTTATACACAGAAAACACTAAAGAATCCTCGAGAAAACTACTGAAACTAATAGAAGAGTTCGGCAGAGTATCAGGATACAAGATAAACATACAAAAATCAGTTGGATTCCTCTACACCAACAAAAAGAACATCGAAGAGGAAATTACCAAATCAATGACATTTACAGTAGCCCCCAAGAAGATAAAATACTTAGGAATAAATCCTACCAGAGATGTAAGAGACCTATACAAAGAAAACTACAAGACGCTACTGCAAGAAACCAAAAGAGGAAAAACATACCTTGCTCATGGATAGGAAGACTTAACATTGTAAAAATGTCTATTCTACCAAAAGCCACCTATGGATACAATGCAATTCCAATCCAAATTCCAACGATAGTTTTTAACGAGATGAAGAAACAAATCACCAACTTCATATGGAGGGGAAAGAGGCCCCGGATAAATAAGACATTACTGAAAAAGAAGAACAAAGTGGGAGGCCTTACTTTACCTGATTTTAGAACCTATTATACAGCCATAATAGTCAAAACAGCCTGGTACTGGTACAACAACAGATACAAAAACCAATGGAATAGAATTGAGAATCTAGACATAAATCCATCCACATATGAGCAGCTGATATTTGACAAAGGCCCAAAGTCAGTAAATGAGGAAAAGGCAGTCTCTTTAACAAATGCTGCTGGCATAACTGGATATCCATCTGCAAAAAAAGACCCATGCTTCACACCATGTATAAAAACAAACACAAAATGGATCAAAGAGCTAAATATAAAATCTAGAATGATAAAAATCATGGAAGAAAAATAGGAACAATGCTAGGAGCCCTAACACATGGTATCAACAGAATACAAAACATTACTAACAATGCAGAAGAGAAACTAGATACCTGGGAGCTCCTAAAAATCAAACACCTATGCTCATCTAAAGAAAAGACTTCACCAAAACAGTAAAAAGATTACCTACAGACTGGGAAAAAGTTTTTAGCTATGACATTTCCGATCAGAGTCCGATCTCTAAAATCTACATGATACTGCAAAAACTCAACTACAAAAAGACAAATAACCCAATTAAAAATTGGGCAAAGGATATGAACAGACACTTCACTAAAGAAGACGTTCATGTAGCTAACAGATACATGAGGAAATGCTCACGATCATTAGCCATTACAGAAATGCAAATCAAAACTACAATAAGATTCCATCTCACTCCAACAAGGCTGGCATTAATCAAAAAAACACAAAATAGTAAGTGTTGGAGAGGGTTGTGGAGAGACTGGAACACTTATACACTGCTGGTGGGAATGTAAAATGGTACAACCACTTTGGAAATCAATTTTGCACTTCCTTAAAAAGCTGGAAATAGAACTACCATACAATCCAGCAATCCCACTCTTTGGAATATATCCTAGAGAAATAAGAGCCTTTACAAGAACAGATATATGCACACCCATGTTCAGTGCAGCACTGTTTACAATAGCAAAAAGATGGAAGCAACCAAGGTGCCCACCAACGATGATGGATAAATAAATTATGGTATATTCACACAATGGAATACTACACATCGATAAATAACAACAATGAATCCATGAATCATTTCATACATGGAGGAATCTGGAAGGCATTATACTGAGTGAAATTAGTTTCAAAAGGACAATTATTGTACGACACCACTATTATAAGAACTCGAAAAATAGTTTAAACAGAGAAGAAAATATTCTTTGATGGTTACGAGAGTGGGGAGGGAGCGAGGGAGAGCGGTTTTCACTAACTAGATAGTAGATAAGAACTATTTTAGGTGAAGGGAAAGACACACAATACAGGGGAGGTCAGCACAACTGGACTAAACGAAAAGCTAAGAAGTTGCCTGAGTAAACTGAATGCTTTGAAGGCAAGCATAACAGGGGCAGAGGTTTGGGGACCATGGTTTCAGGAGACATCTAAGTCAATAGGCATAAAAAAATCTATTAAGAAAACATTCTACATCCCACTTTGGAGACTGGCTTCTGGGGTCTTAATCTCTAGCAAGCGGCCATCTAAGATGCATCAATTGGTCTCAACACACCTGGATCAAAGGAGAATGAAGAACACCAAAGACACAAGGTGATTATGAAGCCAAGAGGCAGAAAGAGCCACATAAACCAGAGACTACATCAACATGAGACCAGAAGAACTAGATGGTGCCCGGCTACAACCGATGACTGCCCTGACAAGGAACACAACAGAGAACCCCTGAAGGAGTAGGACAGCAGTGGGATGCAGACCTCAAATTCTCGTAAAAAGACCAGACTTAATGGTCTGACTAGACTAGAAAGACCCTAGAGGTCATGGTCCCCAGACCTTCTGTTAGCCCAAGACTGGAACCATTCCCAAAGCTGACTCTTCAAACAGGGATTGGACTAAACTATGGGATAGAAAATGATACTGCTGAGGAGTGAGCTTCTGGGATCAAGTAGACACATGAGGCTGTGCAGGCAGCTCCTGTCTGGATGGGAGATGAGAGGGCAGAAGGGGTCAGAAGCTGGCCGAATGGACACAAAAACAGAGAGTTGAGAGAAGGAATGTGCTGTCTCATTACAGGGAGAGCAACTAGGAGTATACAGTAAGGTGTATATAAGTTTTTGTATGAGAGACTGACTTGGTTTGTAAACTTTCACTTAAAAAAAAATTAAAAACAAATGAGCTTGTGTTTCTGGCAAAAAAAAAAAAAAGATATTTTCCTGTTACTTCTTTAGCAGGGGATTGAGTTGGAGAGGACATTATCACTGAGTAATCCATTTCTGGATACCAAGTAGACACACAAAGAATTAGTGCTTCGTCTGCTCAAGGTATTAATTATTTAGTAGCTACCTTGTTCTCCTAATTGACTTCATCGATTACAATTACATGAACACCCATAGGCCTGCCAGTACTTTTCATCACCAGGTATTGCTGAAAATAATAGATAAATCATAACCTGAAATGGCCTACATTCTCTAGGCAGTTTCTGATCATTGAGAGGGGAGTATGAAGTGGGAATCTACAGGAAGGTCTCAGCAGAAGGAACCTTGTTCCTCTACCACATTCGTGTCCACTGGCCGTGGAGTAGGAAATGTAGTGCGTGAAGCCACAGGGGGGCCAGGGGCTATACTCAATGTTTGCAGAGGTGGTAAGAACAAAAGCCAAGCCTCTGTAAGGTCACTACAATCAGACCCATGACAATGCATGACCTGACAAGACACCAGCTGCCCTGGAACAATCATGGAAGCCAGTTTGAGGTGCCTGACATACACATCTCTGCACTGTACAGCTGGATGGCACTGTGGGACCTGGTTTGAGTCTCCTGACACACACATCTCTGCACTGGACATCCGGATGGCACTGCTAGGCCTGGTTTGAAGCACCTGACACACACATCTCTGCATTCTACAGCTGACAGCACCTTAAGGGGCCAAGGAGTGCCCACCACGGGGCTGTGTGTTTGCTCTTCCATCTGCCTGCAAAGCTCTTTCTCCTTCTCATCATTCAATTTTCTACCCAAATGTCACCAATCATCCTCAGACAGCCTTCCCTGATGCTTCTTCCTCAGGAAGACCCCCAAAGAGTCTCAATCATATTTGTACTTGTGCCATAGTGCTATCACTCCCTTGAATTATCTCATATTTACTCACTTAGATGCATGCTGTCTGTGTTTTCCACTAGAATAGGAACTCTTGGTGATTAGGAATCATGTCTAATCCTATTCACTGCTGGATTCCTAGTGCCTACAACAGTCCCTGGCATAAACTAGGCACTCATGCAATAGCTCAATAAGAGAACAAACCCACTTCTTTTAGAGATGAGTAAATGAGGCCCAGAAACATTAAATAACTTCCCCCAAGGCCACCCAGCTACCTAGCAGAGCTGGGACTCAAACATGGGGCCCTGTCTGCCAGTGGTTCAGCCTTTTGGACACCTGGGAAGACTCCCGACACTTGGGATTAGTGGTGCTGGAATTCCCCCAAGTGCTAATGAATTGGGGGCCCACAAGATAGCTAAGAGGATGTGTTTCACATGGTCTAGTCTTCAAACCCAGGAAGAGATTAGCACTGAGACATTTCTGAAACCCAATTACTTCACTTCCAAAACATAGTTTAGAAATGTTTCTCTTTCATAAATGACATCAGCAAATTAGAAAATTATTTCAAACAAAAGGGCACTGCCAAGTATTGCTGATAAGGTGAGCAACATCTCACCGATGAGACACGCTGACATGGAAACCCACCATTCTTTCTCTCAAGAAAACCACTGTAATTCAGCCAGAGTGGGTCTCAGAATCAACTCAACAGAAATAAGCTTGGTTTGGGTCTGAGTTACTCAGCAAAATAAATAATGACCCTGTGCCCTCGAGGCTTATTGCTAATTTGAGCATCAGGCTAATACTCTTGCAGTCTGGTCTGGAAATTGATTCTAAAACCCAGCTCAGGGCAAATGAGTAACTTACACAAAGTGTAACAGCAAGGATGTGCTGCATCCCGCAGGCCACACTCAAACAATGGCTGATGTCATGGGTTGAATTGTGCCCCTCAAAAATATCTGTCAATTTGGCTAGGTCATGATTCCCAGTATTGTATGATTGTCTACCGTTTTGTCATCTGATGTGATTTCCCTATGTGTTGTAAATTCTATCGCTATGACGTTAATGAGGTGGATTAGCAGCAGTTATATTGATGAGACCTACAAGATTAGATGGTGTCTTAAGCCAATGTCTTTTGAGATATAAAAGAGAGAAGCGAGCAGAGAGACATGACGACCTCATACCACCGAGAAAGCAGTGCCAGGAGTAGAGCATGTCCTTTGGACCTGGGGTTCCTGTGCGGAGAAGTTCCTAGACCAGGGAAAGATTGACGACAAGGACCTTCCTCCAGAGCCAACAAAGAAAGCCTTCCCCTGGAGCTGCTGCCCTGAATTTGGACTTTTAGCCTACTTGAGGAAATAAATTTCTTAGTTAAAGCCATCCACTTGTGATATTTCTGTTATAGCAGCACTAGATGGCTAAGACAGCCAATACGTACTGAGACTGTCTCTAATTACGGAAAGCAGGAGTTACCACCTCCACACACAGTCACGAGCACCTGCTATATGCCAGGCCTATGCAGATGCTGGAGACACAGGGCGACCCAGTCCCTGACCCTGAGGAGCTCACAAGCCCACAAGAGGCCACTTTCTGGGAAGCAAAAAATCAACTCAGCACAGGGACAATGTAATGGCTTATAAGGCACGGAACCGTATCAATGAAGGCCTCAGAGTCCAACTCCATCAATTGTGTAAACCAGGTATGGGTACACCAGGGGAAGCCAGGGTGAGTTTCTGCCCCTCCCCCAACCCAAAAGCTAAAGAGGAAAATGGTGTGGCACCAAGCAGACATTTGACATTCTGGACCCAGTCAAAGAAAGGCCCACAGAGTTGGAACGGTCAGTTTGTCTCTCAGCTGCTCGAGGCTCACAGGAAGCCTGGACCCCAGCAGAGCAGACCCCCGGCTCAGAAGGAGTTCAGCTGGTTTCACATGAGTATTATTAACCATCAGCCTCGGCTCAACCTTTCAAATGGATGGGTGGTGACAGTGCCTTTCCTGGACCAAGGAGGAGAGGAACGAGCTGTCCCCATTAAAAAAAAAAAATTTTTTTTTTTTTTACCATCCCCTAATTCCCCTCCTCCCAGCAAAGAGAAGCTTAGGCAGGTCCTGCCTCCGGAGCTTCCTCTGAAACCAGTGAGAGTTGAAGTTTCGAGGCCTGGACATTGCTCTTGTTACCTTCCCTGCAAATGCGCAGTCAAGGGTCTGCAGAGACAATGAGTTCAGGCAATCACAATTGTAAACAGACAAAACACAACAGGAAGAAGACTGATTTCATAAATCAGAAACGTGAAAAGTCCTCAGCACAAAGTGGGGGAAACCTATCAACAACTAACAGAGAGCTTATCTCGGAAAAGGGAGAAGTCTGTGAAGTGCACCTCTCACTCTGAGCACACCTCGTGCCCTCCAATCCGAGTGCGGCACTGAAGCACGCAGCGGCTCGGACCACAACCTGCGTCCCCACCTGGCTGACCGGCGACTATGAATACTGCACCTTAAAACCACCCCCCCACTAATGAAAACCCATTTGCCACCCAAGGAGGAACTGAGTTAAGTAGTCTGGGTCAGGAGAGGATGGGAGTGCTATTAAGTGGAAGCTTTTTTTTTTTTTTTTTTTCCAGCTCAGAAGGAGCAGTTCAATGGCCTTGTGTCCTTCCTGATACCTGGGAGCTAAATCCCTACCCTGCAGCCTTCAGGGCAGCGGGAACATGATGGGCACAAGAACATGGTTGGAAGTTTCAATCACCACGGGGACCAGTTAGCTTTCTAGAGAATCTCCTCTGTCTCCTCCTGCTACCAGGCTCATAGGCTCCCAACAGGTCTCTCTGAATTCAGGGGGAACCTGCGGATGCACTCCCAGAAGGTCCCTGTGCCTCTCAGCCTCAGCTATAGAGGGTGCTGCCAGCGCCTCCCCTGGCGGATATTCTGATCTAACTTTGAAATTACTGCTCAGAAAGATCACCTTCCTGATCTGCCTTTATTATTCAAATGCATAAAGAAACCTTTTCAATAAAAGATTCATAACTCAGATCACTCCACTGGGGAGAGAACCACGCCCCTTCTCAAGGTTTCATTAATAAGTACAGGAGATGTGGGAAAACAGGAAGACAAAAATAACTCTCTGCAGCGTCAGAGTTTTCATAAGCTTTTAAAAAAACTTTCAAAATGAAAACAGCAAACATTATATTTCATGGTCTTTAAAAAAAGGCAGAATTAAAAGTTTGCACAGAATGGCCAAGATTAGATTTTGTCAGACTAACTTTCCAGCTCCTTGGTGAATACCTTGAGGTTGAGCAGCCGGAGGCTGGTCCTCAAAAGAAATGGTTTCCCTCCAGCCCCAGCACCCATGACATGCACCAATAATACTGGCCCCAAAATCTGAAATCATCTATTTTACCTCCTTCCTGTGACTCTGAACTATGGACTAAAAAGAGTAGGAAGGTCTTGTGTTCAAAAAGAGAGATATGCTTCACAACCCACTCAAATGGTTGAGCAACATAGTTCAAGAGTGAAACGGATTGAACTGGGGGAAGAATGATGTATTTGGTTTAGTGACAAAAAGCTTTAAAAATCTGTGTCTTGTTTCTGGAGCCATGGAGGCTCCATAAACCCCTGAAACTATTGTCCTGAGATAATCTTTAAGCCTTAAACCAAAAATATCCCCTGAAGTCTTCTTTAAACCAAATAATAACCAAACCCATTCCCGTTAAGTCAATTCCAACTCAGAGTGACCCTACAGGACAGAGTAGAAATGCCCCATAGGGTTTGCAAGGCTGTAACCTTCACTGAAGCAGACTGCCACATCTTTCTCCTGCAGAGTGGCTGGGGGGTTCAAACTGCTGACCTTTTGGTTAGCAGCAGAGTGCTTAACCACTGCACTACCAGGACTCTAAACCAAATATGTTATCTTAATTAATAAAGAATGTCTGCCTTGAGCTTCACACTCTTTTAAGAACTATTTTTTATATGGGATCACCTCCACACGTCTGTCAGTTTGTCATATTGTGAGGGCTTGTGGGTTGCTGTGATGCTGGAAGCTATGCCACCAGTATTCAAATACGAGCAGAGTCACTCAGAGCGGACAGGTTTCAACTAAGCTTCCAGACTAAGACAGACTAGGAAGAAGGACCCGGCAGTCTACTTCTGAAAAGAATTAGCCGGTGAAAACCTTATGAATAGCGACGGAACATTGCCTGATACAGTGCCAGAAGATGAACCCCTTAGGTTGGAAGTCACTCAAAGTACAACTGGAGAAAAGCTGCCTCCTCAAAGTAGAGTCAACCTTAATGACATGGATGGAGTCAAGCTTTCAGGACCTTCATTTCCGATGCGGCATGACTCAAAATGAGAAGAAATAGCTACAAACATCCATTAATAATCGGAACCTGGAATGTACGAAGTATGAATCGAGGAAAATTGGAAATCATCCAAAATGAAATGGAACACATAAAGATCCATATCCTAGGCATTAGTGAGCGGAAATGGACTGGTATTGGTCATTTTGAATCAGACAATCATATAGTCTACTGTGCCAGGAGTGACAACTTGAAGAGGAATGGTGTTGCATTCATCATCAAAAAGAACATTTCAAAATCTATCCTGAAGTACAATGCCATCAGTGATAGGATAATATCCATATGCCTACAAGGAAGACCAATTAATCCAACTACTATTTAAATTTGGAAACCCTGGTGGCATAGTGGTTAAGTGTTACAGCTACTAACCAAACGGTTGGCAGTTTGAATCCGCCAGGTGCTCCATGGAAACTCTGTGGGGCAGTTCTACTCTGTCCTATAGGGTCGCTATGAGTCGGAATCGACTTGAAGGTACTGGGTTTGGTTTGGTTTTGGGTATTATTTAAATTTATGTACCAACCACTAAAGGCCAAAGATGGAGAAATTGAAGATTTTTACTAATTTCTACAGCCTGAAATTGATCAAACATGCAATCGGGATACACTGATAATTACTGGAGATTGGAATGCAAAAGCTGGAAACAAAGAGGAAGAATCGGTTGTTGGAGAATATGGTCTTAGTCATAGAAACAATGCCAGAGATAGCATAATAGAATTTTGCAAGACCAAAGACGTCTTCACTGCTAATACCTTTTTTTAAGAACATAAACAGCGACTATACACAGGGACTTCACCAGATAGAATACATAGGAATTAAATCAACTACATTTGTAGAAAGAGACAATGGGAAAGCTCAATATCATCAGTCAGAACGAGGCCAGGGGCTGGCTGTGGATCAGGCCATCAGTTACTCATATCCAAGTTCAAGTTGAAACTGAAGAAAATTAGAACAAGTCCACGAGAGCCAAAGTATAACCTCAAGTATATCCCACCTGAACTTAGAGGCCATCTCAAGGATAGATTTGACACACTGTACACTAATGATCACAGACCAGGCAAGTCGTGGAATGACATCACCCTGTGTATTCCATCCGGTGAAGTCCCTGTGTACAGTCACTGTTTATGTTGATAAAAAAAGATATTTGCAATGAAGAAGTCTTTGGTCTTGCATCATACAAGAAGAAAGCAAGAGGTCATTGAAGAGGCAGGAGAGAAAGAAAAGGCCTAAATGGATGTCAGAAGACACTGAAACTCGCTCTTAAACATTGAGTAGCTAAAGCCAAAGGAAGAAATGATGAAGTAAAAGAGGTGAACAGAAGATTTCAAAGGGCGAGCAGAGAAGACAATGTCAAGTATTATGATGACATGTGCAGAGACCTGGAGATAGAAAACCAAAAAAGAAAAACACCCTCGGCATTTCTCAAGCTGAAAGAACTGAAGAAAAAATCCAAGCCTTGAGTTGCAATACTGAAGAATTTTGTGGGGAAAATATTAAACGACACAGGAAGCATCAAAAGAAGATGGAAGGAATACACAGAGTCACTACAACAAAAAGAATTGGTTGACATTCAACCATTTCAGGAGGTAACGTATGATCAGGAACCAATGGTACTGAAGGGAGAAGTCCAAGCTGCACTGAAGACATTGGTGAAAAACAAGGCTCCGGGAATTAACAGAATATCAATTGAGATGTTTCAACAAACAGATGCAGTGCTGGAGGTGCTCACTTGTCTACGCCAAGAAATATGGAAGACAGCCTCCTGTCCAACTGACTGGAAGAGATCCATATTTATGTCTATTCCCAAGAAAGGTGATCCAACCAAATGTGGAAATTATAGAACAATATCATTAATATCACACGCAAGCAAAATTTTGCTGAAGATCATTCAAAAACGGCTGCAGCAGTATATCGACAGGGAACTGCCAGAAATTCAACCCAGGTTTAGAAGAGGATGTGGAACCAGGGATAACGTTGCTGATGTCAGATGAATTCTGGCTGAAGGCAGAGAATATCAGAAAGATGTTTACCTGTGTTTTATCGACTATCCAAAGGCATTCGACTATGGGCATCATAACAAATTATGGATAACACTGTGGAGAATGGGAAATCCAGAACACTTAACTGTGCTCATGAGGAACCTGTACATGGATCAAGATGCAGTCATTCGAACAGAACAAGGGGATACCGCATGGTTTAAAGTCAGGAAAAGTGTGTCTCAGAGTTGTATCCTTTCACCATGCCTATTCAATCTGTGTGCTGAGCATATAATATGAGAAGCTGGACTACATGAAGAAGAATGGGGCATCAGGATTGGAGGAAGACTCATGAACAACCTGCAATATGCAGATCACACAACCTTGCTTACTGAAAGTGAAGAGGACTTGAAGCACTTACTGATGAAGATCAAAGACCACAGCCTTCAGTATGGGTTATACCTCAACATAAAGAAACAAAAGTCCTCACAACTGGACCAATAAGCAACATCATGATAAATGATGTTCACAACTGATAAATTGGTTCACAACTGAACCAATACGCAACATCCTGATAAATGGAGAAAAGATTGAGGTTGTCAAGGATTTCGTTTTACTTGGATCCGAAATCAACACCCATGGAAGCAACAGTCAAGAAATCGAAAGATGCACTGCATTGGGTAAATCAGCTACAAAGGACCTCTTTAAAGTGTGGAAAAGCAAAGATGTCACTTTAAGAACTAAGGTGCTCCTGGCCCAACCATGGTATTTTCAATCTCATCACACGCATGTGAAAACTGAACAATGAATAAGGAAGACCGAAGAAGAATTGATGCCTCTGAATTGTGGTGTTGACGAAGAATATCAAAGGTACCACGGACTGCCAAAAGAACGAACAAGTCTGTCTTGGAAGAAGTACAGCCAGGGTGCTCCTTGGAAACAAGGATGGCGAGACTACGTCTCACATACTTCGAACGTGTTATCAGCAGGGATCAGTCCCTAGAGAAGGGCATCATGCTTTGCAAAATAGAGGATCAGCAAAAAAGGAAGACCTTCAACGAGATGGACTGACACAGCAGTGGCAACAATGGGCTCGAGCATAGCAACAATTGTGAGGATGGTGCAGGACCAGGCAGTGTTTTGTTCTGTTGTGCATTGGGTTGCCATGAGTCGGAACTGACCGGATGGCACCTAACAACAACAACATGTGGGGCCAAGTTGACGACAGTAACGCCAAAGATTAGATAGGAAGCCAAGGGGGCGATGAGTTTATGTTAATGGGGTAGGAACAACTCTGCATAGGAGGATAAAAATGGTTGCACAACTTCAAGAATGTGATCAATGTCACTGAATTGTACATGTAGAAATTGTGTATGGGCGTATGGCCTGCTGTGTATACTTTCAACAAAAACAAAAAAAATTAAACTGAAAAAAAAAAGGAAAGAAAGATGTGTCTTGGTCAGCAAACCTTAGAAAAGCAGAAATAATGGCAAATAGGAGGCTGCACAGGTTTTACACGCCTATGACCTCCAGAGGGATTTCAGCCAAGAACACAGCCGGCATTTTACCAAGTGTGGAAGATGGGTCCACTCTACCTGAACTACAGGGCAGCTTTTCCAGTGGCCCCGGTTCCAAGCCCCATCCCTGTTGTGCCCACAAAACCACCTCTGGATGGCCACCTGTAAGGACTCAGTGGCTCTGCTCAGAGTGAAGGGTGTTTGGGAAGGGCTGAGCAGTGGACACAGGAGGAAGTCACCATGTCTTAGTCATCTAGTGCTGCTGTAACAGAAATACCACAAGTGGATGACTTCAACAAACAAGTTCATTCTCTCACAGTCTAAGAGCCTACAATTCCAAATCCAGGGTGCCAGCTCCAGGGGAAGGTTTCCTCTCTGTCAGTTCTACAGAAAGGTCCTTGGCATCAACCTTCCCTTGGTCTACGAGCTTCTCTGCACAGGAACCTCAGGTCCAAGGGACGAGCTCTGCTCCCGGTGCTGGTTTCTTGGCGGCATGAGGTCCCCATGTCTCTTTGTTGGCTTCTCTCTTTTATATCTCAAAAGAGATTGGCTCAAGACACAACCTAATCTTGTAGATTGAGTCTTGCCTCATTAACACAACTGCCACTAGTCCCATCTCATCAACATCATAGAGATGGGATTTATAAAACATAGGAAAATCTCATCAGATGACAAAATGGTAAACAATCATACAATACTGGGAATCAAGTCCTAGCCAAGTTGACAGATAATTTTGGGGGCCACAATTCAATCCATGACACAACAGAAGACACTGGTGTTACATAAAGGAGCCTTGAGCTCTACAATTAATCACCTGTGGTGGCATTCACTGCTGTGGCCCTGGGTTCTACAAATAATCTAAGCACTCACGAGCCGACATTGCCCAGGTACTTTGTAAGAGTTAAATAATGCAATTCGTTCATTCATTCCGCCAACAGGTATTTGCTGGACGCCGACCAGGCAAGAGGTGCTGTTTGAGGCACTGAGGACACACTGCCAGAACACGCCCTACAACAATTCTTGTCCTTACAAAGTTTGAATTCCAGGGGATGCCCCTATTTTTAGCCTCAGAGACATCTTTCCCTCCTACTTCATTCCTGTCGCCCATGTAAAATCTGTTCCCTGTCCTTCTGGGCTGGCCACCCTCATCCTGGGATCCCTGCCCTCGTCTCCCACCCATGGAGCAAATCTTCCTGAAATCACCTCACAGTCTTCCCCGCCCATTCTCTACCCCATCGAAGGACTCTCCTGGGACATGTCCTATCCTGCCACAGCTCTGGGCACAGAGAGAGGTTGTCCCCAGCAGTGTGGCCTCAGATCCCCTCCCCTGCTCGTCCAGACCCTGCTCCTGCTTCTGTCAGCTCACCTGGAATGTGCACACCTGGGGGCCTTTGAGTTTTCTCTGCCCCGGGAAGCTCCCCGTCCAACCCCTCTTTGGACAGCCTCCTCCTTGCCTAGGCAGCTGCACTGCGGCCTGTACCATCATCTTGAAGTCAAATGACCTCTCCCCCCTCTCTCCCTGGCCCTCCCTCCCCCCGCTCACACCTCTCTGGGCAGCTGCCTCTCTGGTCAGCATTGTAAGCACTTGGGTGGCTGTTGTTAGCTGCCATCAAGTCAGTTTTCAACTCATAGTGACCCCACGTGACAGAGTAGATCTGCCCCCATAGGATTTCCTAGGCTGTAGGTGCAGTGCTTAAGAGCTACAACTACTAACCAAAAGGTTAGCAATTTGAATCCACCAGCCGTTCCTTGGAAACCCTATGGGGACAACTCAACTGTGTCCTATAGGGTCGCTATGAGTTGGAATCAACTCATCGGCAATGAGTTTGGTTTGGTTTAATCTTTACGGGAGCTGATTGCCAGGTCTTTCTCCTGAGAAGCCACTGGAGAGACTGAATCGCCAACCTCTCAGCAGTCGAGTGCTTAGCCATCGCACCATCTGGGCTCCTCACTTGGGTGGCAGGAATTGCATTTTATTCTTGCTGTGTCCCCAGGCCCTTGCATGGGTTCCACTCAAACCAAATGCTCACGTGATCCTGGCTGAAGAGAATCATGCCTGGTTAGTTGTTAGAGCCAGCCGTGGTCAACAAAGCAACGCAGGGGCCCTGGCTACAGCCCTGTCCCACTCTGGGCACAGGAGACCCATTCATCCTCCACCCCACTCAGAACCTGAGATGGTAGTGTTAAAACAGCAAACAGGGCCTTGAAAGCAAACATCCAAGCGAAGTAAAATCAGAAAGAAAAAGTCAGTCTGCAACTGTTGAGTCCCCAAGAAGAGCGTGGAGGGGGCAGGTGTGAGCTGAGGCCACATCCTTGCGTTCCTCCATCTATCCGAGTCTTATCACTGGCTGTACCTGCAGCGGCATTATCAGAGCCTCTGAGACACAAGGTGGGCACAAGGGCGTGCTGCAAAAAGAGGCAGAGGGGCAACCAAGGGACTGTCCTTATCTATACCTCCCTCTGGGGGGCAACAGGGGAGCCCCAATCCCAGACGCAGATGGTGTATGTGCCTCCAGGGCTGAGAAAAAAGACACCCCCGAAGGCAATGGAAGGGGGCGAGCTTCAGAGAGGGGCTCTCAGCTGCAAGGGGACAGAGATTTTAAATAGAAATTGGAGGAGAAAGAAAGCCACAGAAATTATAAATTACAATAACATAATGTTATTTATAATATAACATAATGTTATTTATAATTTCTGTGGCTTTCTTTCTCCCCCGATCTCTATTTAAAATCTCTGCCCCCTTGCAGCTGAGAGCCCCTCTCTGCGGTTTGTTGTCCACAGAGGTTTCTGAAGCATCAGCTCCGTGTCAACCCCTGGGGATACACAGATGCACCACACGGTTCTTTCCTTTAAGGAGCGAAGAGTAATTGTAGGGAGAGACCAAGAATGAAGAAAGCCTGATGCCGTGTGATCGGTGGTGTGGCCGAGACAGGCACGAGACAAGGGAGGCGCACAGGGAAGACAGGGCAAACAAGGTGATCTTAGAATAGTTACCCCCATCCTCCCCTCAGAGCTGAAGGTTCCACAGCAGGAAAAACCCTGGGGGAATCAACCACTGGACGACATGGATCAACCAGAGACAAGGTCCCCAGACAATAACACGTGGTCTCGGGTTTGTGCTCGACTACTAACCTAAAGGTTGACGGTTTGAACTCACCAAGTGGCACTGCGGAAGAAGGGCCCGGTGATCTGCTTCCGTAAAGATTACAGCCCAGAAAACCCTAGGGGGCAGTTCTGTGCTGTAACACATGGGGCTGCCATGCGTTAGAATCGGCTCGAGGGCAACAAGTTTGGTTTTTGTTTGTTGGTTGGTTTTTCAGCATTCCTACTGCCCCTTAGGACCCCTGATTCTTCCTGCAGGAGACATGTGTAGACTGTGTCCGGGAACAGTTTTAGGACTGTCACAAAAGAGCCCGGTTTCGAGTACACAAGCTGGCACCCCGTAAATGCAGGTTTAACTGAAGTCATCTGTGGGGTCAACCTAGCTGTCTTCCCAGGAAAGCAATCTCATCTTTCCAACCAGAAGCACATGGGTCCCTTCTCACCTTGTGTCAGTCAATGAGGCCAGGTTATGCTGAGGTAACAGACAACCCCAAAACTCAAAGTGGCTTAAAACAGCAAAGGTTTATTTCTCACTCATGCTACATATCCAGTGTGGATCCGCCAGGGCCTTTCCTTGAAGGGCTGGCAAACTTCGGCCCAGCAGCCTAACAGCCTGCCACCTATTTCTGAACTGAAATGTGTTAGGAACGCAGTCGGGCACATCCATTTACTGCTGTGGCGCCATAAGGGTGGAGAAGCATATTTACAGCAGAGACCACATAGCCTGCAAAGCCGAAAATATTTACTATCTGGTCCTTCAGTGAGAAAGTCTGCTGACCCTGATCACTCCGTGTCTTTTCACTACAGGACCAATCACCATGGGGAAAGAGTTCCAAAAAGTTCCATACCAGTAAGCAAACGCTCTGGGAGGAAAGTGACATGCATCATTTCTATTCAGAACTCACTGGGCAGAGACATGCACATGGCTCCACCCAACACAGGGGGCTGGAAGTGCAAAGCAATTGTTGATGCGTGACATTAGCGATGCCCACGCTTTCTGACTTCTTCTTTTCTAAAGAATCCGGCAAATCCTAGAAGATGACCTATTCCAGAAGGACCATGTATGGAAGTCATCGGGTGCAATGGCCTCTTCTAGAAACTTACCAGTTACCGCTGAGTTGATTCCGACTCATGGCAACCCATGTGTGTCAGAGTACAACTGCGCTCCAGAGAGTTTTCAATGGTTACGATCTTTTGGAAGCAAATCTCCAGGTCTTTCTTCCGAGGTGCCTTTGGGTGGATTCAAACAAGTCGTTTGTGCCACACAAGCATAGATAATAGTAAGGAAAGAATAAGGAACCCCACACACACACACAAACGCACACACACAAACACAATCAAACACTCATACACACCCCCTTTCATCATTCAAAGAATAATCTTATTCAAACCTCCAGGGACCCACATATCCTTGTGAATGCTTCTCATCCTCCCCACCCCGCCGCCACCCCCTTAGTCGAGTCCTGTGTGCCTTCCAGGGCTGGGCAGGATTTCAAACTTGATTTACTTTCATCACTAAGTACAAGCCCATATTCCCACAAATGCCCCTAAGTGACAGGCTTTCTCCTTGTCAGCACTTTGTCCTTGCCTGTGAACTAAACCTTCCATTCCCAAGACAGCGTTTATCACTTTTATTTTATGATTCTCAACTTTGGGCTTTTTTTCTCCTCTTTTCGCCTTCTCTCTTCCTCGTCAGGGCTTTCTCCTTGCTCCTTCCACCCCTTCAGTGTCCTCCTACCCCTGTTGTTCCCACTCTTCAAATGTCCCATTGCTTCCCCAGTGCTCCAGACACCCCCAATTATGAATCAGTCCAGACTTCCCTTGAATCATCAATGGTTGCTTGTTGCCTTCTATTAAACTCAAACGGCTTATTTCTGCTTTTAACACAGAGAGCACCTTCTGTTCAAATCGCTTAAGGGCCTTGGACGGTGAGGTGGATTTCAAGTTTTTAATGAGTCCAATTCAGAGTAGACTCATTTTAAGTTCGTTCCTTAAAGTCCCCTTATTAGCTTCATGGAGAAAAAAACGTATCGGCACACAGCATTAAATTTTCCCTTCCCAACCCAGAGGTACTTTGTACTTTCTATCGTGATTAAAAATAAGCATCAAAATCAAACAAGACAGCCACTTGTTAAAGAGAAATACAGGAAATGAAACAGGGAAGCACCCAAGTGCAAAGTAAACAAACCAAGAAGTTGAACAGGATCCCCTGGAAAGGGATGGTTTCTGCCTCATTAAAACTATAAACGCTGCCCTAAGAAACAAATCTGCAGATTTCTGGATGCTAGAAATGTTTTCTCTCTTAAGCTTTAAGCAAGATGTTTTCTATCACAGCTCGATCTTTGCAAAAGTCTGTATGAAGGACTTTAAATTACTGACAAGGCCAGGCTAACTGCTGCGATTTTGCTTCAATACAGAAGGATTGATCATTCCCCAGACCTTCACAGATGCAGCGGGGTACTGGGACTATTCAGAAGTCAGACACACACACACACACACACACACACACGGTCTGAGTTTATGCAGGAACTTCCTTGTGCTGTCTTTCTGCATAAAATCAAGTTGAGGAAGAAGAGGCACAAAGAACTCAATGCCAGCATCCCTGAGTGTTGCAAACAGTTAACATGTTTGGCTCCAAACAAAAGGTTGGAGGTTAGTATTCCCTCAGAGGTGCCTCAGAAGAAAGGCCTGGCAATCTACATCCAAAAATCAGCTGGTGAAAACCCTATGGAGCACAGTTCCACTCTGACACGCATGGGGGTGCCATGAGTTGGATTGACTCGACAGTAACTGTTTTTTCAAACTCCTTATTTTATACTTTTTATAAATTTAATGTAATTTTAATATTTATATGAGATGCCGGATCAAATTGAGGTTACAGTGCTTTTTTTTACTGTAAAGTTATAATGGCGACTTTGCTGCTTGTTTCTAGAAGCAGAAACTGCATCTCAACAGGGCATAGTCTGCATAGGTGGGCCTGAGCGGAGCTGAAGACTCTCTGCCGAGAGGGGCCCTGCCTGAAGCCCCACTCAGCCCTCTCGAGCCATGTGGGCAGCACAGCAACAGTCACTGCGGCCAGGACAGGAGCTGTCTTCTGTTGGGTCTGGCCCTGTTCCTGGGGCAGGGGATTAGGACGAACTGCCCAAACAGTAATTAACAAGGCAGGGACAGCCCAAAATGGCAGTGCGAATGGCCGTGGCACCGGGACAAGTGGGGCCTACACATACACCAGGTTTAGAATCCCGTCACTCTCTGGGGTTTGGGTACAGTCGCCTGCCCCCACAAAACAGCACAGTTTTAATAGACTAACGTGCATTTGGACTCTCCAAGAGTAGAATATGGATAAACCATAAAAACCAAACCGGTTGCCGTTGCGTCGATTCCAACTCCTAGCGATCCCATGTGTGTCAGAGTAGAACTGCACCCCAAAGGGTTTCCAAAAGCTGTGATCTCTTGGAGGCAGGTGGCCAGGACTTTCTTCTGAGGCCCCTCTAGGTAGACTCGAACTGCCAACCTTTCAGTTAATACCGAGCGCTTAGCCATCTGCTCCACCCAGGGACTCCTAGACTAGAAATAGAGAATGCAACAGGACCTATTCCCCAATTCATTTGACCAGCCAACCTTTTGGTTGGTGGTCGTGGTTCACGGACTGTCCCTAAACAGAATAATGTACTGTTTTGGGGAATGACTGTGCCAGAGAAAGTTTTCACTGACTTTTTTTGCTCCTGGTTTTCAACATATAATTTACTTTCAAGTCGAAGATCTTAAACAACACTGACACAAATCTTTTACAAGATTAAATTTCATCGGGATAGAATTGGGACCCTGGTGGTTCAGCGGTTAAGAACTCAGGTGGGTCAGCAGTTAAAATTCACCAGCTGCTCCTTGAAAATCCTATGGGACAGTTCTACTCTGTCTTATAGGGTCATTATGAGTCAGAATTGACTCGACGGAAACGGGTTTGGTTTTTGGTTTGGTGATGGAATTACAAAAGTATGAGAGCTAGGAGGGAATTAAAAGGGCGTAGATGGACGCTCTCATTTTGAATTTGAGGAAATTGAAATCTAAAGAGACAAAATATTTGTATGTGGACAGAAACACAGCAAGTTGCGGGGGCGGTGGGGGGGGGGGGACCCGAGATGCCAATCCTTCCTCCATGATGTCTGACCCAGGGCTCCATCACCACTTCACTCATAGGCTTCTTGTCATCCTTGGAGGAAAGAAAAAATAGAAAGAAGAGACAAACGATATGATGGGAAAAGACAACTCCTTTTGCAGTCTACAGAAAGGTTACCAAGTGCTCCCCTGTAAAATTCATTCCATGAGATTTAAAAGTAAAATGTAAAATGCAAGCAGCAAAGGCCCATGATCGGTGAGTAAAAAAAAGAAAAAAATTCAGTGTTCGATTTTATATATATGGAAATCACTGATGTGCAAAACATAAACAGTTCTTAGGAAAATTGTCGTTGACAAGGTTTAAGACTTTGGTGTCAGAGTTAAAAGTACAAGGTCATAGAATATGTAAGATTAATAATTGGACTTCCAAAAAATTGTAAACACGTGTAAGACAAAAGACTCCATAAAAAGTGAGGGTGAATGAAAAACTAAACACAATATTTGATACCTAAATAAAGTGGAATTAATAGCTAAAATATGTGAGGAGTTTGATACATAAACAAAGCAGGACTCATACATAAAATATATACTAAGCATCTCGGCTGCTAACCATAAAGGTCTGCAGTTGGGATCCACCAGCCGCTCCTTGGAAACCCCACGGGGCAGTTCTACTCTGTCCTATAGGGTCGCTAGGAGTTGGATTCAACTCGATGGCAACAGGTTTGGTTTTGCAGTTTTTTAAAAATACGTCAATAAAGAAAAAAATCAACTAATAGGCAAATGATCTGAAAAGGAATTTCAATAGACAGATGGGATGATGTTCCCAGTCCCTGAAATGAAAATCAGAAAAGTAAGGAGATATTGGTCACTCATCAAACTGGCTCCATTTAAAAGAGCTGATGGTACCAGGCACAGAGGAGAGGGTGGAAATGAGCGCTCGTACTCACTGCTGGCTGGTAGAGATTACTGCAGTCATTCTGGAAAACCATTTGCTTGTTCGCATCATGTTTCAAAACATGCAAACCCTATGACCTAGCATTTCCATCCCCCGGTGCCTTTTCTAGAAAAGTACTTACATAGTGTACTAGGTTAACTGTGTACCACAAAAACTCACGTCCAGAGTGTGGAACCTCAGAGTGAGACCTTATTTGCAAACAGGGTCTTTGCAGATGTAACAACTAAGCCACATGAGGCCACGCTGGATAGACTGGGCCTTAATCCAATGACTGTGTCCTCACAGGAGGAAAAAACAGACACACCAAAACCGAAAAACCAAACCCAGTGCCATCGAGTCGATTCTGACTCACAGCGACCCTATAGGACAGAGTAGAACTGCCCCATCGAGTTTCCAAGGACCGCCTGGAGGATTCGAACTGCCGACCCTTTGGTTAGCAGCCACAGCACTTAACCACTACGCCACCAGGGTTTCCCAAGGGAAGACGGTCACTTGAAAATGAAGGTAGAGGTTGGAGTGACGCAGCCACAAGCAAGGAATGCCAAGGATTGCTGGCAACCGCCAGAAGCTAGGAGAGGCAAGGAAGAATTCTCCCCTAGAGCCTTCAGAGAGGCACGGCCCTGCCGACACCTTAATTTTGGCCTTCTGGCCTCCACAACTGTGAGAGAATAAACATCTTTTGTTTTAAGCCACCAAGTTTGTGGTCCTTGTCACCACAGCCCTAGGAAATTAATACACACATGTTTACAAGGAGACATATACAAGTATGACTGTTGCTGTTTTTGTTGTTGGTGGTGCTGTCAAGTTGGTTCTGACTCATACAACAGAACAAGACACTGCCTGGTCCTGTGCCATCCTCGCAATCGTTAGGCTCGAGCCCGTTGTTGCAGCCACTGTGTCAGTACATCTCGTTGAGGGTCTTCCCCTTTTTCACTGACCCTCTGCTTTACCAAGCATGATGTCCTTCTCCAGGGTCTGGTCTCTCCTGATAACACGTCCAAAGTATGTGAGACACAGTCTCACCCAACAACACCAACCATCTGGGCTTGTGAAAACCTATGGTTTCCATTGGTTTATAGGTTATTACTGTGCTTTATTTGGTGTTTAAACTATACCATATTTAGCCAGTGGGAATCTCCTTGAACTTGTTTCTGCATCCTTGAAACAGGCCCCCATCATTTGTTTTAGTTCTTCCTCAAGATGGCCAGACTCGTCTTGGGCCCACCCGTCCAGACATGGAATCAGCCATTCTTCCTCTTCCGTTTAGAGAAGAAGGATATTAAGAGTAAAACCTAGCTGCAAGGTATCCTAGCAGCTGCTGAAATGCTTTTGCTTCTCAGCCCTTTCAGTGGACGGAGCTAGAAAATATACGTATGTGTAATACATACAAAAAAAAAACCCCAAACCTGATGCTGTCGATTCTGACTCACGGTGACACCGTGTGTTACAGAGTAGAACTGGCCCATAGGGCTTTCTTGGCTGTAATCTTTACGGGAACAGATCTCCAGGCTTTTCTTCTGCAGTGCCGCTGTGTGGGTTCCAATCCCCAACCTTCCAGTTTGCGTTGTTGTTGTTGTTGGGTGCCGTAGAGTCAATTTTGACTCACAGTGACCCTATCGGACAGAGTAGAACTGCCCCATAGGGTTTTCTAAGCTGTAATCTTTATGGGAGCAGATCACCAGCTCTGCAGAGCCACTGGGTGTGTTCAAACCGCCAACCTTTCAGTTGGCAGCTCACCTCTGCACCACCTGGGGACCTATAACACATACGCAAACATGCAAACCCACAAGCATACACATACACACCACGTACACACACAATCTACAGAGATGGAAAGTGATTGCCTGGCAGCAGAGGTGGGATAGGGCATAAGGGAACCTTCAGGTTTCATGGCAACAGTCTGCATCTTGATTGTGGTGGTGGTTACCCCGGTGAGCGAATGTGTCAAAACCCGTCCAAATACACATTCACATTGGGTGTACTTTATTGTATTCAAACTATACCTCAATTTTTTATATAGATATTTTTTAAAAAATCAGTCACAGAAAGAAAGACTGCCTTGAAAGTAAAAATAGTTAGACTGACAGTAACTTCTCAGGAGAAACAATGTTTGCCAGGAGACAAAATAATGATATATTCAAAGTGAAGAAAGAATATAGCTGCCAACGTAGATTTCTATTACCAGGGAAAAAAATAAAAAATGAAATAAAGACTTCTTCAGAAGAGAAAAAACTGATAACATTTATCTACAGCAGAGACACTACTAAACAAAATGCAAAAGAAGGCAGAAGAAAAGGGATTTCAGAGGGAAGACTCGGGATACGGAACAGAAAAAGGGGAAAGAAAATGGCAAATATATGGGCGGTATAAGTGAATATGGACCATATAAAACAACTCTGAAAATGTCTTTTATAGAGAATTAAAATACACAAAACAGTTGGCATATAAATTGTTGTGTGCTGTCGAGTCAATTATGACTCACGTTGTCGTTGTTAGATGCTCTGAGTCGATTCCTACTCACAGTGACCCCATGTGACACGTAGCTTTTAAGTCATTTCTGACTCATAGCAACTCTACAGAACAGAGTAGAACTGCCCGTCGGGGTTTCTAGGTTGTAATCTTCACGAGTGCAGATCGCCAGGTCTGTCTCTGCAGAGTCGCTGCGTGGGTTCAAACCCCCAACCTTCTGGTCAACAGCCAAACACTTAACCATTGTAACACCAGGGCTAGGGAGCATGAGAAATGGAATTGAACTATTACAAGGAATTGTCTGGGAAGAAAGTAAAGTTACCAGATAACATTAGGCTTTGAAAAATAAAAAAGACTTGTTGATTTCCCCAGAGTAACCAATAAAACAGCAACAAAAGAATATAAAACTTCCAGGGTAATTGGTTTTCTTATTATTCCACGCTTTCCCTCAATTTGGAACCCTGCTGGTACAGTGATTAAGAGCTTGGCTGCTAACCAAAAGGTCAGCAGTTCGAATCCACCAGCCGCTCCTTGGAAACCATATGGAGCAGTTCTACTCTGTCCTATAGGGTCGCTGCGAGTCAGGGTCAACTTGAAAGCAACAGGTTGTTTTTTTGTTTTGTTTTGAGATTCCCTCAGTTGGTCTAAAAGAAAGCAAGGAAGGAATATAGAGCAGGGAGGAGACAGAAAACATTTAGTAAGACTATAGATTACAACACAAATGGTCTGATCTGCAACTGATCATGGGGATGCTGCAGTGTTTCTTTTCGTTGTGCAGGAGGTCACCATGAGTTGGGGTCCCTGTGAGGTGACAGCACCTAAGAACAACAACATTACCTAGTCAAGATGACACACAAACGACCATCACAAGTACTAACCGAAAAGCACATAACAAGCCCTAAAAAACAGCCCTGATGGCGCAACAGTTAAGCGCTCTGCTACTAACTGAACGGTTGGCGGTTCAAATCCATCCAGTGGCTCCAGGAGAAAAGACCTGGTGACCTGTTCCCATAAAAATCGCAGCTTAGAAAACCTTATGGGGCAGTTCTACTCTGTCCCACGGGGTCGCTATGAGTCAGAATCGAAGCGGCAGCAACTAACAACAACAACAAAAATATATCAACGTACAGTACCGTTATCTCTGGGAAGGACCTTGGGAAACGATACAAAAGACAAGGATTCAAGCCTTATTTAGAACAGTAAACGATTTAGCACCAATCTAACTGGCCTCACTAGGGAGATTATTGAGTACATTATGCTACTTTCACATGAGAAAACAGTGAGGAGCTATCAAAAAATTTACAAAAAGTTTGCAATGACATTGACATGCCTCTGATAAAATATTAAGCCAAAAAAAAAAAAAAAGGCAGGAGAGAAAACTGTTTGTTGTGTATGGAATAAATTCTGAGAATGAAAGCACTAAGTGCAACTAGAAAAAAACATTAACAGCAGTTCTTTACACTTTCTGTTTTCCAATTTTTCAACAACGACTTGAATTACTTTTAAAATTAGACAAAGTGAAATAAAGAGGAAGAATGTTCCACGCGAGGCACAAAGCATGCATAAAAGTGAGGTGCTGTTCCAGTAATTAGGATTGTTTTTATTCAGTTCCAAATCCCAGGTCTTGTATGCAAATGAGAGCTCTGATCACACTCATTTTGAAGGGAAAAAAGAAAACGGGTAGTGAAGAAATGGCACCTTGACCCAGCAAACGCCCAAAACAGGTAAAACGTTTCCCAACTCAAACGAAGGCAACTTTAATGAATTGTTACAGGGGAAAAAGAAAACGCACTCTTCACAGCCGATGCCCGTCCCAGTTCAGCTCGATTTCGCGGTGCGTGGCCACCTTCTATCGTATTGCCACTGAGGCACTGGGGAAAACAAACAGAACAAAGACGACCAGTGTGAACAGATATTTTTTAAAAAGAAAAAACATTTTTCTTGCAATTTCAGTGAGTTATTTAGCTCCAATGACATCTGTTCACAATGAAAAATGCAACCACCTTAGCTATAAATATGCTTTGGTTGTAAATGCGGTTTCCATTTCAATTTAAAATAAATGCGCTTTCCTGTCTTAGGAAAGAACTGTTACCAAGAAAGCAGACTGAAAGCAAACCCACTGCGGTGGTCACCACCCAGCTCCCTAAACCCCTCACATCTAAGGATCCAGTGGGCTCTTCTCCGCAGGGTCCCGCAGCGGCACTTCAGTCTCCTGGGGCTGACAGGCCATCACAGAGGAGACCCAGTCTGTCTGCACTTCCTTCCTCTCCAAGGTCACTGGCTCCCCTGGAGTTCACAGGGGACAGGATCGTCCTGCAGCCTCCCTGCACCAAGTGAAGAAAGTCCGCAGCCCTGGGAAGGGCTCCTGTGGTTTCTCTCACAGACCTGGAAGCCGCAGCCAGCGCCTTCTCCTGCCAGAGCGCGGCAACAGTGGTCTCCTCTGGAAGCAGCCTCCACCACGCACCTGGGCCTCCTGTGATGGCTAAGTAAAGCCAGCAGAGGAGCCCACGTCTACCTTGGAGAAGAGAAATAATAGCGGGGCCTTGGGCAGCACCCCCACGGCAGACACAGCTTCCTAAACGCTGCTCAAGGGCCCCCTGTTCTCAATGGGACTCTCAGCAACAAGCATCTCCAAAGTCTGAGGTGCTAACTGGTAAGTAAGAGGACCATAACTGTAAACAAAGATCTGAATGTGTCCCGGGATAAGGAGAAACCAGAGAGCTGCTTCTGTCACTTGACTTTCTCATTCACAACACGGAGGGATCGGCCAGTGTCTAAGAGTTGCTGACTGAGGCAGAGGTCCGCCCTGACGCCCAGATCTGCCTCTTTCAGACCCACTCAGCATCCGTCAAGCTTAAATTAGTATCCGGACAGGCCGTACAAAGATATGTATTTCTATTTGTCTGAAACTCCGCTGGCTTCCAGAACAGACTATGATTTCATACATGATGAATGAAAGGTGCCTTAGAGAAGCACCCCGCCTCCCAAGGTCTCAGTGCAGGTGGGATGGAGTCCACGATTGAATGTTGGGTCCTCACTCCTAAACAGAACTTCCTTTACCTTTCTGAGATCTTTTACTGGGGCTTGATCTGTCCCAGGTGCTGTACTAAACACCGTACATGAATTACCTCCTTTAATCCCCACAGCACACCTCGGAGCAGGTACTGCTCTTTTCCCTGGGTCACGTGGGTGAGAAACTGAGGCACCAAGGGCTGCAGACCCGTCTAAGGTCACACAGGAAATTCCCATTCTATGAAGAGACTGAGGAAGAGTCCGCCATGTGACTGAATTCACACAGCTGATAAGACATGGAGCCTCCTCCACAGCTCTCTGCCTTCCAACTCCGGCTACTCCTGCCTCTCAAAGCCCCCTTTCCCTGGATCTGAGTCAGTTCTTCTCAGGTCACACTGGGCTGCTTCTGTCACAGCCAGTGGTGGGATGGGGGGACCCCAGTGCCTGAAGAAGCCAGCAGCCACACTCGGTGAGCAAGACCCATGGCAGGTATAACACACAACTGCATTTCATAGAAGCAACAGACATCTTCTTTGCATTTAGAAAGAAACCCTCTTGAAACCTAAACCCTTTTATTGGTTCATTAAGTTTTCATCGAACGTCTTTTCTGTGTTTATGCCACACTATGTACTTAGGTCGTTTCTCACAGGCATCTTGTTTCTTTCAATACAGAAAACTTCTGTTTGCATATCGAACATATAAGAATATTCTTTATTTTTACACAGAAATATGCTTCCTCATTTATCTTGAAACACCCTATGTCTATGTTTCCCACTTGGTGATGACATGGCTAATAACATAATGTAATACTTTTGGTTAGCAGTCAAGCTCTTAACCACTGTGATACCAGGGCTCTAGCGTAACGCTTACAGGTCACTTAGTAGAAAATGTTGGCATGTTTTACATATATAAACATCATTAATCTTCACAACGGTCCTATTAGGGAAGTGCTGTTATTTTCCTGATTTTAAAAATGAAGAAAGTGAGGCACAAAGATGTAAGTAACTTGTTTGAAATCTCATAGCTAATAAGTGGTGATATCAAGAAATACTTCTGTCCTATAAGAAAAACCCACCACCCACCTGTCAGTTTGTCGTATTCTGGTGGCTGACATGTTCCTGTGATGCTGGAAGCTATGCCACTGGTATTTCAAATACCAGCAGGGTCAGCCATGGTGGACAGGCCTCAGCATAGCTTCCCAACTAAGACAGACTGGAAAGAAAGGGCTGGCGATCTACTTCTGAAAATTACCCAATGAAAACCCTATAGATCACAACAGAACACTGTCATGGATTGAATTGTGTCCCCAAAAAATATGTGTTGACTTGGTTAGGCCATGATCCCTGGTATCGCGTGGTTGTCCTCCATTCTGTGATTGTAATTTTATGTTAAAGAGGATTAGAGTGGGATTGTAACACCCTTACTAAGGTCACATCCCTGATCCAATGTAAAGGGGGTTTCCCTAGAGTATGGCCTGTACCACCTTTTGTCTTACAAGAGATAAAAGGAAAGGGAAGGGAGCGGGGGTGGCGGCGAGGGGGGCCTCATACCACCAAGAAAGAAGCACCGGGAACAGATTGCATCCTTTGGACACAGGGTTCCTGGGCAGAGAAGCTCCTAGTCCAGGGGAAGATTGACGAGAAGGACCTTGCTCCAGAGCCAACAGAGAGAAAAAGCCTTCCCCTGGAGTCGATGCCCTGAGTTTGGACTTCTAGCCTACTAGACTATGAGACAATAAATTTCTGTCTGTTAAAGCCATCCACCTGCGGTATTTCTGTTATAGCAGCACTAGATGACTAAGACAAACACTGCCCAGTACCGTGCTAGGTAAGTGCCCTTGGATGGAAGGCACTCAGAATACACAGTGGCCACAGCAACGGACTCGAGCACACCGATGATCAAGAAGACAGCACAGCTCGATCATTAGCCATTAGAGAAATGCAAATTAAAACTACGATGAGATTCCATCTTACTCCAACAAGGCTGGCATTAATCCAAAAAACACAAAATAATAAATGTTGAAGAGGCTGCGGAGAGATTGGAACTCTCATACACTGCTGGTGGGAATGTAAAATGGTACAACCACTTTAGAAATCTATCTGGCGTTATCTTAAACAGTTAGAAATAGAACTACCATACAACCCAGAAATCCCACTCCTCGGAATATACCCTAGAGAAATAAGAGCCTTCACACGAACAGATATATGCACACCCATGTTTATTGCAGCTCTGTTTACAATAGCAAAAAGTTGGAAGCAACCAAGGTGTCCATCAACGGATGAATGGGTAAATAAATTGTGGTATATTCACACAATGGAATACTACGCATCGATAAAGAACAGTGACGAATCTGTGAAACATTTCATAACATGGAGGAACCTGGAAGGCATTATGCTGAGCGAAATTAGTCAGAGGCAAAAGGACAAATATTGTATAAGACCACTATTATAAGATCTTGAGAAATAGTATAAACTGAGAAGAACACATACTTTGTGGTTACGAGGGGGGTAGGGAGGGCGGGTGGGAGAGGGTTTTTTACTGATTAGTTAGTAGATAAGAACTACTTTAGGTGAAGGGAAGGACAATACTCAATGCATGGAAGGTCAGCTCAACTGGACTGGACAAAAGCAAAGAAGTTTCCGGGATAAAATGAATGCCTCGAAGGTCAGCAGAGCAAGGGTGGGGGTTTGGGGACCATGGTTTAAGGGGACTTCTAAGTCAATTGGCAAAATCATTCTATTATGAAAACATTCTGCATCCCACTTTGAAACGTGGAGTCTGGGGTCTCAAATGCTAATGAACGGCCATCTAAGATGCATCAATTGGTCTCAACACACCTGGATCAAAGGAAAATGAAGAACACCAAGGTCACATGATAACTATGAGCCCAAGAGACAGAAAGGGCCACATGAAGCAGAGACTTACATCATCCTGAGACCAGAAGAACTAGTTGGTGCCCAGCCACAATCGATGACTGCCCTGACAGGGAGCACAGCAGAGAACCCCTGAGGGAGCAGGAGATCAGTGGGATGCAGACCCCAAATTCTCATAAAAAGACCATACTTAATGGTCTGACTGCGACTAGAGGAATCCCAGTGGTCATGGTCCCCAAACCTTCTGTTGGCCCAGGACAGGAACCATACCCCAAGACAACTCATCAGACATGGAAGGGACTGGACAGTGGGTAGGTGAGAGATGCTGATGAAGAGTGAGCTATTTGTATCAGGTGGACACTTGAGACTGTGTTGGCATCTCCTGTCTGGAGGGGGGATGGGAGGGTAGAGAGGGTTGGAAGCTGGCAAAATTGTCACAAAAGGAGAGACTGGAAGGGCTGACTCATTGGGGGAGAGCAAGTGGGAGTATGGAGTAAGGTGTATATAAACTTATATGTGACAGACTGACTTGATTTGTAAACGTTCACTTGAAGCTCAATAAAAATTAAAAAAAAAAAAAAAAAGAAGACAGCACAGGACCAGGTAATGTTTCATTCTGTTGTCCATGGGGTCACCATAAGTCAAAACTGCCTTGACCACAACTAATAAGAAAAGCACCACTGCATGCTGAATGATAAATGGCAACTAACACCCAACCCTAGTTCTGGGCGGGCAGTAGGGAGTGGAGAGGACTGTGGTAAGCAGGAGATCATAGGCCCCTTCTACTCCAACCAGCCACAAATCAGATTCACCCAGCAGTGGCCATTTACAATGCTGACCTAGTACTGCCACATCTTCCAGTTTCTAGAGATGCCTGAAATGTATATTTTTATGTCAAATTTGTTCGTTTGTTTTAATTTTGGCCCAAATGGAAGGAGGAAAAAAACCCACTGGGCAAGCCAAGCAGAAGACGTCTGTGACTCAGTCACTGGTTTGCCACCTAGACACAGGTGGTTCCAATGGAGGCAGTGCTAAGTGGTAACAGTTCGTATGTTCAAACAGTTCAGAAGACCCGATGTGCTCTCAAAGACAAAGGCTTCTTTGCTTTGCATTGTTTGGTCCAAGGGGAGATGCAAGGTACTGGCTCCTTTATTAGCTAGAAAATAACCATTTGCCCTAATGAGTCACTCAGCATCAAAACACACCAAATTCATCATCACCGTTCATGGTTTTTGAAAATGATTAAATACCACTTTCTTTTCCTTTATGGCCAGACAGGAGTGACAGCCGATCCATCAGCTTCTCTGCTGATTTTTAACTACAGCATTTTGCATTCATTATTTCCTACTTAACTCATTCTTTGAAAAAAGAGGAATAACTTAATTCTGTTTCTTGACAGCATGGAGATTAAACGGCGCGCCATTAGCATGAGTGTTTCTCCAACAAAACAAAACACCAACAGCAGATCCATAAAATCTGGGCAGGAGAACATCAACCCAAAATAAGATGTACGATTAGTAACTCCTGGGAGACTCCTCATTTCAGTAAGTTAAGAAACCTTCCAACCTGAAACGGAACTGGCCAATTGGTACCACCATTCTGGGGAGCAGTTTGGAGACACATCGAAAGGTGAAGACACGAATTCCCAAGGACGTCGAATTCCGCTGCTGGGGATAGAACTTACAGCTTTGGCGTCACTTTTTTTTTTTTTTTCACTCCAACCTACAGTAAAAAGTAGATTTTGCGTGGCAAGTCAGAGGACACACAGACATAAAGGCTCTAAAGTTTCACAGAATAATACTTCGTATGGATTGAATTGGGTCTTGAAATCCTAACCTCTGTACCTGTGGATGGGACCCAGTTGGGAAATAGGGGTTTCTTCTGTTACGTTAATGAGGTCATATTAGAGCAGGTGGGTCCTAAACTATAACGTCTCAGTTATAAAAAAGCAGATCAGAGACACAAAGGAGGAAGAGGAAGGCAGAGAGCAGAGACAGAAGTATCTAGGCACACCAAGGACTGCCTGCAGCTACTGTTGCTGTTAGTTGTTGTCGGGCCACTTCCAACTCATGGCGACCCCATGTGTGCAGAGTAGAACTGCTCCATTGGGGTTTCAAGGCTGTGGTCTTTCAGAAGCAGATCACCAGATCTAGACAAAAACAGACAGAAATATACAAAGAAGGACCTCTCCCTAGAGCTATGCCAGGAATTAGGATTTTTAGCCTCCAGAACTGTGAGAAAATAGATGTCTGTTCGTTAAAGACTCCCACTTGCGCTATTTCTGTTAGGGTAGCCCTAGGTATCTAAGACAATACCCTTCCTATTGCATGTTGTGGGTGCTGATATTTTCTATTCTCTGTTAATTTTTCAATTTCTCTCTTTTTATGCTTGTCATGGCTTCTTCGTGGGTTGCGATTCCCTGTTTAAAAACCACTGTCCCTGAAAAACTAGCTTACATACTCAAGATTACACGTACAAGAATGGGCACTTTTTACATAATATTCATCCATCGACAGAAGAATGAGTAAATAAATTATGGGATATCTATATTACGGAATATCATACACTGGGAGGGATAAAATAACTGGAGCTACGTGTACCAACAGGGCTTAATTTGGAAAACACTGCATTTGAGCAGAAAACGACAAGTTGCAGAATGATTCTTACGGCAAGATACCATTCATATAACGTTTGAAAATGTGCCAATGGAAAGGTCCCTATGTAGTAAAATTATAAAAATATTCTTAAGAGTGATAAACACATAATTCAAGATGGTAGATCTCTCTCAGGAGAAAGGAAGGAGGATGTGATCACATAATTTTTGTTTTTGTTTTTTAAATCTCTGAGCAGTTTAGCTAAATTAGTAAAGAATGTTCACCATGAACATTGCACTCTTTTAAAGAATTATCAATATGAGATCAAGTTGTCAACCCAGAACCCAGTGCCGTCGAGTCGATTCGGACTCATAGCTGACTCTAAAGTACAGATGAGCAGTTAAGGGGGCAGTGAGTCTAAGCCTACGGTGGTGAAACAACGTGGGGAGAATGGAGACACAACGTGGGGAGAACGGAGACACAACGTGAAGTGAAGAACGTCACCGATGCTGCTGAATCGTACATGTAGAAACTGATGGACGGGTGTATGTTCTGCTGTGTATATTTTCATCAAAATTAAAAAATAATAATTTTTTTAAAAGCTCTGTAGCAAACTTGGCAAAATGTTAAACTGACAAAGTAATGTGTAGATAGATGGGTGTTTGTTACAGTGTCCTCTATATCTGTAAGTATGTTTGAAATAGTTTATGATTTTAAAACAAGAGAAAAAAATTTGTCCACTTGGAGAGAAGAAGGCAATCCGCTTCTTTGCTGATCAAGGCCCCACCATACCCTCCATACAGAGCCAGCAGACAGCGGGCAAAAGTTTCTAGTTTCGCTTTGCTTCTTTGCAGTGTGTGGTTTTGCTTTTCCTCTTTGGTCTTTAAGAGTTACCCCTCTCGGGGACTGCACCAGAGCCCTGGTGGCACAGTGGTTAAGAGCTTGGCTGCTAAACAAAAGGCCAGCAGTGGGAATCCACCAACCACTCCTTGGAGACCCTAAGGGGCAGTTCTACTCTGTCCTATAGGGTTGCTATGAGTTGGAATCAACTCGACGGCAACGGGTGGGACTGCACCTGGAGCCAGGTGTCAACCTTGACCAAACCTTGTTAGGGTCAGCCCCTCCTAGTAGGATAACCTCCTGCCGTGGAAATGTCAGTTCTGATACTCTTTATGAGCTTCTGCTGCACACATCAGCCTCTTGAATTTTGAAAACTACATCTAAATCTTGGAACGTCTCAGCAAAGAGGGTGGAGTGGAGTAGATTCTTACGTAGGGGTTCAGTTTGAAAGTCTGCATGGAAGGTAAAAATTACATAACAGAAGTAGTCTTCAACCGGCCGTAAAGCATATTATATGTGACTTTTGCTGAGAACACTCCTTTTCCTTTTTTTTTTTATGTTGTTTTATTGTGGTGGTGTTAGGTACTGTTGAGCCGGCTCTAATTCATAGCAACCCCACGTATAACAGAACAACACGTTGCTTGGTCCTGCGCCATCTTCACCATCGCTGCTGTGTTTGAGCCCATCGTTGCAGCCACTGTGTCAGTCTATCTCATTGAGAGTCTTCTTCTTTTCTGCTGATCTTCTACTTTATCAAGCACGATGTCCTTCTCTAGGGACTGGTCCCTCCTGATAAGGGGCCCAAAATAAGCAAGAGGAGTCTTGCCGTCGTCACTTCCAAGGAGCATTCTGGTTTCAGTTCTTCCAAACAGATTTGTTCCTTCTTCTGGCAGTTCATGGTGTATTCAACGTTCTTCGCCATTTATTGTGGTGAAATACGTGTAACACAAAATTTACCGTTATAAAGTGATCCAGCAGCATTAAGTACACTCACAGGGTTGTGTAACTGTCACCACTATCTAGTCCAGAACTTCCAACACCCCCAAAGGACACCCCACACCCACTAAGCAGTCATTCCCATTTCCTCCTCCTCACAGCCCCTGACTGTCTGGTGTCTCAAATATGCTGTCTATCTCTACAGATTTTCCAATTCTGGACCTTTCATATAAATGGGGTCATACAGTATGTGGGTTTTTGTGCCCGGCTTTTTTCACTTAGTATAATATTTTCATGGATTTTCCAAGTTGTAGCATGTATCCGTTTTATGGCTGAATAATATCCCATTGCATGGATAGACCTCATTTTGTTTATCCACTTGAGGATGTGGAGACATTGGGACCCTCGTTCATTGCTAGTGGGAATATAAAATAGTATAACCACTGTGGAAAACAAAAATGACCATATGACCCAGCAATTCCACTCCTGGGTATACACCCAAAATGTTTGACAATAGGTATCCACACAAAATCTTTTACACGAATGTTCAGAACAGAATTATTCCCAATAGACAAAAGGTGGAAACACCCCACACCTCCGACCCTTTCATGTTGAGTAGCTGTCCTAGGTGAGGATCACCTTACATTAACAGCACAGACCTGTAAGCACCAGAATCACCGTTAGGGTGTGGGATGCGCACACCGTGAGCGGTCCAGGGATACTGACTCCAAACTGGGGAGGTACAGGCCACCCTCCCACCCATACCCCCTCCAGAGTGACACTCCTGAGTGTGCAGCGGGCAGTATCTCCATCACACCTAAGTTGCTATTTGAGTCTCTCACAAAGAGCTCACAATCAAGTATCTATTAGCTACGTGTGTGTGTGTATCTCCCCTGCGTAGGTATCCACCAGAATGATAGAAATGGACACACCTGGGCTTGGGCAGTCAAAGGCCCCCCTGGGGTCGAAAGCGCTCTTGAGATGGCAGAATGGACTGTCCTCCTCTGAGGCGGATCATTTTGAGACTTGGAGAACTCGGGCTGGAAGCATGCCAGCCATTGGACTATCAACAGTTCAACCTCGAGTCTATATTCCTGGGAGGTGGGCGAAGGGCGAAAGGGGGAGGAAAAAAGGAGACCAAGGTGAACGGAGAGCTTCTGATATGGCAGCCTCTGACCTTCTGCCTTAACTCGCTTGGGCATGCTCGCATGGCTGGTAGGAGGCATAGCTGAGAACTGGGCAAGTAGGCTCCCGGGCTAATCCTTCCACTTTTGTGCTGGGCCATGACCAGAGCACAGTGGCAGGTGGGAAGAAGCACAGACTGTGATGCAGAACCAGGAAGCTTTGCCTTGAAATGGGAGACAGGTGAGGATGGTGGCCTTCAGTGTCCCTGGGGGATTGTCATGGGGAGGAGGCAGGAGAGACGCATATCTGTACCCTCACCCCGACTCACCCCGCTCCATCTCCTCTGTTCTGCTGAGTCCCACCACACGGCCCCTGCGCCCCCAGCCACTGCAGATGCCCCCCACTTTGCCCTGGCTGCTGCCTCTCCCAGCCCTACCTACCCCCAGGTGTCCAACTACACTGCTCCCTCCCGTCTCTCAGGTCTTCAGTCCAAGGGCCTCCTACAGTGAGCTCATGGCTGGCCACCTCCTCCCACCAAGGCGCTCTGCTCTGATTCCTGATTTATTCTTCTTCATCCCACAGTAAACATTTACTTTTTGGCTGTGTCCTTGCATAGAAAATAACCTCTCCGAGGGAGAGATGTTGAGCTGTTTAGTTCAAGACCGTAAACCCAGCACCTGTCACGGTGCCTGGCTCTTTGGACGATGCTATAGTCCTCACTGGGAGTACACGGCTCTGAAAGTGTGGGGTCTGACGGATGGCAAGTGTTCCTTGGTGACCAGTGGGGGCAGGGGCCCCAATGTAATAGCAGAATCCTTATAAGAGGGAGTCAGGAGGGCAAGAGTCAAAGGAAAGATAAAACAACAAAAGCAGAGGTCCAAGAAGAGAGAAGGTGAGGCACTGCTGGCTTTGAAGATGGAGGAAGGGGCCACGAGCCAAGGAATGTGAGCAGCCCCCAGAAGCAGGAAAAGACAAGGAACAGCTTCTCCCCTGGAGCCTCCAGAAAGAATGCAGCCCTGCAAACACCTTGATTTTAGCCTAGAGAGACTGATTTCGGACCTGTGACCTCCAGACTGTAAAAGAATAAATTTTCGTTGTCTTAAGCCACTAAATTTATGGCACTTTGTTACAATAGGCAACTAGTACACCAACAAATATCTCCTATTTAACTTGGACAGTACCCCCACAAGGCACGATAATACTTCTAACAGGAAAAAGATAATTACATGGTGCTTCCCCCAGGAACTTCAGGTAAAAATCTAGCTCCAACATGAGCAGAAGATAGAAAATACTAAATATCACATCTACTTCCTTATCCAGCCCCAGGGTGCAATTCCAGGTGAGAACGGTCAGGTATGACTGAAGTCTAAAAATCCCAGATGAACCAGAGAGCATTAGAAAGACGGGATGACAGAGGGTCATTGCTGAACAAAACCATTTAAGCTCAGTTTGGGGGAAACCTCCTCGGTCAAGGCTCCCAGCGTTGTCTTGATGGCTGCAATACTTCATGGCAAATACTTTTACCAGCATCTGGGGGAAGGCTCACTCAGCTGAGCATTTAAAACTAATGAAGGAAGTGGTCGTTTTCCTGGCTGGGACTAAATCTGTAAAGCTGCAATTATTAAAAATAAAAAATAAGCACGCTCCAAAGATTCTGTTTCAACAGAGGTTGCTGGGCAGGACGGGCCAAAACAGGGTGGGGGCTATGTTATTCTTTGAAAAAATACAGCATCTGCCCCATCTCTTGCTTAAAATAAGATGCAAGCGCTCAAGGAAACGGCTCCTTCTAGTTCCCACTTTCTTGAACAAATCGGCCTTTTGTTTCAAATTGTTTTTGTCAACTCCTTCTTAACCAAATGCGTAAACTATAAAATCGGTTTGTGGAACCAAAAGCATATGAGGAGAGGGAACAACTTCCAACTAATGTGAAAACTGATCTGAGCAAAGTCAGAGCTGAGACGTGAGCAATGCGCCCAGCCCCCAGGAGCTGCAGAGTGTCTCACCCACAGATCCCACCAGCACCACGTCCCACCGCAGCCTGCTGGCCAAGGGGGACGGGGCCATTGCTGGGGACCAGAGCTACGACTTGTGAGATTCTGCGCTCTGAATCCATTGGTGGCTAAGAAAGCACGTTGACACACTGGAAATGAAGCTTCCAAAATGGCTCTAGCTCCCAGCTGCAACGGAGCCCTGGTGGTGCAGTGGTTAGGAGCTACCGCGAGCTACGCCTGCAAACCAAAAGGTCAGCAGTTCGAATCCACCGGCTGCTCCTTGGAAACCCTATGAGGCAGTTCTACTCTGTCCTATAGGGTTGTTATGAGTCAGAATCGACACGATGGCGACAGGTTCCAGCTGCAAAGATGGAGCCCATGAGCCAGCGGGGCCCAGCCATAGCATCCCACGACAAGGCAGAAGCATGGGACATCATCAGCCACGTTCTAGTGACATGTCGTTAGGTGCCGTTGAGTTGATTCCGACTCATAGCAACGCTGTGTAAAATAGAATAAAACACTGCCCGGTCCTGCGCCATCCTCACAACCCACTGTTGCAGCCATTTAACGATATACATGAGGGAAAATATTCCAGGAATTCCCCTGGCCCTTCCACCTGCTGTCTTTTCACAATAGAAAGTTTTCTCCAGCTCCAACCTCTCCCGAGTCTGTGCAATCAGAGTCATTAGGTCCGTAGCTTACCATGGGGCTGGCAGCTTGCTCTCACTTTATAAGATTTACAAAACTAACTCCCCAAGCACCGACCCTCTATTACACAACCCCAACATCCCAGGCAGCACAAGAGTAAAGAATCCATTAGCCACGTCACAGGATCCGAGCTTTTTTTTTTTTTTTTTTTTAACATGGTTAGGGGATTTAAAGGCCTCCACCTCCATGTCAGGAATGGTAAAGGCCAAGGAAGTGAAGTGACCTCTCTGTGACAACACACTGAAATCACTAGAGGTATCAGGAACAGGATCCAGGTCTTGGGGCCTCAAGGATTCAGACTGCAAACCCTGAGAATCCCATGATGGTGGCTGTCTGCCCACCAGAGCCACCTGGGTCACAGCTTGTATCTCAAGCCACCACCCCACCGCCCGACTTCATCACTCCAACCACTGACCCCCTGCCTACCCAGCACAGCCCTGTCTGCACACCTGGTGGCACAAAAGCAGCTGGCCTGCCACCACTACCAGCTCCCAAAGCCACCACCCTCCAGTATGAACACTGCCTTCTCCCCATCCCGAGCTTTCCCGTCCTTGACAGCGGAGTCGGGGGGCAGAGGAGCACACCTCATTTGTCTGTCCTGAGGACCCCACAGGAAGCGAGCAGTTCCTGGCAAACTGCTTTCGTAAAGATTATAGTCAAGAAAGCCCTATGGGGCAGTTCTACTCCGTAACACAAGGGGTCGCCCTAAGTCAGGGCTGACCCAACAACAATGGTTTGGTTTTGTTTTCGTTTGTTTTTATCGTGCCTGCACCTGTGAAAAGCAAGGCAGGGTGCTAACCATATGACTGGATACAATCAAATAAAATGTCCTTTCACAAAAGACAGGTTTCTTCTCACTCCGCTCCCCCCGCCCCCGCCCCCCAAAAACAGTATCTGGACACACTAGCCTTTTATCCGGGTTTAAAGGCACAGCGCATGAATTCGTGCTTGGTGGGGGCAGGCTGAGTTCAACGGATACTGTTGAATCATAGAGAATATTCCCCCAGGGAGCTGTGAAGAAGGATGGTGGGGGCCAGGTGGGGGCTGGAGGGAGAGGCAACCACTCAAAGGTTCACTCCCTTTCCCCGCCACCCCCAAAGACGTGCACCAGATCTGAGGAAGGTTTGAACAGTCAGTCTGGTCAACAGCTTGGTGCTAGGTAAGCAGGCATAATAATAACTGACTTAATGGAGAGGCCAGGGTTCCTGACAGGCAAATACCAACATAAAAGCCAACTGAAGGGTCATTCCCACTCTCATCAACTGCTCACCCAACAAACGACTGTGAAACCTCAACAGCTTAAAACAACAAAGGTTTAGTTCTAACTTACGCTGTTTGTCCACGGCAGGTCTGCAACCAGGCCTGCTCCACGCACGCAGTCACTCAGGCTCGTGGCCAGAGTGTGACAAAGCCTGCCCGGGCACCCTGATGGGCCCACTCCAGCCCTCCTCCAGGTGAGAGTCCTCAAGTTTAAGGCAATAAGGACGAGATTTGACAGCACAAAACCCTAAAACACCGCTAAGGTGATCATGTAATAATAAGAAACTAAAGACAGCAAAGTAGAGGAAAACAATTGCAGTATTTATAATACCAAGGAAGCATCACAAAAATGGTTAAATGTCCCCAGAAATTAAGTCTACAAGAAGGCAGCCATTTGAACTACAATGGAACCCTCTCACACAGAGCCAGAGGAGCGCCAAGACAGGAATTTTCTGGAAGACTTTCATAAAAGCATCAGAACTTGAAAAATAGACATGTCTTCTGACCTACCAATTCACTCCTAACATTCTCTCCTAAAAATGTACCCACAAGAATATTCAACAGACATTTTATGTTTTTAAAAAGTAAAAATAATAATTAAAATATTTAAAAGGAACATTAAGAAAAAAATAATAATAGTAAACATCATAACCAGCCAGTAAACCGAACCAAACCCACTGCTGTCGAGTCAAGTCCAACTCATAGCAATCCCGGAAGACAGAGTAGAACTGCCCCGTGAAGTTTCCAAGGCTGTAATCGTTATGGCAGCAGCCTACCACATCTTTCCCCATGGAGTGGATGGTGGGTTCGAAGCACTGACCTTTTGGTGAGCAGCTGAGCACTTAACCACTGCTCCACCAGGGCTCCGCAAATGCCCGGCAGTAATGTTGAAAACCACCACCTATCTGTCAGTTTGTCGTGCTGAGGTAGCTTGTGTGTTGCTGTGATGCTGGAAATCCTACCATCAGTATTTCATGTACCAGTAGGGTCACCCAAGGTGGACAGGTTTCAGCAGAACGTCTGGACTAAGACAAAATAGGAGGAAAGGCCTGGCAATCTACTTTCAATAATTAGCCAAAGAAAACCTTATGGATCACAGGAGAACACTGTTTGACTTGATTGCTTCGGACATGTCAGTAGAATGCATCAGCAGAATAGCACACAGCCATTACAAGTCCTATTGTAGAACCTCAGGGGTCGAACTGAGGTTCAGGGAAGGAACCCACAAATCCTGAAATCGTTGGCAAAGTTGTTTGTGTGTGTATATTTGTGTTTTTCTGAGAAGAGGGCCCACAACTTTTGTTGTTGTTGCTGTTTTAACATTTTATTATTGTTTAGGTGAAAGTTCACAGAGCATGTTAGTTTCCCAGTCAATGATTTACACACAGCTTGTTTCACGACATTGGTTGCAAATTCTGAATGTGTCCACACTCCCCCCGCCTCCCAGGGCTCCCTGTGCCCATTCGCCTAGCTTTCGTGCCCCTACTGTCCTTCTGAACTTTGCTTTTGGGCAAATGCTGCCCTTTAGGTCTCACACAGTTAGTTGTTCCCAAGTGTGCGTTCCTCACTGGGGTTACTGTTCACTTTATAGGCCTGTCTACTATCTGGTTATAATGTGATTTCCGGGGGGAAGGCCCACAACGTTTACCAGTTTTTCAAAGGGGATCATAAGTACCATTAGAGTTAAATATTTAACGACATGAAGATTGAGTTACCATACATTTATCCTACATTTCTACAGAAAACAAGTTTTCAAAGCTAGACATGCGATTCCAGTATTAACAAAAATAAGGCACTTGTGTACATGTATATACACGTGAACACACACATGTAAACAGACACAGTGAAATGTTAACAATGGTAACTTTCGAATCATAGGTTTAGGGATGTTTCTTTTTTTTTTAAATATTTTATTGTATTTTCGGTGAAAGTTTACACAGTTGTTTAGGTTCCCATTTAGCAATCGCTACACATACTGCTCAGTGACACTGGTTCCATTTCTCACAGTGTGCCAACATCTCATTAACTCCGTTCCGGATGTTTCATTTCCACTGATCTGACTTCCCTGTCCCCTTACCTATTCATCTTTGCTTTAGAGTCACTGTTGACCATTTGGTCTCATATGGATGATTTTTCAAAGGTGTGCAGTACTCACAGGTAATATTCTTTATTTTATAAGCCAATCCGTTATTTAGCTAAAAGGTGACCTCGGGGTAGTTTCGGCTCAAGGTTTATGGAGTATCTCAGGGCAACAGTCTCGAGGTGTCTCTAGTCTCGGTTGGTCTAGTCAGTCTGGACTTGTTGAGAATTTGGGTTCTGTTCTGCATCTTTCCCCGCTCAGTATCATCTATTGTAGCCCTGATCAGATCAGTCCTTAGGGGTAGCCGGGCACCATATATGGTTGCTATGAGGCGGAATCGACTTGACGGCAATGGTTTTTTTTTTTTTTTGGTTTGGGTACCATCTAATTCTGGCCTCAGGGTAGGTGAGGAGGTAGTTTGTGTACACTATTGATCCTGTAGACTAAGTTCTTCTCTGAGTCTTTGGTTTCTGTCATGCATTGAGTTGTGTCCCCCAAAAATATGTGTTGACTTAGTTAGACCACGATTCCCCATATTGTGTGGTTGTCCTCCATTTTGTGATTGTAATTTTATGTTAAAGAGGATTAGGGTGGGATTTTAACACACCCTTACCCAGGTCACATCCCTGATCCAATGTAAAGGGAGGTTCCCTGGTGTGTGGCCTGCGCCACTTTTTATCTCTCAAGAGATAAAAAGGAAAGGGATGGGAGCAGACACGGGGACCTCATATCACCAAGAAAGCAGTACTGGGAGCACAGGGCATCCTTTGGACCCGGGGTCCCAGTGCAGAGAAGTTCCTACTCTGGGGGAAGACTGATGAGAAGGCCGACAGAGAGAGAAAGCCCTCCCCTGGAGGTGACACCCTGAATTTGGACTTTTAGCCTACGTTACTGTGAGAAAACGAACTTCTGTTTGTTAAAGCCATCCACTTGTGGTATTTCCGTTATAGCAGCACTAGATGACTAAGACAGTTTCCTTCTTTTAAGGGTGCCTTTTTATCTTCTCCATTTTACTCAGCTGTATTTTCTAAACTTTCTACAACTGAACGTCTATTAGTTTTCAAGTAAGAAGCCTTATATTATACTTACCTGAAAGTGCCCAGCTGTGTAAATTCACAAGGAGCTTCTCACAGGATAGAAAATGAGGTGGAGTGACTTTTAAATTTTTTTTTTCCTTTTCTTCTGCTGGCCTGATACTTTTGAGGGGTGTGGGTTGGGGGAAGGAGTCCTTCATTTCCTACGGGAGAAATCTATTGCCATTCTCCAATGTGAAGTGAAACCAACCCACCCAGCCCACAGGGCTGCCTCTATCCTACAGAGGATCCAGTGTGTTTCTATTTATCAAATCCTGGCCTTGAACCATTGTGCTGGCTGCTGCTCAGAGAGCCCCACACGTTCAATGGTCAACACTACCGCAAATCCAAGAATTGTGTGTTTCTAAAATATCGTTAACTTTTTATGATATCTACTCTGCTAATATTTCACTCATTCATGTATCCCAGTAATTCTCAACCCTACCTGAACATTAAAATCACCAGAGGAGTGGGTTTTTTTTTTTTTTTCTTTCCTAATGCCAATGACTGGTGGGGGGTGGAGATGGGGACTAAGCAGGGCTTTGAGTCAGTTCCTTCCGGTTTGAACACGCTGCTGAGAATGTTCATTTCTAACAAGTTCCCAGGAAGTTATACATAAGAATCACCTGAGGATACTGATAGAATGTAGATCCTGATTCAGTATATCTGGGGTGGAAATGCAAACTCTCAGCAGGGGTTTGAACCAGAAGGAATCCATTCAAAGCCCTGGGGCTAAGGTCTAAGGCACTGTATTCTTTACATGTTCCCAACTGATCCTGACGCACAGCCGGAACCGAGAAGCCCTGATTTCTTCATTCCTCAAGTATTCATTAAGGCCCATACCCATTTCCTAGGGCTGCCATCACAAATGACCACAGACTGGGTGCATTAAAACAATAGAAATGTATTCTAGCACAGTCCTGGAGGCCAGAAATTTGATAGGGCCACGTTTCCTCTGAAGGCTGTAGGGGGAGATCCTTCCTTGTCTCTCGCAGCTCCGGGCGGTCGTCAGTTTCCTTAGCTCGTGTCCACGTCACTCAGTCTCTGCCCCCATCTTCACTGTGTAGCTCGCCTCTGTGCGTCTATCTTGTAAGGACACTTCTCATTGGATTTAGAGTCCATCTGGGTAACCCAAGATGATCTCTCAATCTCAAAATCCTTAACTTCATCACATATGCAAAGCCCTTTCTTCCAAACAAGGTCACAGTCCCAGGTTCCAAGGATCAGGATGTGGACGTATCTTTTGGGCACCCACCATCCTACCCAGCACAGCCCCTATTTCCACACACAGATGGTCTGCTGCTGTGAATGCTACTTCTACCATGTCTTCAGTCTAGTGGAGGCAAGACAGGGAAGGGCAGAAGGATGCCATGGGACAGCAGGGCACTGTGTCACGCCTTATCAACAGCTCCATCTCATACAGCCTCTGGCAGCAGTCAAAAGGGAGGACTCTACAGGAATTGGAGAAGGAGCCAGGTTGCACATCTGGCTACCTCTATGAACAGCTGCCTCCTTTGCCATGAGACTAAAACTGGATGGTGCCTGGCTACCATTACTGAACAATTAGATCAAAGATTCTTCAGAAGAATCCTGATCAAAAGGGGGAAGACTATGGAACATAATTTAAAATTCTCAATGGAAGCCAGACTTTCTGCAGCCATTGAGGCTGGTTAAATCCCCAAAACTATTGCTATAAAATAATTCTTAAACTTTACACCTTAAACCAAAACTATCCCCTGAAGTCTTCTTAAAAAAGAAAAATAATTTATCTGAATAAACTTGAGCATTGTATTCTTGTAAAGAATTATCTACGTGAGATCCAATTGACAACAGCAGCTTGAAAGGTTAAATGAGAAGCTTGTTGTTGTTGTTAGGTACCGTCGAGTCAGTTCCGACTCATAGCGACCCTATGCACAACAGAACGAAACACTGCCCAGTCCTGCGCCATCCTTACAATCACTGTTATGCTTGAGCTCATTGCTGCAGCCACTGTGTCAATCCACCTTGCTGAGGGTCTTCCTCTTCTGCTGACCCTGTACTTTGCCAAGCAAGATGTCCTCTCCAGGGACTGATTCCTCCTGACAACATGTCCAAAGTATGTAAGACGCAGTCTCGCCATCCTTGCTCTAAGGAGCATTCTGGCTGTACTTCTTCTAAGACAGATTTGTTCGTTCTTTTGGCAGTCCATGGTACATTCAACATTATTTGCCAACACCACAATTCAAAGGCGTCAATTCTTCTTCGGTCTTCCTTATTCATTGTCCAGCTTTCACATGCATATGATGCGATTGAAGATACCATGGCTTGGGTCAGGTGCATCTTAGTCTTCAGGGTGACATCTTTGCTCTTCAACACTATAAAGAGGTCCTTTGCAGCAGATTTACCCAATGCAATGCGTCTTTTGATTTCTTGACTGCTGCTTCCATGGCTGTTGATTGTGGATCCAAGTAAAATGAAATCCTTGACAACTTCAATCTTTTCTCCGTTTATCATGATGTTGCTCATTGGTCCAGTTGTGAGGATTTTTGTTTTCTTTATGCTGAGGTACAATCCATACTGAAGGCTGTGGTCTTTGATCTTCATTAGTAAGTGCTTCAAGTCCTCTTCACTTTCAGCAAGCAAGGTTGTGTCATCTGCAAACGCACTTTGTTAATGAGTCTCCAATCCTGATGCCCTGTTCTTCTTCATATAGTCCAGCTTCTCGGATTATTTGTTCAGCATACAGATTGAATAGGTATAGTGAAAGGATACAACCCTCACACACACCCTTCCTGACTTTAAACCCATCAGTATCCCCCTGTTCTGTCCGAACAACTGCCTCTTGATCTATGTACAGTTTCCTCATGAGCACAATTAAGTGTTCTGGAATTCCCATTCTTAGTGTTATCCATAATTTGTTATGATCCACACAGTCGAATGCCTTTGCAGAGTCAATAAAACACAGGTAAACATCCTTCTGGTATTCTCTGCTTTCAGCCAGGATCCATCTGACATCAGCAATGATATCCCCGGTTCCACGTCCTCTTCTGAAACAGGCCTGAATTTCTTGCAGTTCCCTGTCAATATACTGCTGCAGCCACGTTTGAATGATCTTCAGCAAAATTTTGCTTGCGTATGATATTAATGATATTGTTCTATAATTTCCACATTTGGTTGGATCACCGTTCTTGGGAATAGGCATAAATATGGATCTCTTCCAGTCATATTTCTTGGCATAGACGAGTGAGCACCTCCAATGCTGCATCCATTTGTTGAAACATCTCAATTGATATTCCATCAATTCCTGGATCATTGTTTTTCTCCAATGCCCTCAGAGCAGCTTGGACTTCTTCCTTCAGTACCATTGGTTCCTGATCATATGCTACCTCTTGAAATGGTTGAACATTGACTAATTCTTTTCGGTATAATGACTCTGTGTATTCCTCCCATCTTCTTTTGATGCTTCCTGGAAGTCGTCAAAAATGAAATGGAATGCATAAACATCGATATCCTAGGCATTAGTGAGCTGAAGTGGACTGATATTGGCCATTTTGAATCAGGCAATCATATAGTCTACTATGCTGGGAATGACAACTCAAAGAGGAATGGTGTTGCATTCATCGTCAAAAAGAACATTTCAAGATCTAGCCTGAAGTACAACACTGTCAGTGATAGGATAACATCCATACGCCTACAAAGAAAGGCTAGTTAATACAAGTATTATTCAAATTTACACACCAACCACTAGGGCCAAAGATAAAGAAATAGAAGTTTTTATCAGCTGCTGCAGTCTGAAATTGATCGAACACGCAATCAAGATGCATTGATAATTACTGGTGACTGGAATGTGGAAGTAGGAAACAAAGAAGGATCAGTAGTTGGAAAATATGGCCTTGGTGATAGAAACAATGCTGGAGATCGAATGATAGAATTTTGCAAGACCAACGACTTCTTCATTGCAAATATCTTCTTTCACCACCATAAACGGCGACTATACACATGGACCTCGCCGAATGGAACACACAGAAAACAAATTGACTACATCTGTGGAAAGAGACGATGGAAAAGCTCGATATCGTCAGTCAAAACAAGGCCAGGGGCCGACTGTGGAATAGACCATCAATTGCTCATATGCAAGTTCAAGCTGAAACTCAAGAAAATCAGAGCAAGTCCACAAGAGCCAAAATATGACCTTGAGTATATCCCACCTGAATTTAGAGACCACCTGAAGAATAGATTTGATGCATTGAACACTAGAGACCAAAGACCAGACGAGTTGTGGAATGACATCAAGGACATCATCCATGAGGAAAGAAAAGACAGGAAAGAAAGAAAAGACCAAGATGGATGTCAGAGGAGACTCTGAAACTTGCTCTTGAGTGTTGAGCAGCTAAAGCTAAAGGAAGAATTGATGAAGTAAAAGAACTGAACACAGATTTCAAAAGGCAGCTTGAAAAGACAAAGTATTATAATGACATGTGCAAAGAGCTGGAGATGGAAAACCAAAAGGGGAGAACACACTTGGCGTTTCTCAAGCTGAAAGAACTGAAGAAAAAATTCAAGCCTTGAGTTGCAGTAGGTAAAGGATTCTATGGGGAGAATATTAAATGACACAGGAAGCAACAAAAGAAGACGGAAGGAATGCCCAGAGTCATTATACCAAAAAGAATTAGCCGATGTTCAACCATTTCAAGAGGTAATGAGAAGCTTAGGGGGCTGTGAATCTAAGTCAATGCTGGTAGAAAAATTTGGAGGATGGCGAGAATATTTGCACAACTTGAAGAATGTAATCAATGTCACCGAATGGTACAGATAGAAATTACTGAGTGTATGATTGAGTATATTTTCACCAAAAAAACAAAAAGTGGACTCTAAAGTCAGATTGCATTGGCTACTTACTAACTCTGAGACCTTAGAAAGCATTTAAACTGCCTGTGCCTCAATTTACATGTCTGTTAAATGGGAATCATAACAGTTATCAGCCTCAAAAGATTCTTATTTCTGACATTGAACAGTGTTTTTTTTTTCCCCCCCTCAAAAGACTTAAAATAGTTTCTGGCGACTAAACAAGCATGTATGGTTTCTCTATACATTTTTAAAGTAAAATAAGGATAAACAACTGTTGTTGTAGGTGCCATCGAGTCCGTTCCAACTCATAGCTACCAGATGTACTGCAGAACAAAACACTGCCAGGTCCTGTGCCATCCTCACAATTGTTCCTATGTTGCAGCCCACTGTTGCAGCCACTATGCCAATCTATCTCCTCGAGGGCCTTCCTCTTTTTTGCTGACCTTCTACCTTACCAGGGATGATGTCCTTCTCCAGGGACTGGTCCCTCCTGATAACATGTCCAAAGTACGTGAGATGAAGTCTCACCATCCTCGCTTCCAAGGAGCACTCTGGCTGTACTTCTTCCAAGACAGGCTAGTTAGTTCTTCTGGTAGTCAACGGTATATTCAATATTCTTCACCAACGCCACAATTCGGAGGCATCAATTCTTCTTCATTCTTCCTTATTCATTGTCCAGCTTTCGCATGTATATGAGGCAACTAAAAATACCGTGGCTTGGGTCAGGGGCACCTCAGTCCTCAGTGACATCTTTGCTTTTTAACACCTTAAAGAGGTCTTTTTTTTTAGGTACCAGAGACTATTTCAAGTCTTTTGAAAAAAATAAACTATTCAAAAGCAATACATTCTTTGATTTCTTGACTGCTGCTTCCATAGGCATTGATCGTGGATTCAAGGAAAATGAGGTCCTTGACAACTTCAATCTTTTCTCCATTTATCATGGTGTTGCTTATTAGTCCAGTTGTGACAATTTCTCTTTTCTTTATGTTGAGGTGTAATCCATACTGAAGGCTGTGGTCTTTGCTCTTCATTAATAAGGGCTTCAAGTCCTCTTCACAGTCCACCACTCATCTGTCACTTTGTCATACTGTGGTGGCTGGCCTCTTGTTGTGATGCTGGAAGCTATGCAACCAGTATTTCAAATACCAGCAAAGTAATCCGTAGTGGACAGGTTTCAGCTAAGACAGACTAGGAAGAAGGACCTGGAGATCTACTTCTAAAAATATTGGCCAGTGAAAATCTTATGAACAGCAGCAAATGGACACGAGGACCACACAAATTTTCCTTGTGGACATTACAAGGTTCCAAGTGTTCTGTCTCTTCCCTCTCATTACAACCTTTTACAGAAGGAAAGAAACCAACACAGAGCTGAGTCAGGGAGGAAAAATGACTTGTGCTTCTTAAAAACAGAAGCAGTTGTTATATCACTTAACCATCTCTGTTCTTTTTTTTTTTTTTTTTTTTAAGTAAGAACTGTTAAACACAGCAAAAGATTTGAATTGTTGAACACAACAAAAGATTTACCCTGGTTCATGATTCATAAATCTATACAATGACACTTGACATAATAACCTTCTTAATGTTAACACTGTTTTTTGTTTAACGTTCAACTGTCACAAATGTTTAATGTTACATTTCACAAATGCAGCAAATGGGTTAGTCAAGTCTATAAAAATGATGATCCCTTCCTGTGCTCAATCGGTTATAATATTTTCTGGATTAAAGTATGTAAGTAAAAACTCCTAAAAGGTCAGCTACGTATTTTCAAGTATGGTAGCACCTCGCAGTCAACATTTGGCTTTTATCTTGAGTCGGGGTTAAAACAAAGCAGGGTGTGTTCATTTTTTGATGCTGTCTATTTCATGCCTTTGTTCTTCTACCCTATGGAGCAGCACAATCCTCTGTGACGGACCACCGAGCTTTTCTCTGTCTCTACTCTAACCAATTCCTAGAAAAGAACATCACGCTTGGTAGAGGGTCAGCAAAAACAAAGGAGGCCCTCAGCGAGGTGGTCTGACACTACAGCCCCAGCAACGGACTTGAGCATACGGAGGGTCACAAAGTCGACGAAGGACCAGGCAACGTTTTCGTCCGTTATACATACGGTCACCACGAGTCAAAGGCAAATCGACAGCAACTAACAACAACTGTGACTTTTAGATAAGAACGAATTCTGCATTACGGTTTCTAAAAAAAAAAAAAAAAGACACAAAAAGTTACAGCTCATTTTCCCTGAGGTGTGGACCCCAGCAGCCAAACAAATCTTGCAAGGAACGACCTCACCTCAAGCTATCGGGTTACACGTGGCTTCCATGCAAATAGTCCATCTTCTCGCTTTCATTTCCTTCGGATCCGTGTTATCTGCCTGAACACTTTCAAATTTGCTTATTTTTTCTAATCTCTTCTCTCCTCTTTTGGCAACATGACTCTTTATCTTGTGGTTTTCATCTTCATCACTCACATTTCTTCACAACGGGTGTTCATTAAAATATTTTAAATTAAGACCTTTCCTGCCTTTCTCACAGAGTGCAATGGGTCTTTCCATACAACACATTTTTAATTCTTATCGCAGTGGCTCAGGCAGTTTGTACATTATATTCTATTAAAAACTCTATTCCACCAAAGGTTGTCACATTTCAGAGATTACAGCTTTCTGCAGCCTGTTTTGCTAGGGATGTATTCATATATTCACTTTGTTAGCTGGCAAACAGGGCCCGTGAGCCTGCATTTCACACCTCATTTGATATCACAATTCAACAAAAAGGTATAAAAAGAACCAATTGTTCATGTAGATTATGGATGGCTTTTAGAGGGCTATTGGATAGGCATAGACTGTCACACCAAAGCAATATACCTGCCCTTCTTACAGCCCAAGGGAGGTCAGAGCCTGAGTGTGAAGAGATGGAGAGAGAGGACACTCAGATGTCAGGGTGTCTCAGAATTATGTAACTCTGGTTATATAACTATTTTTTTCCCTCATGTAATCTTTTTTTATCTCTTCTGAAACGAATGCAGAATTGATTCTCAGAAAACCAAGTAATAACCACAGCCTGCGTTGTCTTTTCCATTTAAGATATCACCATTTGATCAGTCAAATATTTCAACAAAATTAATTTTCTATGCATAGACCATGGATACCATACATACACACACACGCATGTATGCATGTATATATATATATGTGTACACACACACATATATACGCACGTTCACACACATACATATGTAACACCAGTTGCCAGTTACCACTGAGTTGATTCTGACTCATGGGGACCCACGTGTGTCAGAGTAGAACTGTGCTCCATAGGATTTTCAATGGCTGTGACCTTTTGGAGGTAGATTGGCAGGTCTTTCTTCCAAGGTACCTCTGGAAGGACTTGAGCCACCAGTCTCTCAGTTAGCAGAGAGCATGTTAACTGCACTACCCGAGAATCATACATATATATAAATACAGAGAGAGCCCTAGTGGTGCAGCAGTTAAGTTCTCAGCTGCTAACTGAAAGGCCAGCAGTTCAAACCTACCAGTCGCTCCACGGGAGAAAGATGTGGCAGCTTGCTTGCATAAAGATTATAGCCAAGGAAAAACTATGGGGCAGTTCTACTCTGCCCTATAGGGTTGCTATGAGTCAGAATCAACTCGATGGCATACAACAACATATATATACACATAAGCATGTATTTCTGAGGGTGTACAGTCAGAAAACCCTATCCAGACTCCTCTTGCACAGCACGTGGGTCAGCAAGACCTGTACTTGCAGGGCCACCTGAAGTCTCTCCCTTCCAGCATTCAGTCCTCCCAAAGCTCCTCCCTCATGCTCAGCCCATGTGGTTCAGGTGGGTTCCACCTACCCCTGCTTCCAGGGCTGGCTACAGTGATGGGTTCAGGGTGGACACATGGTCCAAGTTACCCCAAGGTGAGACAACAACAACCAGCCACAGGACTTGTGGGGGCCTGTCTGGGGAGAGAAACTTATTCCTCAAGTGGCTGAGTCAGCGGAACAGACATGGTAGCAGCTGGTGCCATCTTGCCCCCAGGAGAGAATAGCCTACCTGAGAAAAAGTCCGCCCAAAGCAAAGCCAAGGGGACGGGTCACTGAGGACACTGGCTGAGCAGCTGAATGCAGGCAACCCTGCACTAGTCCACCCCTGGACTTTTCCATGAGAGTCTTAAGTCCCTTTTTGCTTGGGCTTCTTTAGCACAGTGCCTAATGGCGCCATTGGACAAAGCCCACCTGACGTCACCTCAGCAACCAAGAGGAAGCCTTCCACCAGGGTCACAAACACATAGGGCCGTTGTGCACACAGAGACTCAAGCTATAACCCTGAGAGATGCCACCTTTGAAGCGTGTGGCAGGCACTGCTGGCTGACCTCCCAGCAGCCATTCTCCTATCCTTCTCCCTGAGCAGCAGAGACCACCTTCAACTACCAAACCCAAAAAGCCAAATCCGTTGCCATCAAGTCAATTCCAACTCACAGTGACCCTATAGGACTGGGTAGAACTGCCCCACAGGGTTTCCAAGGATGTAGTCTTCACCGAAGCAAACTGCCAGATCTTTCTCCTACAGAGTAGCTGGTGGTCCAAACTGCCAACTTTTTGGTTAGCAGCCAAGCGCTTAACCACTGGGTCAACAGGGTGCCTGCCTTCCTCCACAAAGCCTGAAAATAATCCCAACACACACTTTCCCAGACTCCCTGCTTCCTGGACAAAGGCATGGAACCCACTGCTTACCAGTGAGATCTAAAGAGAAGACTTTCAGGGGTACTGTTGGGTAGGTTTTCTCCCCTGACAAAAAGAGATGTATGAGGAGAAGTCCCCTGGTCTTCCAGCCTTCAGATATGGCTGGGTGAGTTTGTGATGTCTGGAACGGCTGCAGCCATCTTGTGACCATGAGGAAACAAGCTGGAAGATGACAGCCAGCAGACCAGGTATAATAGAGAAGAAAGACAAGAAAACCCCATGGAGCACGGTTCTAGTCTGTAACACATGGGGTCATCATGAGTTGGGTTCAACACAACGGCAACGGATTTTGTTTTTGGGTACTGTTGCAGCCATTTTTACGTGGGTATTTGACCACTTGCAAACGAAAGCACCTGAACACACATAAAAATTCTAGCTTCTCTCCATAGATGATTGTTCAGCTGGCAGATACAGATTTCCACGAAAACTGGGTCAAGTGAGGTACAGAGTTGGACATTCTTTCAATGGATGTAAAGAACGACAGCCAGAACGTTGAGTTCAGACAAGAGGCATCCAAGTCACTAGATCAAATGATTCTCTAATAGAGGCTTTTAACTGCTCAACCTGAGTCACTTCTCTCCTTTTGAAAGAGACCTTCAAAGCCAGGCAGAGCAGAGTTCCAGCTGGGGTTGGATGGGATCACTCAAGAACAGGCAAATCTCACCATGTGACTCCACTGGAAAGGGCAGACTCAATTCGATCACCCTATTTCTCAGGCTCCCCTCCTCCACTCTCTCTTCCACTCAGGGAATGCCTCCTCTGTGCCTAACACTGTGGGCCCTAAAGAGCTCACAGACTCAAAAAGGAGGAAACGAGAAACAGTTGTGGCAAAAGACAGTGTTAGGTACCAAGCTGAGGACTTTGAGCCTCATCCTGGATGAGTGTGAACCAAGGATGGCTTTAAACAGGGGGGCTGTTTTCCCGAGTGGCATACCAGCCAGACCACTTAAGCCATCTGTCATGGACTGAACTGTGTCCCCCAAAAATATATGTCAACTTGGCTAGTTCATGATTCCCAGTATTGTGTGATTGTCCACCATTTTGTCATCTGATGTGATTTTCCCGTGTATTGTAAATCCTACCTCTATGATGTTAATGATGTGGGATTAGCAGCAATTATGTTAATGAGGTAGGACTCAATCTACAAGATTAGATTGTGTCTTAAGCCAATCTCTTCTGAAATATAAAAGAGAGAAGCGAACAGAGAGACATGGGGACCTCATACCACCAAGAAAGTAGCACCAGGAGCAGAGCGTATCCTTTGGACCTAGGGTTCCTGCACCTGAGAAGCTCCTCGACCAGGGGAAGATTGATGACAAGGACCTTCCCCCAGAGCTGACAGAGAGAGAAAGCCTTCCCCTGGAGCTGGCACCCTGAATTCGGACTTCTAGCCTCCTAGACTTCGAGAGGGTAAACTTCTCTTTGTTAAAGCCATCCACTTGTGGCATTTCTGTTATAGCAGCACGAGATAACTAAGACACAGTCCCATATAGATGTTTAGTGTGGTTGGGTGCCACTGAGTCGATTTCAACTCATTTTGACCCCATGTGACAGAGTAGAACTGCCCCATAGGGTTTTTTAGGCTGTAATCTTTACAGAAGGAGCCCTGGTGGCACAATGGTTAAGCACTCAGCTGCTAACCGAAAGGCTGGTGATTCAAATACTCCTAGCCGTTGTTGCACTGGAAAAAGACCTAGTGATCTGCTCTTGTAAAAATTACAGCCAAGAAAAACCTGTGGGGCAGTTCTGTTCTGTCACACGGGGCTGCTACGATTTGGACTCAACTCAATGGCACCTGACAACAACAACACAACCTTCACTGATCACCAGGCCTTTCTTCTGCGGAGGCACTGGGTGGGTTCAAACCACCAACCTTTTCGTTGGCAGACGAGTGTTTAACTGTTGGGCCACCAGGGCTCCTCTCAGACAGATGGCGGCCCAATAAAGGGGAAGAGGGTGGGGACCGAGAGACTGCAGAGTAATTCAGCTATAAAGGGAAATGAAGCCCCAATGCACACTACGACATGGGTGAACCTTGAAAACTTAATCGTGAGTGAGACACATCCAGCCCGAAAGAACAAGTATTGCAGGATCCCACTGACATGAAATACCCAGAATAGGCAAATGCACAGAGACCAGTGCTTATTAGTGGTTACCGGGGCTAGGGGGACAAGGATACAGGAAGCTATTCCTTGAGGGGTACTGAGTTTCTGTTTAGTAAAAAAAAAAAAAAAAATCAAACCAGTTGCCACTGAGTCGATTCCAACTCATGACAACCCCATTTGCTCCGAGTAGAACTGTGCCCCACAGGGTTGTCGATGGCTGTGATCTTTCAGAAGCAGAGTGCCAGGCCTTTCTTCCGAGGTGCCCCTGGGTGGACTTGAACTGCCAGCCTTTTGGTTAGCAGCCAAGCTCTTAACCACTCAGGGGCTGCACCACTCAGGGGCTCTGAGTTTCCATTTCGGGTGCTGAAAAACATTTGGACATGGCAGTGATGGTTGCATAACATGGTGAATGGAATTAGTGTCACTGGATTATATACTTAAAAATGGCTGAAATGGCAAACTTCTTATTATATATATTTTTAAAGACAGAGATTGTGCGTAGTGGAGTCTGTTGCAACAGTAGTGAGACCTCTTTCTACCTGTTGGGCGTCCTGATACAAGATCATGAGCAATGAGCTGTCTCAGCGCCGTCCCAGGTGACTTCAACCCTACGAGCCCCAAGGCCAGCATCTAAGCTGAAGCAGATGGCTGCCTGCCAGCAACATCAAGTTCACCTGGCTTAGCGTTCTGAAGTCTAAGCCACGCACCAATTCCCAGGTGTGATATCTACAAAACGACTACATTTACGCAGTAAAGGACAATTACCCAAAAGCTCTAGCCACCTTCACTTTGCTCATAAAAAAGTACATTTTCTCCTTGCCTCTTAAATTCTATTTTCCCCACTTCAGTCTTCAACTCCTCATTGCAAACAATAACAATAATAAAATTTTAAAATACTGTTATCAAACCCCACACTGCGGCAAATGTGAGTTTAGGTAATTTTTGAAACTGTCAACTTAATTGGGTCATTTGCGTATAAAGAGCGCCATGGATAAAAGCTTCATACGTGGCACATCCCACTAACGAGGCCGCTGGAAGGTGTGTGTCTGAGCCGTGCCAATGAGCCAACCAGAACACATTACTGTTCAATGGAGCAGCCTCGTGCCTTAAAAGCAAAATAGCTCATTATTTCGCTATCTGCTCTTGCAGCCACCGCTCACCCCGTCACTGCCAAGGTGCCTTGAGGATCTGCCGCTCACCTGCTCTGCGTGTCCGAGTGGTGGCCCACGCAGGTGAGGGTGGCCGTGGTCTGCTCACTGCTGTTTTCTATGTCCTCCTGGACGGCCCACTGGTCCTCACTGCTGACTCTCACCGCTGTTATCTTCACTCCTGCTGCAGCCTTAATTCTGTTGGGTGGAAAGAAAAAATATGCAAGGCCATTTTAGTGCTACAGAGGTAATAAAATACAGAGTGCGAGCAGATCTCCTGGGAAAAACCATCAGAACACCTCCTCGTTCCTCTGGGGGCGTGGGGAGGGTGGCAGTCAGTTGTTTTGTAAGCCCTTTACTTACACAAGCGGTTTAAACACCAGCCCCAGCGTTCTGCTGCATGCATCAATTTTCCATCTAAACACTGGAGCAGACTGCATTCTGGTCCAGGGAGCCCAGCGTGACATCAGCGAGACAGGTATGAGACAGGTATGTGCAGGAGCGATGGATCTGCAGACCTGCTGCACTCAGAGACATGGTGACCCATGGGCAGAGAGGCTGGGAAAGGTCCTGGGCTGGCACAGCCTGGAGAGACAGCAGGCACAGCACTCGGGCCAGATGGAGCAGCAGAAGCCACCCAGCGACATGTTCCCAGAACCCAGTCCACAAGGAAGAATCGAGGTGTGAGATGCTCTGGACACAGAGAAAGGCCAGGAGAGGTCAGGTCTGGGTATCATCAATCTCTCCTGATCCTACAATGACCCCGCCACTGCTGCTAAGCCAGAACTGGCCCCTCTAACAGCCAGGACGCCAGGGCAGGTCAAGTCCTCCAGAGCGGGCTTGGGATCCCCCGGAAATGCTGTGAACACGTCGGAGAACAGCCAGGATGACTGCACCACCATGGAGCTGCCCCACTACATGTGGGCCTTAAATAAATGTACCTAATACCCAGAGGGAGGCTCTGGCTTGAGAGGACTCACCCTGCAGTGTTGGTGGTGCTCAGCTGTAGGGTCGCTGACCCCCCAGGCCTGTGGGGCAAGGGTCAGTGCCCAGTGAGGCTCTGGACACTCTTCTCACAGGACAAAAGAGGACTGCCAAGTTCAGACAACAGCCCGTGCAGGAATTAGAGATCTGTCGGCAAAGAGCCAGCGGAGACAGACAGGACGACACAGCCAGGACTGGGACACAAAGATGCCCTCAAAGAGATTAAATAACGGAATCCACATGTGACTACAGGGTCGTCAAGGCCAGGTAGAAATAGGTGAATGAGCCCTCCCAGGGGAGGCGGAAACTTTAAAAAGAAGGATTTATCAAAATCAAAACACCTTTAAGACCCAAAGGGAAACCTCAAGTGGTAACATTTCAAACAGTGGGAGGAGTTGCACATGGAGGGTTTTCCGGAAGCCCCCAGATTTTGCCACCTACCACAGGGACCCTTGGGTGGAGTCAGGGGATTCAAAAGCCTGCATATTTAATTAAATAAAAAAGAGAGGGTGAGAATGCTTGTATAATTCAAAGAAGATAATCAATGTCACTGAATTGTACACGTAGGAACTGTTAAATTGGTGTATGTTTTGCTGTGTATATTCTCAACGACAACAAAAAATAAAATAAATTAGAAAAAAAAAAAAGAAAAAGAAACATTCCTGCCTCCTTTTTCCCTCATAGATCTTTATGGAGCTCCTGGGTAGCACAGACGGTTAATGTGCTCAGATGCTAACCAAAAGGTTGGAGGTTCGAGTACACCCAGAGGCATTCCGGGAGAAAAGCGTGATCTACTTCTGAAAAATCAACCATTGAGAACGCTCTGGAGCACAGTTCTACTCTGACACACATGGAGTGGCCGTGAGGTGGGGCACACTCAGTGGCAGCTGGTTTGGGTTTTGTTTGTGGGCCTTTACACAGGCTGATGAAGACGTTCACACAGCTCCTGCACATGGGGCCTCCTGAGAAGTCCTTGACAGTGTGGGCGACTCCCTCCAGGGATTCAGATGCCATTTTCCTGGGAGGTGGCTTCGCAGCCCTTGGAACGTCCTGCCTGAAAAGCGTCTTTGTTTAGCTGGAGGCCTTGGGCCACGCCAGATAGTCCATGCTAACAATGTCATTTATGGAGGAGGCTTTGGGACCTGCAGTATCAGCTCAACCTCTGGAGGGGCTGGAGACTGAAGTCAACCATGTGGTGATTAGCGAGGTCTATATGACCAACTCCAAGTATATATTCTGGATGCCATGGCTCAGGTGAGCTTCCCTGGTAGGCAATATTCCACGTTGCTAGGGGAATTAGCACCATCCATGACTCCACTAGGAGAGGACAACTGGAAGGTCATGCCTGGGATCTCCTGGACCCTGTCCCATAAGCCTCTTCCTGTAGCTGATTTTAAGCTGTATTTTTTCACCATCATGAATACAACAGCTTTTCTGAGTCCTGTGAGTCCTTCTAGTAAATTACTGAACCTGAGGTTTGGTCTTGGGTGCTCCCGACCTTGCAGTCAGTGTTAAAAGTGAGCGTGGTCTTGGGGACCCCAGAACTTTGCAATGGGTGAGTCACCTCATTCACCGTCTGCCTTGGGGAGGGGTTGGGGGATGAAGTATGCACTCAGAACACTAAAATTGTCAATACTGTGGGATTCTTTTCTACCACATATTACTCATCCAGTCTACTAACATTTAAGGAGAAATTTCTTGAGTGGTAGGCTCTGTCTATGAGGCACTTGGAAATATACAGAGGAACACAACTCAGTCTAGACCAGCGAGTCTCAAATGGTTTTGACCACAGACCAAGACCATGGTTCACCCTCCCCCAGTACCCTATTTAGGGTAGAAAAAGAACTTATTAACAAATGCTAAAATTTCTTGGGCATCTTCTATGTGTAAACACTGATGTCTTACATATATTCATGCACTTGATTCTCACACAACCCCGTGGGGGTAGGTATTATCTCTGTTCCCATTTTCCACCTAAGGAAACTGGATGAAGTGTCATTAAACAAGCAAATTGTGTGAAGGTGGCCAAGGTGGGGGATTTTATGTTCTGTTGTAGCTGTAAGAGATAAAAAAGATTCATGCTTGGGCAGCAAAAGATACTTATAGTCCAGTGATTGGAAATTCATTCACCAAAATATTTAGATAAACATGTTTATATGTTAGAGTAAATCAAAGAACCCAAAACAAGGAAAGGGATTGGAAGGAAACTAAACTAATGATCACCCACAAGCAAGGACAGCTACAACTTAAAGTCACAACCATCTCAAGACAATACTGTTGACACCCTGATAATAAATTGTCCTGTCCACACACAGATAGTTGCCTGGCACCAGAAATAGTATGCACCATAGCACTGCCTGGAATATCACAGGTGCTCAATAATATTTGTGCAATTACAAGAGCCAAGATCTACTGAGAGCCACTACCGTGGGCCACACACCTTTCCAAGAGCTTTACATAAATTATCTCATGTTTTAGTATAAACACACTTAATTCTCTTAACAGCACTATGAGCGGGAACTGTTATCCCAGTTTTACAAATGAGAACTCTGTGGCCCAAAGAGATTAACTGGACCAAAAGCATAAGGCAAGGTCACTGTGGAGTCAGGATTGGAGTCCAGGGGTTCCCATTTCTGGGCCTCCCCTTGTGACCACGGCACCCAGAAGGTGAGGACAGTGCTTACAGCAGGCTGCCTGGGCTCAGAGCCCAGCTTTACCACCTACTAGTGTTGTAATGAAAACCCTGGTGATGTAGTGGTTAAGTGCTACGGCTGCTAACCAAAGGGTCGGCAGTTTGAATCTACCAGGCGCTCCTTGGAAACTCTATGGGGCAGTTCTACTCTGTCCTATAGGGTCACTCTGGGTCAGAATCAACTCGATGGCACTGGGTTTGGTTTGGGTTAGTGTTGTAATGCTGACACTCCTCATCTTTCAAAAGAGGGAAAATGATGATGTCTTTAGAGGGTTGAATAGTGTTCCCCAAAAGTCCATGCCCACCCGGGACCTCAGAATGTGCCATCTTTGCAGACATAATTGTTTAAGGATTCTGAGATGAGATCATGTTGGGTTTAGATGGGCTCTAAATCCAACGACTGGTGTCCTTATGAGAGAAAGAAAAGGAGAAGACACAGGGACACAGAGAAGAAGGCCATGTGATGATGGAGGCAAAGACTGATGTGATGCACCTCCAAGCCAAGGAACACCAAGGGTTGCTGGGAGCCACCAAAAGCTAGAAGGGAGGTGTGGAACGGAGTCTGCCTCAGAGCCTCCAGAAGGAACCAACCCTGCCAACACCTTGATTTTAGACGTGAGGCCTCCAGGACAAATTTCTGTTGTTTCAGACCATCACATTGGTAGTAGTTTGTGGTGATGGCCACAGGAAACTAAGACAGTGGCCATCATATAAGGCTATTGTGAGACAATTCAATGTAAAGTGTTGGTACAGAGAAAGTGCTACATACATGTTCATTATTACACACTATGGTGCTATCTACACACAAATGAAGGCATCAAGACATTCAATCTATCTGGGGGAACAATGATTTACATATAAATAGCATCAACTTACAAAATAAAGGGAAATTTCAAACGACCTTTGCTTTTGGAGTGCTGTGGATCCCTGGGCATTCCTACCTCCACAGGAGAGCTGGATACTCCATAAATGAAGGTCAGGGACGTGGTGAGTTAGTGGTGGAAAAAGAAGGATCATGAGCAAGACTCCTGAGTTTCAGTTCCAGCTACACCAGTGACGAGCCATGAGACCTGGGAGAAGTCACTGAACTTCTGTGACTCAGTTTGCTTGCCTGTAAACTCTGGATGATTATAACATCTAACTACAGTGATGTTACAATAAAGATTAAATTAATCTGTGATGCAATGGTTAAGCATTTAGCTGCTAACAGAAAGGTCAGAGGTTCGAACCCACCCAGTGGCTCCATTGTGATCTGCTCCCAAAAATATTACAGACTGGAAAACCCTATGGTGCAGTTCTACTCTGTCACATGGGGTCACTATGAGTTCGAATCAACTTGACAGCACCTGACAACAACAAGAAATGTATATGAAGTGTTTGGAAGACCACCTGAGACAAAGAAGCTGACCATTGTTAGTGATAGTTTTAAAAATGAGCTGCCATTTCCTCCCCCAAAATTACACACTCAAGGTCTACACCCCCTCTCTGTGACGTGTCTTTAGGAACTGCTCTAAGTCTCAGCCTTGGTCCCAACTACCTCCCCTTCAGATCTGATTCCTCTCACACCTCAAGGCAGGGCAAACATCCCCATCTGCTCTAGTAAAACCACTTCTTCTTAAAGGCTGCTCTAGAGAATATTCAATCCTCAACCCTTTCAGCCCAAAGGACATCAGTGTATGCCTGAGAAAGCCTCATAAATTTTCTGGTGGTTGCAACTGACAAAAACAATAATAATAATACATTTCTGGAACACATCTGTTAAAGTGTCCAGAGATAGGGCTGGCTTCAGGTGTGGCTTGCTGCAGAGGCTCAACAACGCCCTCAGTTCCCTCAGGCACTTGACCCTATCCGGCTCTCCCCCCATGTGGGCTTTGCCCTCCAACAGAGTTGCTTCTCATGGTCACAGGTTGGCTGCAGCAGCTTTGTTTCTCACATACTTATCCACCAAAGGAAAAAAAAAAAAAAGATTTTCTCCCCAAAGGCAAAAATCCTAGGGCCAAGGTTTCATTGGTTGAATTAGATTAAGTATTCATCCATGGACTAACAAGTGTGGCCTGGGGGGCGGGGTAGGGGTAGACAGTGCTCCTTAGCTTAAGTCAGTCACTAAATGTGAAGTTAATCTCACTTGAATCACATGGGAGGGGTTCAAAAGGAGCAGATCCTAAGAGAAAATTCAATTTACAGCAGAAGAAATGAATGCTGGTGTCAAAAAGACAAGTCCAAAGCCAAATGATTGAGGTTTTGTCTCTCTCTTAAATACAAATCATAACACTGTTCCTAAATTCCGGTTCTTAGTCCAATTCCTTCCTAATTTTAGATTATATTTGTTAGAAAAATTTAAGCCCAGAAGATCCATGTCTTGAATATTCACTAAGTTTGTTTTAGAGAAATATTTTTAGGCTTTGCAATATTCTCAGCACTCGTTAATTTTAAACTACAATGTCTAAAGCCATATGAATAAGATTAATGGTCTCACCACTTCTGACATACATATGTTGACTTACATTTATATTTCCACAGGAAGTCCCTGAGTGCCACAAATGGTTTTGTATGCAGACCCCAAAATCCGAGGTGCTTGACAAGACTAAGATGGCTAACCTCAGGGCTACATTGAAACTCCATTTTGAGTAAAAACTGCAGCTTGGCCTAAGCTCTCTTTTTCTGATATCTCTAAAGGACAATTCAGCTTCTTGTAAAAGTTTGAATTGCTGCTTATAACACTGAAAGAGCAAGGTTCAAGACTGTAGTTTAGGCAAGAAAGGCTTGATGAAAGATGTTTATCAAGAATGCTTATGCAGCTTGACCCAAGAAGAATGCCTTCGTCAATATGTTCCAGAAGGTTAGGAAATAGAATTGATAATGTTAGGATGATTTGTAGCTTGAGAGCAGAGTCAGGATGGCAGACTAGTCACATGCACTAAGCCATCCTGCTGGAAAGAGACCCAAAACACCAAGTAAAACAGATACAGATGTCAATCCTGGAATCCTGAAACTTAAATGAAGGGATAAAGTATTAGATTGGAAGTACTGAATCTAGGCAATGAACTCTCAAGGATAAAACAAAACTAAAAAATTCAGAACAGGGAACTAGAGATGTCAATCTGTAAATGATAACAATGTCAGAACAACAAAAGGGTGAATACATGGTGTAGGTATAGAACTTTCAAATAGAGAGGAAGTCAAAGCAATATCAAGTAATAAAAGACTGATTCAAACTTAGGAATATGGGGTAAATTTTGAGATGAACACAAAGAAAATTAGCAAATCTAACCATATGGGGCAGTTCTACTCTGTCCTATAGGGTCGCTATGAGTCGGAATCGACTCAACGGCAGCAGATTGCGGGTACTCATCAAAATAAAGAAGAAAAACGTAAAGTCTCAATAAACACAAAATTTCACAATAATGAAAGAAACAAAAAGAAATTTCACAAACAAAAGGAGCTCAGCACAGGAGAGTAAGAGAAACAAAGAAAATGTCAACACCACACAAAAAAAGAACTACAAGATGACAGCAATGACATTCAATGTTACTGAAGGTAAATGGTTTAAATCTACCCGTAAAGAGACAGAAAGTGACAGAATGGATAAAAAAAAGAAATGACTCAAGGATATGCTATCTATAAGAGACACACCTTAGACACGAAGACATAAATATATTAAAAATCAAAGAATGGAAAAAAAAATACATCAAGCAAACAGCAACCAAAATAGAGCAGGGGTGGCATTATTAATCTCAGATAATATAGACTTTAAGGCAGAATCCACCACAAAAGACAAGGAAGAACATTATATAACAATTAAAAGGACAATTCATGTTGATGATATGATCATAATAAATACCTATGCACCCAACCTCAGGGCTTCAAAATACATAAAACAAACTCTAACAGCACTGAAAGGAGAAACTGACAGTTCCAAAATAATAGTAGACTTTGACACACCACTCTCAGTAAAGAGCAGAGCAACTAGAAAGAAATTCAGCAAAGATACAGAAGACCTCAAGGCCACAATCAACCATCTTGACCTCATAAACATATAGGACATTCCACCCAACAGCAGCAAAGTACACATTATTTTCCAATGCATTCTCCAGAACGGACTACATCTTAGGCCACAAAACAATCCTCAACAAAATCCAAAACACTGAGATAATACAAAGCATCTTCTCTAATCACAATGCCATAAAAGTAAAAATTAATAATAGGAAGAGCAAGAAAAAAAAAATCAAATACATGGAAACTGAATAACACCTTGCTTAAAAGCTACTGGGTAACGGAAGAAATCAAAAATGGGATAAAAATTTTCTAGAAACAAATGAGCATGACAACATATCATACCAAAATCTTTGGGACACAGCAAAGGCAGGGCTCAGAGTCCAATTTATAGCAATAGGTGCATGCATCAAAAAAGAAGACAGAGAAAAATCAAAACTTCAGCCCTACAACTCAAACACATAGAAAGAGAACAGCAAAAGATATACACGGCCACCAGAAGAAAGGAAATAACAAAGATCAGAGCAGAAATAAATGAAATAGAGATTAGAACAACAATAGGAACAATCAACAAAGTCAAAAGTTGGTTCTTTGAAAGGATCAAAAAAATCAACAAACCACTGGCCAAACTGACAAAAGAAAAACAGGAAAGAAAGCGAATAACACAAATAAGAAATGAAATAGGGGACATTACAACAGACCCAGCAGAAACAAAAGGGAACATAACAGAGTATTATTAAAAAAAAAAAAAAACTGTACTCCAACAAATTTGAAAACCTAGAGGAGATGGACAAATTTCTAGAAACACACTACCAACCCAAACTAACCTAAACTGAGGTAGAATATCTGAACAGACTCATAACAAGAGAAGAGATTAAAATGGCAATAAAGAAAACTCCCAACAAAAAGAAGTCCTGGCCCAGGTGGCTTCATTGGAGAAGAGCTTGCATCAATACTACTCACACTATTTCAGAACACAGAAAAGGAATGGATACTTACGAATTCATTCTATGAAACTAGCACAAATCTGATGCTAAAACTAGGCAAAGACACCACAAAAAAAATAAAATTACAGACCAAGATTTCTCATGAATATAGATTCAAAAATTCTCAACAAAATTGTAGCCAATAGAATTCAGCATCACATCAAAAAAAAAAAAAAAATACACCATAACCAAACAGGATTCATACCAGGTATACAAGGATGATTCAACATTAGAAGAACGATCAGTGTAATCCACGACATAAATAAAACAAAAGAACCACATGATCATCTCACTTGACCCAGAAAAAGGCATTTGATAAAGTCCAACACCCTTTCCTGACAAAAACTCTCAGTAGGATAGGACTAGAAGGGAAATACTTCAACTTAAGAAAAGGCATCTGTGAGTCAGAATTGACTCAACAACAACAGGTTTGGTTTATACAAAACCAACAACCAACATCATTTTCAGTGGAGAGAAGTCGAAAACATTCTCTGAGAACAGGAACAAGACAAGGATCCCCTTTATCACCACTCCTGTTTAACATTGCTGGAAGTCCCAGCTAGAGCAATACGCCAAGGAAAAGAAACAAAGGGCATTCAAAATGGTAAGGAAGAAGTAGAACTATCCCTACTCGCAGATGATACACTATACATACAGAACCCTAAAGACCCCACACGAAAACTACTGGAACTAATAGATTCAGCACAGTTGCACGACACAAGGTAAATATACAAAAATCAGCTGGATTTCTATTCACCAATAAAACGAATTATGAAAAGGAAATCAGGAAAGCAAGACCATTTATAATAGCCCCTGAAAAAATAAAATACTTACGAATAGACCTAGACAGGAACATAAAAAAACCTAATCAAAGAACACTACAAAAGCACTAGTGTGAAGAACCAAGAGAGCTGCATAAATGGAAAAACATACCATGCTCATGGATAAGTAGACTCAACATTGTGAAAACGTCAATTCTACCCAAAGCAATCTATAAATACAATGCAATACCAATCCAAATACCAGCAGCATTCTTTAACAAAATGGAAAAACTTATCATTACTTTATATGGAAAGGAAAGAGGATCCAGATAAGTAAAGCATTATTGAAGAAGAGAACAAGTAGGAAGCCTTGCACTACCTGACCTTAGAACCTACTATACAGCTATGGTAATCAAAACAGCCTGGTACCCGTACAAAGACAGACATGTTTACCAATGAAACAGAATCAAGAACCCAGATGTAAATCCATCTACCTGTGGCCACCTGATCTTTGACAAAGGCCCCCAGCCCATTAAATGGGAAAAAGATAGCCTTTTTAACAAACGATACTGGCAAAAATGGATGTCCATCTGCAAAAAAAATGAAACAGGACCCATATCTCACACCATACACAAAAACTAATTCAAAATGTATCAAAGACCTAAATATAAAACCAAAAACTATAAAAATCATGGAAGAAAAAATAGGGTCAATACTTAAGGCCCTCATATACAGCATAAACAGGATACAAACCATAATTAACAATACACCAACACTAGAAGATAAACTAGATAACTGAGATCTTTCAAAAATTGAACCCTTACGCTCATCAAAAGACTTCACCAAGAGAGTAAAAGAGAACCTACAGACTGGGGAAAAAAATTTGGCTATGACACGACGTATCTGACAAAGGTCTAATCTCTAAAATCTGTAGGAAAATCCAGCACCTCTACAATAAAAAGACAAATAATCCAAATAAAAAATGGGCAAAGGAAATGAACACCAAAGAAGATGTTCAGGCAGCTAACAGACACGTGAGGAAATGCTTGTGATCACTAGCCATTAGGGAAATGCAAGTCAAAACTACAATGAGATACCATCTCACCCCAACATCACTGGCAGGAATCAAAAATAACAGAATAACAAATGTTGGAGGAGTTGAGAGAAGATTGGAACTCTTATGTACTGTTCTGGGAATGCAAAATGGTACAACCGTTTTCAAAAGCCCTATGGCACTTTCTTAAAAAGCTAGAAATAGAAATACCATACAGTCCACCAATCCCACTCCTAGGAATATATCCAAGTGAAATAAGAGCCGTCACAGGAATGAACAAATGTACAGTATTATTCGTAATAACAAAAAGATGAAGTCAACCTAAGCGCCCATCAACAGATGAATGGATAAACAAACTATGGTACACAGTCATAGTGGAATACTACACAATGATAAAGGACAATGATGAATTTTCAGAACATGTCACAACATTGATGAACCTGGAGGGCATTATGCCGAGTGAAATAAGTCAATTACAAAAGGACAAATACTGTATGAGACCGCTATTATAAAAACACATGGAAATGTTCCCACACAGAAAGACACAATCTTTGATGGTTACAAGGGAGGGGAGAGTGGGGAGGGAAAAACACTAACTAGACAATAGATAAGTGATAACTTTGGGGAAGGGTAAGACAGTACACAGTACTGGGGAAGTCAGCAAAACTAGACCAAGGTAAAGTCACAGAAGATTCCTAGACGCATCCCAACTCCCTGAGGGACTGAGTTACTAGGCTGAAGACTGGTCATATGGTCTCCGGGGACATCTAGCTCAAATGGCACAACATAGTCTATAAAGAAAATGTTCTACATCTGACTCTGGTGAGTACGGACTGGGGTCTTAAAAGCCTGCCAGTGGCCATCAGGGATACATCTACCGGTTCCATCCTGGCTAGAGCAAAGGAGAATTACGATGACCAAAGAACAAGGAAAAGATTCGTCCAAAGGACTAATGGACTACAACTACCACAACCTCCACCAGACTGAGCCCAGTTGCCACCACCGGCTGCTCTGGCAGGTATCACAATAGAGGGTCCCAGACAAAGTGGCAGAAAAATGTAGAACAAAATTCGAATTCATACACACACAAAGACCAGCCTCACTGGTTTGACAGACTGGAGAAACCCCAAGAGTATGGCCCCCGGACACCCTCTCAACTCAGTACTGAAGTTACTCCTAAGGTTCGCCCTTCAGCCAAAGATTAGACAGGTCTCTAGGGTCAACAATTACACAACTGAGGAATGATTTTTGTAGTTCAATCGTACATATGAGACTAATGGGCCCACCAGCCCAAAAGCAAAGATGAGCAGGCAGGAAGGGACAGGAAAACTGGACAAATGGCAACAGAGAATCCAGGGTGGAGAAGGGGAGAGTGTTGACACATCACGTGGTTGGCAACCAGTGTCACAAAGCAATGTGTGTATTAACTGTTTAGTGAGAAAGGAATTTGCTCTGGAAACTTTTACCTAAAAAAAAAAAAGCACAGTTTAAAAAAAAAAAAAAAAGATTTGTAGCTTAATGACCCCCCTGTGGCTTTTTGCCATGTACCCTCTTTGTGCCTGTGAGCATGCAGTCCTTTGTTTACTCCACCTGATAAAGACCTCACTGTTCTCCCACCATCCGGAACACTACTGGACCCTGCCTGGGTGCTGTGGTGTGGTCCACGAATCTAATTCCTCCATTGATCTTTTTGTTTTCACTACTAACAGAGCATAAACTGGTGCTTTGCTAAGACACGGTTAAGGCGCCCCGCTACTAACTGAAAGGTTGACGGTTTGAACCCACACAGGGGGTGCCTCAGAAGAAAGGCCTGGCAATCTGCTTCTGGAAAGTCACAGCCATGAAAATGCTACGGAATGCAGTTCTACTCTGCACACATGGGATCACCATGAGTCAGAACTGACTCCACAATGACTGCTTTTAAGGTCTTAGGGTTTTTAGGGTCTCCGTGGTGCTATATTTGTTATCTGAATCCTTGCCCCATTGTGGTATTACACAGAGAAGGTAAATTCACAGAATAAGAAAATATTCATCAATGAACTGACCCCTCAGGAGGTCAGACCCCACCCATACCCGGCCCTTAGGTACCCTTACCCACCACTTCAGCAGCCCTGCCGTCTTGGTTGGTCAGGCTCTGCTTTCTGTTGGCTGTAAACACAATGCAAATCAACGGCAAAGTGCAACTGCAAATCTCGTCATAGTGGAGGATGGCCACGCGCCAGCGCCAGAAAAACTACCGACAGAGAGAATCCAGCCGAGGTCTACCAATCACCCTTCAACAGGTATTTACTGACAATTAACAAGCAAGGAAGAGAAAATCAACAAGGATGCTAAGTGCTTCAAAAGAGAGCAATTTGAATTGCAAAATACAGTGAAGCTCTCGGGAAAACTGGGGAAGCCCTCAAAAATATCTGCTCCGTTGATCCTTTTTATGGAATGTCCACTGTGAAATGGCAGAGCAGTATTGCGCCGTTATAGAAAACTGTACAAAAAATAACAAATTATCAATATGTGATTCACTCCTTGTTCTAAGGGGCACAGAGTGGCAGCTATTCAAGCCACATTTTGTTTAATATAAGATAAAATAAATATCGTCATAGCATTTATTTCATTTCTCAAGGAAGAAAAAAAACCAATCAAGTTTGTTTGTTTTCCTTTTGCTCTATTTTCTATAAAATTTTGGTTTCTAATTTGCAGTGGATTAATCTTAACTGGCCTATTATTCTAGGATTAAGGAAAAACTCCCCACAACGCCCTCATAGCTTCAAATGGCAAGGCTCATAAAAAAGCATAGTTTAGCTTTGTGAAAATACCTAAACCTTCTCTGTTGGTGGGGAGTAGAACACTGGCTGCCTTGTGGCTCCTGGAAGGCACATTCCTTCCTGCCTCAGGGCCTTTGCACAGGCTATTCCCTCTGCCTAGAATGCTCTTTCCCAGACACCCATATGACTCATCACCCCCTCATCTCCTTCAGCTCGTTGGGCAAATGTCACCTTCTCGATATGGCTTCCCAGGCCACCCTATCTAATGTGGAGGACCTTTCTATCCAGGTTCCCTGCTTTCTTTTCTTGGCACTTAATACTAACACCCTACACCTTTTACTTTATTTTATTGTCTGTCTCCTCCACTGGTTGTAAGCACCAGAGAGAAGGGATTTTGGTGTTTTGCTTCCTCGTCTTTCTATGGTGCTGAGAACCACGGCTGGCAAATGGGAGGCGCTGAGTAAATATTTGTAGGATGAAAGGTCTTGCTCTAAGAAGTCACTTACTTCTGGATGCTCCATGGATATGAGACGTTGAAGGACAAAGATGCCCAGGAAGAGACATCACCAAGCCCTACCAAGCGCAAGGGGAAGAGCGAAGGCATTGGGACCCTATAGACCCAAACCAAAAAAACCAAACCTGCTGCCATCAGGTAGATCATGACTCATAGCAACCCTATAGGACAGATCAGAACTGCGCCAGGGGGTTTCCAAGGCTGAAATCTTAATGCAAGCAGACTACCACATCTTTCTCCCATGGAGCAGCTGGTGGGTTCAAACCACTGACCTTCTGGTCAGCAGCTGAGCCCTTTAACCACTGTGCTACCAATCCCCCAAAGTTCTCAAATTTTGAAGCACATCAGAATCACCAGTGCAGCTATAATTATACTTTAAGTGCCTGGTTGCTAACCAAAAGTTTGGCAGTTCAAGTCTGCTCAGAGGTGCCTCGGAAGTAGGTGCCTGGCAATCTACTTCCCAAAATTCATCCACTGAAAACCCCGTGGAGCGCGTGCGGGGTTGCCCCGAGCCAGGCTTGGTTTTTGTCTTGGTTTGGACCCGGCCTCTGGGGGATCTGACTGTGTGGGTCTGGGGTGGGGCCCAGCACAGCTGCCTTTGTAAACCCCTGCTCTGATGCGGGGGTCTCCAGGACACTCCCTGGGCAACACCGTCTGGGACCCACTTCACACTATCGCATTCTGCCCAGGGGAGTCGCGCACGGGAGCATCTGGGGCCCCACACACCTTCCGAGACGAGCCCAGCCCGGCGGGCCCCGAGCACTCTCAGCATGTGATTAAGGAAAACTGCAAAGATGCTTTTCATTTGAATTCTCCCAGCAAACCACTTTCTCTGTGATAAATTAAGCCCGGAGAGAGATGCGTGCACCTCCCACCAGGTGCGGAGAGGCTGGCGAAGCCGAGTTCTGCTGAGAATTTGGTTCAAAGCATGATTTAAACGACGTGATTACAAGGCAAAAGAGAGTCCGGGGAAGCAGGTGCGGAGAGGAGCCGAGACCACTGCCGAGCAGAGGGGGCCTCGCTCGTGCTCTCTGTCAAGGCATCTTAGTTTCCTAGTGCTGCTGTAACACCAGTACCACAAGTGGGTGGCTTTAAAGAACAGAAATTTATTTTCCCACCGTGAAGGGGGCCAACAGTCTGAACTCAAGGCGCCAGCTCGAGGGGAAGGCTGTCTGTCTCCTTCAGTTTCTGCATCTCCGGCGTTCCTGGGCGCCTTGGCATTCATCTTCCACCCCCATTTGTGTTTGCTTGTCTCTGTGTCTAGGCTGCGTCTTAGAACTCAGAAAAGGAGCCTTGGTGGTGCAATATTTAAGTGCTCAACTGCTAACAGAAAGGTTGGCAGTTTGAACCCATCCAGAGGCTCCTGAGAAGGAAGCCTAGTGATCTGCTCCAGGAAGGTCTTGGCTGGGAAACCCTATGGGGCAGTTCTGCTCTGCATATGGGTTCACTTTGAGAGTTGGAAATCCACTCACCAACAACATAACTCAGAAGGGATTAGGTTTGGACACACCCTACATGCTATGGCCTCATTAACGTAACAAAGAAAACCCTATTCCCACAGGCACAGGAGCACATCCACAGGTGTAGAGCTTCGGCTTCTAACACGTATTTTGGAGGGGCACAATTCAATTCGTAAGATAAGGGCTGCCTCCTCTCTGAGTGGCGGGAAATCTGGACCTGAAGGATATAGAATTTTGGCCCCTGAGTCAAGGTGAGAAGAACAGATAAACAGGGGGTGCTGGAACAATGCACCCACCTGAGAGAGGTGCTGAAAAGCTCGAATTTAGCTCTGAGAACAGGATACACCAAGATGGGTCTTTATGCAAGAGAGAACTTTCCCAGAGCAACACATGCCAACTTCCGGGAGGCTATTTTCCCTCTCTTGATTCATTGCTCAATTTAATCTTGCATTCATGCAAGCCAAACGCTAAGCAAATAACACATATCCAAACCAAACCCATTGCCATCGAGTGGATTCCAGCTCATAGCGACCCTATAGGACAGAGTAGAACCGCCCCATAGGGTTTCTAAGGAGTGGCTGGAGGATTCGAAAGCCAGATCTTTTGGTTAGCAGCCAAGCTCTTAACCACTGTGCAACCAGGGCTTAGCTTTTGACAAATCTCTACAGAGCACCTACTGTGCATTCCGCCCTCTTTTGGATGCAGGAAATACAGCGGCAAGCAGCACCCCTCTTCCCTGGAGCTCCCTTCTCACTTGGAGAGATGAGCAACCCACAAACAAATGGACACAAAACACATCCGGGAGTTCTAGGCTCAATGCATCACAATAAATGAGCCCTGGGGCAGATGTGTTTGTCCCTGAGGTTCAGCCAAAAAAGGGAAATTTGAATAAGAAATTGATTGTCCTCCATTTCTTGGAAGGAATTTAAAAGTCTGCTGTACCGTGATTAAATTGAGTATATTTTAAGGACGGTGATTGGTGATACCCTGAAACATGCACGACCTCTAATGCATGAGCAATGCTGTCTTTTATTGATTTCATTTTAACAGAAGCAGCAAGAACGGTCCGCAGGAATCCAGGACAAGGCTCCTACAGCCCATCCCCCAACTCATCCTCAACCCCAACCTCCCTCTCTTCTCGCTCTCTGTCTCTCTTCTCACAGTGCTAAGGTAAGGAAGGCCAACTCCTGGCACCAGGTATACAAAACTAGCAACGAATGAATGGACTCAGCCTAGAGCTTGCCTTATTTGGCCACTTACTGACTGCTGGTCCACACCAGGTGGTGGAAAATTCTAGCTCGTCACTTTCTGGAGACCATTCCTGTGTGTAGTCACCACCCCTTAAGTGTGGAAGGGACCATGATTTGCTTCTGACCAGTAGAATATGGTAAAAGTGATGGAAAGTCACCTTTGGTGATGCTACACCATAATGGCACCTCAGAAGAAAGGCCTGGCAATCTACTTTCTAAAAATCAGCCATTGAAAACCTGCAGGGTACAGTGCTGCTCTGACATACTTGGGGTTGCCATCAGTCAGAATCAACTCAATGACAGCTGGTTTTTGGTGTTTAAGAGAAAGATGCAGTCTTAGGAGACAGACAGACAGAAGAGTAATGTAGGCGTTAAGACCACAGACTTTGAAGGTGCTTGCCTGTCTTGAAATCTGGGCTCTAGCTATGCGACCTTGGAAAAGTCACGTGACCTCTTTGCGCCTCAGTTTCCTCATATGTTAAATGAAGAACCTTAATAACAGTACCTACCTTGCAGAATTGTTGCAAGGATTGAATGGAGACTATATATACAAAATGCTCAGAACAGAGCCTGGCATTTAGTAAGTATTATACAGAGCTCCTTGGAAACTCTATGGGGCAGTCCTACTCTGCCCTATAGGGTTGCTATGAGTTGGAATCAACTCAACGGCAATGGGTTTGTTTTTGTTTTTGTCTTTGTATACAGAGCCTGGCATTTAGTAAGGATTTTTATACACTGTGGCATGGAAACCCCACTGGCGTAGTGGTTAAGAGCTATGGCTGTTAACCAAAAGGTCAGCAGTTCAAATCCACCAGGCGCTCCTTGGAAATCCTATGGGGCAGTTCTACTCTGTCCTATAGGATCATTATGAGTTGAAGTAGACTTGACAGCAATGGGTTTGTTTTCTGGTTTGGGGGGTTTTGTGTGTGTGTGTGGTATACAGTGTTAGCTATTATGGTGATGAGATGGATTAACAGCGGCTACAACAATGGGCTTCAGCATAACAATGATTGTGAGGATGGCACAGGACCGGGCAGTGTCTCATTCTGTTATACATAGGGTCCTTATGAGTCAGAGCCAACTTGATGGCACCTAACAACAATGATGGTGATGAAGCCCTGGTGGTACAGTGGTTAAGTGGTCAGCTGATAACTAAAAGGTCAGCAGTTCAAACCCTCCAGTGGCTCCGTGGGAGAAAAGACCTGGTAATCTGCTTCTGTAAAGATTACAGCCTAGGAAACCGTATGGGACATTTCTACTCTGTCCTACAGGGTCAATATGAGTCATAACTGACTTGATCGCAGTGGGTTTGGTTTGATATGATGGTGATGGTGACAGGGGTGTCCAGGCCCCATCCCCTCCATAAAACAGTCCAGCCCTAAGTGTTGACATTCTGAGTAATCAACCCGTGGTGCTAAAATTCCTCAGAGATGAACAGAGAACCAGAGACAAGCTATTGTGAGAGCGCCCAACAAGCTCAGACAGACCACATAGACCAGGAAGACGGGTGGAGGCTGTCCAGCATCAGTGCCCTCAACACCAGATTTCCCTTTGGGAAATCACCTAAGCTCAGTCCAGGTAGTTCCCATTCCACTGACTCAACTCACCCCCCACTTCAGGCATTGGTATGTGTGTGGCCAATCAAAGCCCTCTGTCCTCCTGGGCACAGTGATTGGTCCAAAGGAGGAGCCATATGACCCAGCCAAGCCAATCAAAATATTCCATTCCCTGGTCTCTGTTGATTGGCTCACAGGTAGACACATGGCCCAGGATTGGTCAGGGAAAGTTGAGCCCAGCTGTCTTTTCAGGAAGGCCTGCAAGAGTCCACCTGCAAATGAAGCCAACAGAGGAAAACAGAGACAATAAGTGCAAAGAGGTAGCTTCCTGGCATCCTGTCAAAGCCTCTGGATCCAGCCAGCCCTGAGACTGGACTTTTCCTAATGACGACCTGTTCAGTTACATGAGCCAGTAAATTCCTCTTAAGCACTTCAAGTTGGATTTCTTCTATTTGCTGTTGAAAGTGCACTGACGAAAATAGTCAGGCTCTGACATTTCAACTGCTGAGAGACCAGATTAAAAAATCCTCCCAAAGTGCAAAGAATATACACACATAAAGTGACCTTCTATAACCCAAGGACAAGGGAACAGAAGGAGGAAGGATGCCCCACCCTTTTACTTTTCAGTATTTCAGCAGTCCTTTCAAGTACCAAGAGCAAAGATTAAACTAAGGGAATCTATAGCAGCAGTCAGAGCCCTGGTGGCACAGTGGTTAAGTGTTATGGCTGCTAACCAAAAGGCTGGTAGTTCAAATCCACCAGCAACTTCTTGGAAACACTATGGGGCAGTTCTGCTCTGTCCTTTAGAGTCGCTATGGGTCGGAACTGACTGGACGGCGATGGGTATGGAAACAATCAGAGGTCCTCTCTCTTCATCACATTCGTTACTTCAGTAATATTAGTTAACAGAGCTGAGTTATAAAAACGCAGTTCATTACTCAAAAATTATCTGACCTTTTATGGAATGAAACTAATTTTCATCAAACTTGCCACTTGTAGAATTCTTGGTAATATAAGTTTTCAAATGACTAATAAAGAATAATTTTGTCATAGTAATTTAAAGCATTTTATAAGACACAATGATTTTTTTTTCAATTCCCCCCACCATCACCACCACCCCACCTCATACACACACACACCAGATACAACCACGCAGTCACCCTGATGTCCTGGATAGTCCCTGTCTATGAAGTTTTGTCAGTAGCCTGGGTACTCACACCTACCAAGAAACACACACACATAAAATCCATTTTCACAACTTCATTTACCATCTATGTTATGATGGCCCTCAGAATTATTTTTACTACACAGAACTTTCTTCTAAGTCCCAGGTTCATGGTCAAATGCATACTTGAAATCCCCTCTTAGATGTCTCAAAGGAAAACCAAACTTGGCGTGTCCAAAACTGATCTCCAGTTCAATCCACGCATATCTGCTTACTTATTTATTGTCTCCCAGGTAGAATATAAGCTCCCTGAAGAATTTTATCTGTCTTGTTCATTACTGTATCTTCAACACCCCCCCCAAAAAAAAAAACTAGATGTATCAATGTAAACATGTGTGTTTTCATGTGGAGAAAATATGGAAGAAGATTCTGCAGGCAGCAGGGGATGAGAAAGGGGGCACAGGAAAATGGAGGCCGGAATGGAAGAGATGAAAGAGATGGTTGGCTTTTCCTTGGTACAATTCTGTGTTGTTTTCCTTGTTGCAACCAACAGGGACTGCTTTTATAGCATGAAGAGAATGTTCAAGGAACTATAAAATATGAATAAACTCAGAAGATGCTGCAGAAATTCTGAGATCCAGAAACCATTTCCGGGTGTTGGTGGTAGTTTGCCTGGGCAGAAGAAAAGTCTGGGGCAAGGGCAGCACCCAGAGTTCACCTTCTGTCTACTCCAGTCAAATATTGTGGGTGCCTAGAGTGTTGTTTCGGAGAATTTGAGGCCACCTTAGGCGGAGCAGGAGAGAATGCTGTGAGTGATTAGTTACGTGTGCCGTGGGCAGGGGGTGGGGGTTGCCAGTGTTGTGCCATATATTTGTCATCCCTGGCTCAGAGGACTTCCTAGGGGTGACTTTTGACAATTCTCTAGACAGGAGCAGTCAAACAAAATCATGCCCCATGTCCAAGGAAACTGACAACTAAACCACATGAGGTCTCTATTTCAAAATGCCTCTGGAAAAGGAGATTTAACAACCTCCCCTGTGATCAAATTTTGTGTTCTGCACCCCTCAATGCCTTGTGTGTGATTATTATCTGTACCATACCACAAGCCTTTCACAGATCTAACCAGTAGTCAGAATGGCTGGTTGTGGAGGGAGCCCCCTTTCTACTCACAGACTCTGATCATTCCACAGAAGTCCTGACCCACCAAGACCTTTCCTGATTTTGAACTCCCATAGTGTTCAAAAGCAGTTCACTATGTTACTCTCAATATCCAGAATTCCATCATACAGTGCCTTATGCTGTTAGTGAAGGATGGATGGATGGATGGATGGATGGATGGATGGATGGATGGATGGATGGATGGATGGATGGATGGATGGATGGATGGATGGATGGATGGATGGATGGATGGACAGATGGACGGAGGGACGGAGGGATGGACGGACGGAGGGATGGACGGAGGGATGGATCGACAGATGGATGGACGGATGGACGGATAGGTGGATGGATGGGTGTGGTAGATTAATTACTTTTGTGTGTGGCCTTTATATCCATGGTCTTGTAACTCCCACCAAGGTGACTGTGGGATACGGTAATTGTGGCCTACCAAGAGGATTGGTCACTTTTGCCTTAAAAGAGAGCCAATTCCAGAGCAAAGAGGAGAGCCCACCACCACCAAAGAAGGAGAGACTCACAGCAGAAACCAGCAACAGAGACCCGCCGGAGATGGCACGGTGGGATTCCTGGCCCACGGAGTGAGAAAGCTAAGTGCCTTTGGGCAGAGACTGAAGGCTAGGGAGAAGTCTGCACCTGACCCATGAATTTGGGACTTGCCAGACTTCAAAACCTCGTGAGCCATTTCCTTTATATGGTCCATGAGTTCTATGAGATGCTGCAGTGAATTAGGTAACCCAAAGACAGGAGAGAGGGTCTTGGGGCAGAAGGAGTAGCTGATGTTACAGATGGTGGATTGGGACAGCAGCTTGGAAAAGCTGGACATTTGGGACGTCTTTAACCTCCGCCTCTTAGGAACCAGCTTTGTGCTGATCCTTAGAAAAGAAATTATTCATTTAATGGGTGAGTGGGCAGGTGGGTGGATGGATGGACGGATAATGGATCAATGGATTGATGAGCAGAAGGACAGATGGACAGGCTAACATACTGTTTCCCCAGCTCAGTTATCAGCCTCTTACAAGTTGCTGTCATTTTTTATTTTGGACCTCCTGCTTGGAACTCATATAGCAGTGACTCCATGGAAGACTCCTATGACAATGTTGATAAGACTTACACACTGGGCTTACAAATCTCAAAAACTGTGCCTAACGCTGCAGACGTAAAAGGCACCCAAGGTAGCTTTTCAACCTTCAGGGTGTGGTGGTTAAGATTATGTGTCTACTGTCACATTATAGGGAGAGCAACTAGGGTCAAGTAACAATGTGTGTATGAATTTTTGTATGAGAAACTAATACAAACTGTAAACTTTCACTTAAAGGGCAATTAAAAAAAAAAAGATTATCAGCTTGGCTGGGCCATGATTCTCAGTGTTTATATGTGATCCACCCCCATGAGGGGATCTGCTGTGAGTAGCCAGTCAGTTGAAAGCAAGTTTCCTTGGGCATGTGGCCTGCATCCAAATATAACTGGACATTCTGGCTTTTGTACTCTCTGGATCCTGCAGTTGCCTCATGTTTGTCTGACCTCCGGTTCTTGGGAATTGAGCTAGCAGCTTACCTGCCGATCTTGGAATTCGTTGATCTTACACCCTGTGAGCAAGAGTACTACTCTCTGACCTGCTGATCTTGGGCTCGCCAGCCCCTATGGTTATGTGAATCAGGAGAAGCCTCTATCCTGATTCATGGACTTGGGATGTTCCAACCTCTACAATCCCGTGAGCTGTTTCCTTGACATAAATTTCTCTGTGTGTGTGTATATATATATATATATATATATATCCCCCACGTGTCTCTCAGTTTGTCGTACCGTGGGGACTTCGTGTTGCTGGGATGCTGGAAGCTATGCCCCCGGTATTCAGATACCAGGAGGGTCGCCCATGGAGGACAGGTTTCAGCTGAGCTTCCAGACTAAGATAGACTAGGAAGAAGGGCCTGGCCTTCTACTTCTGAAAAGCATTAGCCAGTGAAAACCTTAAGAATAGCAGTGAAACATTGTCTGATATAGTGCTGGAAGATGAGCCCCCCAGGTTGAAAGGAACTCAAAAGATGACTGGGGAAGAACTGCCTCCTCAAAGTAGAGTCGAACTTAATGACATGGATGGAGTAAAGTTTTCAGGACCTTCATTTGCTGATGTACGGCTCAAAATGAGAAGAAACAGCTGCAAACATCCATTAATAATCGGGACCTGGAATGTATGAAGTATGAATCTAGGAAAATTAGAAACAGTCAAAAATGAAATGGAATGCATAAACATCAATATCCTAGGCATTAGTGAGCTGAAATGGACTGGTATTGGCCATTTTGAATCAGACAATCATATGGTCTACTATGCTGGGAATGACAACTTGAAGAGGAAAGGTGTTGCATTCATCGTGAAAAAGAACATTTCAAGATCTAGCCTGAAGAACAATGCTATCAGTGATAGGATAATATCCATACGCCTACAAGGAAGACCAGTTAATACAACTATTATTCAAATATACACACCAACCACTAGGGCCAAAGATGAAGAAATGGAAGATTTTCATCAGCTACTGCAGTCTGAAATTGATCAAACATGCAATCAAGATGCATTGATAATTACTGGTGATTTTAATGTGAAAGTTGGAAACAAAGAAGAAGGATCAGTAGTTGGAAAATATGGCCTTGGTGATAGAAACAATGCCGGAGATCAAATGATAGAATTTTACAAGACCAGCGACTTCTTCATTGCAAATACCTTCTTTCACCAACATAAACGGCGACTATACACATGGGCCTCACCATATGGAACACACAGAAATCAAATTGACTACATCTGTGGAAAGAGAAGATAGAAAAGCTCAATATCATCAGTCAGAACAAGGCCAGGGGCCGACTGTGGAACAGACCATCAATTGCTCATATGCAAGTTCAAGCTGAAACTGAATAAAATCAGAGCAAGTCCACAAGAGCCAAAATATGACCTTTAGTCTATCCCACCTGAATTTAGAGGCCATCTGAAGAACAGATTTGATGCATCGAACACTGGCGACCAAAGACCGGAGGGGTTGTGGAATGACATCAAGAACATCATACATGAAGAAAGCAAGAGGTCATTGAAAAGACAGAAAAGAAAGAAAAGACCAAGGTGGATGTCAGAGGAGACTCTGAAACTTGCTTTCGAACGTCGAGCAGCTAAAGCAAAAGGAAGAAATGATGAAGTAAAAGAACTGAACAGAAGATTTCAAAGGGCCTCTCAAGAAGACAAAGTATTATAACGATATGTGCAAAGAGCTAGAAATGGAAAACCAAAAGAGAAGAACACGCTTGGTGTTTCTGAAGCTGAAAGAACTAAAGAAAAAATTCAAGCCTCAAGTTGCAATAGTGAAGGATTCCATGGGGAAAATATTAAATGACCCAGGAAGCATCAAAAGAAGATGGAAGGAATATACAGAGTCATTATACCAGAAAGAATTAGTCGATGTTCAACCATTTCAAGAGGTAGCATATGATCAGAGCTGATGGTACTGAAGGAAGAAGTCCAAGCTGCTCTGAAGGCATTGGCGAAAAACAAGGCTCCAGGAATTGATGGAATATCAATTGAGCTGTTTCAACAAACAGATGCAGCACTGGAGGTGCTCACTCGTCTATGCCAAGAAATATGGAAGACAGCTTCCTGGCCAACTGACTGGAAGAGATCCATATTTATGCCTACTCCCAAGAAAGGTGATCCAACCGAACGTGGAAATTATAGAACAAGATCATTAATATCACATGCAAGCAAAATCTTGCTGAAGATCATTCAAAAACGGCTGCAGCAGTGTGTCGACACGGAACTGCCAGAAATTCACACCGGTTTCAGGAGAGGACATGGAACCAGGGATATCATTGCTGATGTCAGATGGATCCTGGCTAAAAGCTGAGATTACCAGAAGGATGTTTACCTGTGTTTTATTGACTATGCAAAGGCATTTGACTGTGTGGATCATAACAAATTATGGATAACATTGCAAAGAATGGGAATTCCAGAACACTTAATTGTGTTCATGAGGAACCTTACATAGATCAAGAGGCAGTTGTTTGGACAGAACAACGGGAGACTGCATGGTTTAAAGTCAGGAAAGGTGTGCGTCAGGGTTGTATTCTTTTACCATACCTATTCAATCTGTATGGTGGGCAAATAATCCGAGAAGCTGGATTATATGAAGAAGAACCAGGGCATCGGGATTGGAGGAAGACCCATTAACAACCTGCGTTATGCAGATGACACAACCTTGCTTGCTGAAAGTGAAGAGGACTTGAATCACTTACTGATGAAGATCAAAGACCACAGCCTTCAGTATGGATTACACCTCAACATAAAGAAAACAAAAATCCTCACAACTGGACCAATGAGCAACATCACGATAAATGGAGAAAAGATTGAAGTTGTCAAGTATTTCATTTTACTTGGACCCACTATCAACAGCCATGGAAGCAGCAGTCAAGAAATCAAAAGACGCATTGCATTGGGTAAATCTGCTGCAAAGGACCTCTTTAAAGTGTTGAAGAGCAAAGATGTCACCTTGAAGACTAAGGTGCGCCTGACCCAAGCCATGGTATTTTCAATCACATCATATGCATGTGAAAGCTGAACAATGAATAAGGAAGACTGAAAAAGAATTGATGTCTTTGAATTGTGGTGTTGGCGAAGAATATTAAATATACCATGCACTGCCAGAAGAATGAACAAATCTGTCTTGGAAGAAGTACAATCAGAATGCTCCTTAGAGCAAGGATGGCGAGATTGCGTCTTACATACTTTGGACATGTTGTCAGGACGGATCAGTCTCTGGAGAAGGATATCATGCTCGGCAAAGTACAGGGTCAGTGGAAAAGAGGAAGACCCTCAATGAGGTGGATTGACACAGTGGCTGCAACAATGGGCTCAAGCATAACAACGATCGTAAGGATGGCACAGGACCGAGCAGTGTTTCTTTCTGTTGTGCACAGGGTCACTATGAGTCGGAACCGACTCGAAGACACCTAACAACAACAACAAATATATATATATATATATATATATATATACATACATACATATATGTGCTTTACTGGTGCTGCTCTCTAGAGAACCCAGCCTAAGATAGGAGGAGACACACTCCACTGACTGACAGATCAGTGACACCGTGGGTTGGGTTCTGGTCTGCATAGGGACACACAAAAGGCTGAGGAGACCAAGCTTCAGCAGGCACTGTCTTGCTTTGCCCTTCTACAGGGGCAAATTCTGTCCTCTGCACACAGACCAGAGGCCTGTCTGTTCTTTAATGAGTACTCATTTGGGTACTTGTGTCCAATGGTTCAGTATTCAGTACTTCTAGCTGTGTTTATAGAAAAAGCTCCAAAGTTATAAACAGAGACTTGGAAATGGAGGAGCAAAAGAATTTCTTCACTCTGCTTCCAGAAGAGTGTGCAATGGGTCGCCAATGAAAAAAACAGAGGAAAATACTTATAAAGAAACCACTCTGGGACATTCAAGGCCATGGATAATGGAGCCAGGGACGGTGAAGGCTATTTTTCTTAGCCAACATCTCCCCTGTACCTCAGACTCTTTATCTGTGTTGTCACCTTGAAAATAGAGCCTTCAGACACAGACAGTAAACAGGACATACCCAAAGGAATAGTAGTCAAAGAAGCCCTAGGTCCTACAGGTCTAGACTCAGTCACAGCTGGAAGTTTATTTTAATGTTCTTAATGGTTCTCTGTCTGATATAGCCAAATGACTGCACTTCTCTGTGTAACACAAAGCTGCAGTCATTTGGTGAAATGTTCTTTTCCTTGCAGACCCAGAAACTCAGGTATCACTGGATACAGGAAAGAACTATCTCCTTTCTGCTTCTCCTATAAGCTAAGATTATCCCTACCTCACAGCCTTTGCACTTGCTGTTCCATCTCTATTTCTCCCACAGTGATTTTGGTTTTGTTTAATACCTGTCTCAGGTTATTCAGCCTTTTCACTCATTTACCTTGTCTTGCTCCTGTAGGAATTTGAAATTGCAACAAACAAATCATTAAGTAGAAAACAAAAATACAAAAGCAAGAAGAATCTAGTAATTTTTTCATCCGTGACGGGCATTTCAACATCAAAAATCATTAATGGCCCTAATGCTGGCTCAGGTTCAGATAATGCCTGGCCAGGCATTCTTTCTCCTCACCGTCCAGCTGACCTTACCTCCCTCCCACTGTGGTTCCATCTGAGCTCTCTGCTCCACTGAAAATCAACAAGTACTCCAGTACTTGCTAGGTTCAGAAAATATGGGCACCACAAACACCAAAACACTAAGTATTTCTCTGTGTCTCCTTCACTAGAGCATAAGCTTCATAAGATCAGAGAATTTCATTCTTCCCCACTATACAGTCATTGTAACAAAAATTCTGGCAAATGGAAGACACTCAAATATTTGTTGAAATAATAAATGTCCCACAAAGAAAATACTATATGACACTGTTCCACCTCCCATGGGTTAAATAAAAAAATATTGTATTAAGACCCTGAGATTCACTGGAACCTCATTTAGATCAGTTGGACATCTATCTTTTAGTTGCCAAACCTACTGTAAATTTCAGGGAAGCCACAATAATAAAGCCATTCTTCCCTGGGAAATTGTAGCCTGAGAGTTACATTAGGTCTGTTTCCAGCACAATTTTTATCAGCATCGGTTCTCATGTGACCCAGAACGCTTTGGTTCCCTGTCTCTCTGGTCAGAAAGCCCAAAGGGTATCAACTGCCTCCAACAAAAGGGTCCATAGGGCAGCCTGTAGCTGCCAACTCCTTTGACATGATGTGAAGCAGACAGCCATGTGGAGGCTCTGCTGGGGCTTCCCCTGCGAGTCCAGAGATGGGGAGGGAAGGGCTGGAGGACAGGTCCCTTCCACCACGGATATCAAACTCTCAAGAGGCTGCAAAATTTTTATCCCATCAGATGTTGTTTAGAAAGCACAGAGATAAACAAAGGACCAAGCTTTCGTGACACCTAATTTTTAGATGCTGGCACAAATAATTCCAATTTTTAAATGGCCAAAGTTAAAATTTTTTTTTTATTTAAAACCTGCAAGACAGCAATGTTCCCAGGATGTGGGACAGATACATCTATTCCTGGGGGTCCATGAGAAGACAGTGTGATGTGATTGGCATAGCATCAAATAATACTAATTCATAAAAAGAAAACGTTTCTACAGAAAGGGCCACATAAGCCAGAGACTCCATCAGCCTGAGACTGGTAGAACTAGACGGTGCCCAGCTACCACCAATGACTGCCCTGACAAGGAACACAACAGAGGATCCCTGATGGAGCAGGAGAAAAGTGGGATGCAAACCTCAAATTGTACTAAAAAGACCAGACTTAATGGTCTGACCGAGACTGGAGGCACCCCAGAAGCCATGGCCTCCAGACTCTCTGTTAGCCCAAAACTAAAGCCATTCCCGAAGCCAACTCTTCAGACAAAGACTAGACTGGACTATAAGATATAAAATGATACTGGTGAGGAGTGTGCTTCTTAGCTCAAGTAGACACATGAGACTATGTGGGCAGTTCCTGGTCTGGAGGCGAGATGAGAAGGCAGAGGGGGACAGGAGCTGGTTGAATAGACACAGGGAATACAAGGTGGAGAAAGGGAGTGTGCTGTCACATTGTAGGGAGAGCAACTAGGGTCACATAACAATGTGTGTCTAAGTTTTTGTATGAGAAACTGACTTGAATTGTAAATTTTCACTTAAAGCACAATAAAAACAAAAAGGGGGAAAATTTAACTTAAGAAAGAAAATGTTTCTAATCTTTTTCAACCCTTTTAAATCAAGTGGAAAGGTGCAGTTGGGTGTTGATGACTAACCCTCTCTAATCCCTGGGTGAAGCAATGGTTAAGCACTCCACTACTAACCAAAAGGTTGATGGTTTAACCCCACCTACAGGCATCTCAGAAGAAAAGCCTGGTAATCTGCTCCAATAAACCAGCCACTGAAAACCCTCTGTTAAACCTTAAAACAAAAATATCCCCTGAGGTTAAACCAAAAATATCCCCTGAAGTCTTCTTAAAACCAAACAATAGTTTAGCTTAACTTAACTAGTAAAGACTGTCTGCCTTGAGCATTGCACTCTTTTAAGATCAATTTATACGGAAACCCTGGTGGCATAGTGGTTAAGTGCCATGGCTGCTAACCAAAAGGTCAGCAGTTTGAATCCACCAGCGCTCCCTGGAAACCCTATGGGGCAGTTCTACTCTGTCCTACAGGGTTGCTGTGAGTTGGAATCAACACAATGGGTTTGGGTTTTTGTTCTATATGGGATCAAATTAACAACAGCAACTCATAGGAACCTTAGGGGACAGTGAGTTTATGTCATTAGGGGAGGAACACCCCAGAAAAGGAGGATGAGAATGGTTGCACAACTCAAAGATTGTCATCAATGTCACTGAATTGTACATGTAGAAACTTGAATTGGTGTATTTTTTCTGTGTATATTCTCAATAACAAAAATAAATAATAAAATTATTAAAAAGAAAGAAAACCCTATGGAGCACAGTTCTACTCTGACATACCTGGAGTTGCCATGAGTCAGAGGAGACTCAACGTACCTGGTTTTGTTTGTTTGCTTGTTTTTAAAATGATATCTTATTGTGTTTTGGGTGAAGGTTTACACAGCAGTTTAGGATCCTATTCAACAATTTCTACACAAGTTGTTCAGTGACATTGGTTACCTTCTTCTCAATGCGTGAACATTCTTGTTATTTCCGTTCTGGTTGTGCTGTTTCTATTATCTAGCTCCCCCTGCCCCTTATATTCTCATCTTTGATTTAAAGTAATTGTTGACTGTTTCGTACCTGGTTTGGTTTTCATTTAACACTTGCAAATCTCCCCTTTTAACAAAGAGAACTAAAGGCTTCCGAATCAAGGCTTTTGAGGGCCTTCAACTCTCTAGCTTGAGTTTAATAACACTTGTTTCATTTACAATTATTATTACAGTTACCTTCTGTTTAGGCAAGTGATGATGGGCATCAGAAGTGATATACAGTTTCTGTTTCAGGTAAACTCACTTCACTAAAAATATGAGTTGACTTAAAAATATTAATTGAACAGTAGTACTGCTGATGGAGCCCTGGTGGCACAGCGGTTAAGCATTTGGCTGCCAACCAAAAGGCTGGCAGTTCAAATCCACTGGCCGCTGCCTGGAAACCCTGTGGGCAGTTCTACTCTGTCCTATAGGGTCACTATGAGTTAGAATTCATTCGATTCAACAAGCTGTTTTTTTTTTTTTTTTTTTTTTTTGGTACCGCCAATTTGCACATACAGGAAAAAAACGTGGAATTTGATGGTAAAGAGAGAGCACCAACCATTCGGTCCCCAAGGATAGAATTTCCCAAAGTAAGATCAGTTTAAGTGATAAACCCACAGATACTGCTTTTTACTGTGATAGCGACATGTTTATTTTAATGTGTAGTAAGTAGAGAAAATCAAGAGATTATGATTTTTCTCTTTATGGGAGTTGTTAGGATTGAATTGTGTCCCAAATAAAAGATACATTAAGTCCTAACCCCTGTACCTACGAATGTGACTCTGTTTGGATATAGGGTTTTTCTTTTGTTCTGTGAAAGAGGTCATACTGGAATAGAGTGGGTCTTAAACCTAATCCCTTCTGAGTGGAGTCTTATAAAACGGAGAAATACGCACAAAGGAGAATCTGTCTACAAGTCAAGGAACGCCCAGGGCTACCAAAAAGGAAGGACCCTCCCCTAGAGCCGATACCCTGATTTGGACTGCTAGCCTCCAAAACTGTGAGACAATAAATTTCTGTTCTTTAAAGCCACCCACTTGTAGAATTTTTGTTACAGCAGCACTAGGTAACTAAGACAGGAGTGATAAAAAATTTTCATTTAAGATGAATTTATTGCAAAAAAAGTGCATATCAATTGTCTTAGGGGACACTGAGCTTCTGTTAAACGTGGTAGAAAAAACTAGAAGCGGAAAAGGGTGATGGCTGAACAACAGGATAAACAAAAGTAAGGTCACTGAAGTGTGCACGTGAAAATTCTTGAAAAGGCAAATGTTTTGTTCCCTACATATTCACCACAATGAAAGAAAGTATATCAATTTAAATGAGAACAGTAAGAGACAAGGAGTTGAGGTGGTGTGTGGTTATGGGCAAAAACCATAGGGGTGGTCCCTAAATGAGCTCTGGGAAACGCCACTTTCAGGGGTGGCCAGGACCGTTACTAGCTTTCACATTCGGCTTCTCTCTCCACGGCACCCCTGCAGCTGCACCCCAGCATCTGTGAGCTGCAAACCAAAGAGGCAACTCCCAGCAACAAGAGGTGGTCTCCTTGTCCAGCTCAGCTGAGCTCTGATGACAGCGGCTGGTCCCACAGTCTGAGAATCCCACCCCAGGCTGGGTTTGCTCAACAGCTCAGATGAAAGAACGAAACACATCTGGAGGAGGCATCAAGCTGCTAAACAGGAACCCGGAGTTTCTCTTCAGCTGTCAAGAACTCTTCACTGTAGAGCACAGGGCCCCTACCTTCACCTGTCTGTATCGCTCTGCCTCTGACACTAACAAGTCAAGGAGCAGCCAAGAGTGGGAAGCCACAAACAGAAAAGATTTTCAAGCAAAAAGAAGGCAAGGAAACAGATCTTTAAAAAGCAAAACTCCTACAACTTCCCCAAATTTAGACTGATCTGGAATAACTGAACGAGTGCTTCAACCCTAAAACACATTTCAAGAACAACGGCATCGAACTGAGTTTAATGTAATTGCCTGGCATCAGAAAATTACATTAAACCATGCATCTTTCATAGCCATTTAAACTTTCTTTCAAAGGCTTCTGCACTTGTTTACATCTCGACTGACCTAAGGGTTTTATCACCATTTTTAACAGATAAAGAACTGAAGCCTGGAGAGGTGAAACGGCCTGAGCAGGGTCCCCAAGGACCAGAATTCAGGACGACCAGCTCCCGGGTCTCTTCCCTTTCTACCGTCTTGTGCCACAGCTCATTAGGAAGCCAGTAAGAGTGCGCCTTCTTTGTGTTCTTGCACCAAACATCCTGTTCAGTGTTACCATTCAGTATCCTGGGACCAGGAGGCCCTGGGGGGTGCAAATGGTTTGAGCGCTTCGCTGCTAACTGATAGGTTGGAGGTTTGAACCCACCCAGCCACTCAACAGGAGAAAAGACCTGGCAAGCTGCTTCTGTAAAGATTACTGCCCTGTCACAGGGAGTCGCCATGAGTTGGAATTGACTTGACAGCACATAACAACCACCACAAGTCCTGGGATCTGGAGTCCCTGGTTGGTACAAACAGTTAAGTGCTCAGTTATTTACCAAAAAGTTGGCCATTTCAATCCACTCAGGGGCGTGCTGGAAGACAGGCCTGGCGGTCTACATCTGAAAAATCAGCCACTAAAAACACTATGGAACACGGTTCTGCCCCGAAACATGTGGGGGCATCAAGAGTTGGAATAGACTCAACAGTAACTGCTTTGGTTCTTGGCTTATCCTGGTACCGTCTCTTGGAATAAAAGAGGGACAGCCAAGTGATCTCAACTAAAATAACAGAGACATTTAAACTGTCTGCACCAAGTGACCACGTTTGCCTTAGAAGAAAAGAAGAATCGTATCCTTACTTTTGTCTGTTTCAGGAGTCTAAAGATGTTGGGTATACCATGAAAATTATTTACATTTAATATAAAATCATGAGACAGTAACCACTTAAAACGTCAAACAGGCAAGGGATGATATAAGTTAGAGTTCTTTGCTTGCAAGCAACAGAAACCCATTCTGATCAGAGTACGAGAAAGAGATTTGTAGGAGAGCTATCAGGCAGCAGAGAGAATGGGGGGAAGGCTGGACACCCAAGCCTAGAAACGAGCCAACATCCAGAGCAGCCCCAGAGCGTGTACTTGGCAGGACCCCCATAGAGAGACCTGATCGGAAGCCCCAAGCCCCACACCCCAGCTCTCACTCCAGCTGTCAGCAAACATCCCCGGAGCCTAGGGCCATAGCCATAGGAACTGCACTTCCCATTGGTATCCAGGCGGTATTTCAGTCAGTATCAGCTATGCATCACCTGTGGACCATCCAGCAAGAGGACCCAGGTCTCTGCCTAACTCAGTCCCTGCCTGACCCGCTCATGTGAACACCAAGACACATGCACATGCGTGCGCACACACACACACTTGCACGTACATGCGCATACATGCATGCACACACAGACATGCACATGTACACATGTGCAAGTATACATGTGCACCTGCATGCACACACGTGCACTCACGTACACACAGCAGCAGACACGGTGAAGCTCTGCACTATGGCCCCTCAGCCCATAGCTGTGCTGCACAGTTCCAGGCACCACTGCCCGTGACCTTCACCAAGTGCTCTTGGCTCCTCTGCTCCATTTACTCCACATCACCCCCCTCCAGGGCACCTTCACCCAGTGAGGGTGGAAGTCAGTATATAAACTCTCCAACCTCCCCCTCCTCCCCTGGGACAATCCTGAGGCACCTTCTATCTACACGATTTGGGGGGATAGGGTCCCCAGTGGAAAGAAGTCCAAGAGTTTGTCCACCCATGCTTCATCAGGTTCTCTTCCTTCCTCACTTTCTCTACCTGCTCACTTATGGTTTCTGGCATCACCTCCCAGGTAAGTTACCTGCACCCCAATCCCTAATCTCAGGGTCTGCTTTGGGTCAACGTGCACATCTTACACGCATCTGTCCACTGTGCACTGTCTGGGTCCTTGTAATCCTTCCTAGCAAGGCAGAGGGGGCGTGGATGCCCAGCAGGTTGGAACGTAATGTGTGGAATGTAAGACATCCAACGTTCTACCAGAGGGAGATAAACTGATGGACGGACGGTAGCCAAGACTTCTTGGTATCCTGTAAGACATTGGCAGAATCTGTGCTTATTGAAAGGTTGTGAACGGAACCCCGTGGCAAGAAGCAGGAGTTACAGGCATGTTTTGAAGAGACGCTCTTTAATGGAAATGATTTACTCCACTTCCCTAAGGAGTCAGCCCAACTCAGGGAGGACCCGTTAAGAGCATTCAGATGCCCCTGAGATACACTGGGGCCTACATAAGTGGAATCATCGTTGTCATCGAAACCACCATCATCACCAACATCAATATAACCATCATTATCAACATCATCATCAAAATCACCATCATCATCAAGATCATCATCATCATCACCATCATCATCATCAAAATCATCATCATCACATCATTATCAGAATCATCATCATCACATCGTTATCAACATCATCATCACCACCATCATCATGATCAACATCAATATAATCATCATCACTATCAACATCATCATCATCAAAATCATCATCATCATCACCAAGATCATCATCATCAAAATCATCACCATCATCATTATCAACATCAATGTAATCACCATCAACATCATCAACATCATCAAAATCATCACCATCATTATCAACATCAGCATCATCAAAATAACTATCATCATCATCATCAAAATCACCACCACCATCATCATCAAAATCATCACCATCATCAACATCCTCATCATCAAAATCATCACCATCATCATCATCAAAATCATCAAAACCATCACCATCAACATCCTCATCATCAAAATCATCATCATCATCAAGATCATCATCATCAAAATCATCATCATCGACATCAACATCGTCATCATCAAAATCACCACCATCGTGACCATCACCATCAAGATCATTACCATCATCATTAAAATACCATCATCCTCAATATTATCATCATCGTCATCATCAGGATAATATTAATAATATTTAGAGCTCAGTGTCAGGCCCTGTCTTAAGCTATTTACATATATTAACCATGTATTCCACACAACACTCCCCTGAGCTAGGTATTCCATTATTCTGTTTTATAGAAAGGGAAACTGAGGCACAGAAGACAAGCCTTCAAGGAGAACAACCAACATGGTCCCTCTTGCATACCTGAGCTGGCCCCAACCCTCAGCCATCGCATTCAGCGGTCTGGTTGGGGTCCAGGATGTACATTTTAACAGCTCCACCCAGCCCACACACCAGGCCAGTGGTCCCAGGACGGCACTCGAAGAAACAGCAGGGAAGAGAGGATTTGGATGACTCAGAAAGCCTGTCACTCCATGGGCATCTATTTTACATGTTTTGCTTTCAGATCATTTTGACACATGCACATGAAGCACAGATGTGCCTGCAGGCGGTGAGCCATACTTGCTGGAGGCTACGTCAAGGCAATCCTGCAACCCTGCGGGACAGCCAGCCTCACCCCATTAGATGGCCGGCAGCCTCAGCCCTCAGAATGGGAAGAGGAGGAGGAACAATGAGTTGTGAAGAAAGAAACTCATATTGAGCACCTTCTTCATGCTGGGTGCTTCACCTGTAGGTAACTCCCTTAACCTCACCACTTATCCATTTAAGAGGTGAAATTGTCCCTGATTTAGAGGTGAGAAAACTGAGACCAAAGAGTTTAAACCACCCCTAACCCAGCCAACTGCCTGGTAAAAGCTGATGAGTGAGAGCTGGGAGACTGCTTGGAGCAAACCACCCTGCTGTTCCCAAAGAAACAAGCCCAAGGCAGCTCAAATTGGGCTGCTCGTGTGCCTAGTTCGAGGGGCCATGTGTGTGTAGGCCAACCCTCCCCGTCTGCAGGCATCCCCGCACCATTCCATGATGTTTTTCTTTATCCTGGGTACCATGGGTATGATTTTTTACTTAATATTTTCTTTTAAATCTGGTGGATTGGTTTATTTAAATTTATCTGGGAAGGAATCTACATATCAGCATTTTAAATGAAAAAGAAAAGAAATATCGCGTTCAATAAAGAGAAGGAAATCCTAAAATAAGTACAATGAAAACAAAATAATGTTATTACTGAATTCTAGCCAGATGCTGCTGCCCACCAAAGGCTGCTAGCCTGGGGCGCAGGCTCTCATTGTATAAAACAAAAATAAGTCAACAGTAAGGAGATAAGTGATTGGGGGTGTCCAAGACACTGGAGCAGCAAACAGGAGCTCGCCTCCATTTAACCATGATCGAAAGAGGACGCACCGGGAATCAACACTCACAAGGTGGTTCAGAGTTACCTGTTGTTGTTGTGGTTTGTTGCCATAAAGTCAACTCAGGCTCATGGCCATCTTAGCTATAACATAGCAAAGTGTTGCCTGGCCCTGTGCCATCTTCACGGTCATTGGTATGTTTGAGTCCACTATTGAGGCTATGGTGTCACTCCATCACATGAAGGGCTTCCTTCATTTTGCTAACACTCTACTTTATCAAACACGATGGTCTTTCCTGATGACATGTCCAAACTAAATGAGTTGAAGTCTCACCGTCTTCATTCCTAAGGAACATTCTCGTCGCGTTTCTTCTAAGGCTGATTTGTTCCTTCTTTTGGCGGTCCACAGGACAGTCAATATTCTTCGCCAGCACCACACTTTAAATGCATCAATTCTTCTGTCTCTTTTCTCATTGTCCAGCTTTCGGATGCACAGGAGACGATCGCAAAGATCATGGCTCGGGTCATGTGCACTTCAGTCATCAAAGTGACATCTTTGCTTTTTACCACTACTTGCAGCCAATTTGCCCAACGCATCATTTGACTTCTTGACTGCTGTTTTTGTGGAGGTTAATTGTTGATCCAAGCAGACTGAAATCATTGACGGCTTCAGTTTCTCCATTTATCCTTATGTTTATCGGTCCAATTGTGAAGATTGTCATTTTCTTCGTGTTCGGTTGTAATTCATACTGCAGGCTGTAGCCTTTGTCCTTCACCAGTTACCTGCACACACCTATAATTGGTACCTGAGTACTGTAGTCACCCTGGGTACCACCTGAAATCATTTTTCCCCTTCAGTGGGGGTTCTTAGACTGTGAGAAACAGACTAATTTCAGTTGGTATCTAAGACGATTTAAAGGCAAAGGTCAAACTTTCTGGCAGGTCCCACTTTCTACCCTGTGTTAGAGTGTGACGTTTGCTCCTTCAAGACAATCAGCAGCATTGGCTGCCCGATAAGCCACTCCCCAAGCCCAAGATATTGATTATGTAACAGAATTGACAACCTTGTGCCTGAATCCTGTCTTCAATCAGTTCAGTTTCTTTCAGGATAAAAAGCCAAGAAGGATGTTCCTGTATCCCATGACCAGCTATAATTAACTCTAAAAATACATGTCCTTTAGGAACAGAAGGCACCTCTTTAGAGTCACCTGGGGAGTCACGAAGGAATGGTGAACTGGCACACAACCTGAGAGCTAAGAATGCAGAGAGACACGGACACTTCTTTTCCCTTGAAAGCTCAGCCCCATCGCCTGGTCTCTGGGTGATGGTTGCATATTTAAATGAGTGTGTCCACTGTGATCACAGGTTAGATTCTGAGATTGAGTTTCTTACAGAAAAGAAAGCAATAATGAGCCAGATGATTCATACATACACACACACACACATACACACACTGCTTTTTTGTGTGTATTGCAGCTCAAATATTACAGTATATTGTGCGCTATCGAGTTGCAATACAATTTCTGACACAATTTCCATAACAGCAAAATTTACATACAGATGGCAAATAAATAAAACCTTGCTGTGGCTTGATCTGTGGTTCTCATGGTCAGCAAATCCTATTAGGGGCTTTATTAACTTGCTCAGCGATGCAAATGTTATATCTGATCTTATGGATTTCCGCTGTGCAATCCGGCCCTGCTGCAAAATGAAATTTAACTCCCAACATTTTTCTGCAGCGTGAAGCCACTGAAATTGAGTGTCTTCTGTAGGCAGCAATGGAAGTATCTACTCCTTCTCATTTCCCATTCCAACCACAAACAGTCACTTTTTTTTTCCCTCCATTTTCTTTAACAGCACATACTTGCGATTAGGTAGCGAGTACCAAACGGCGTGAGCTGACCAGCACAAACATACAAGGTTCCCAAGCAGAAGTCCGTCTAGGTGGGAAAGGGATAGAAGGAGGGGATCACTGATGAAAGGCACATTAGGAAGCTGTTGCATTATCCCCCCAAAAAGATATGTTGAAGTCCCAACCCCCTGTACCTGTGAACATGGTCTTGTGTGGAAATAGGATCAGTTGCAAACGTCGTCAGTTAGTGTAAAATAGTAGTAGTAATTGAGTGAGAAGCTGTCTAACTGCAGGGGGTGTAATCAAGATCAGCCCAAGGCTGATACCTATGAGGTGGAGGTCAGACATACCCCTACTCTCCAACCATTTTACCAGTTCTGACACCAGCCGTACCTCCCACGTCACTCTACATCTCTGCTTGATTAGATAAACTGTTGCAGTGGCCACACAGAACTCACAGATTCTACTTACAGTTAAGTGGTTCATTAAGGAAATAACAGGGTACAACTCGGGATCAGGGTCAACAAGGTACAACTTGGGATCAGGATCAGGAAGCATTTAGGCAAAGTCTCCCTTCTTCAGTGCAGGATGGGTCTCTCAACTCCTGTTGGCCTTGCAAGCAAGCAGGTCTTTCTCTCTGCCATGCACGCCCCCTCTTGACCATGCATGTCTCCTCTTGGGCCCCTCAGGAAAGGCCTCCTCTCGGCCCCCTAACGATAGGCTCCTCTTGGCCCTGCTGGCTGTCACCACCAACTTTGCTGCAGGGATGCTTCTGGGCCTGTCACCACGGGCTCTGTTGCTGAGCCCCTCCCAGGCCTATTGCTGCTTTCAGCATTACAGCCCTTGACCTGCATTACAGCTCTTTTAGAAGGTTCCTTGCTTCCTTTTTCTCTGCTCCTTCTCTCTCCTCTCTTGTCTTTTCTACTTTCTGCTTCATTCCGCTTCCTGTCTGAAAAATCTCTGTGGAGTTGGCTGCATATATACACAAACTCCTCGTCAATTTCAAGGCCTGGCCCTCCCACCAGGGCCACAAACTGACCAATCCCCTCTCAGTAGGACACAGATACTTCATTTGCAGAGTAGGCTATAGTAACTTAATTTGCAAGGTCTATAGTCACTTCATTTGCGTATTATATTGACCAATCTCTGCAAGGTGCATACCAACCACAGCCCAGGACCAGACAAATGGTAACAAACCACAAATTGTTTACAGCTTACCCATGAAATGCCAATCAACCTTGGCAGAAGTAACAAATCCCCTGGAGTAGAAAACTAGAGCAAAGGTAACCCCTCAGGGCTTGGGGAAAACCCTTCAAGCTGTTTTTCCAAAGAACCAAGGCAAAAGGCTACATAAAGGAACTCATTTCACCAAAGTTAGGTTAATGAGAAGCCATACTGGAATAGGGTGGGTCCTAGTACAATATGACTGCTGTCCTAAAAAAAGAAAAGAGACACAGAGACAGGGAGATAGAGGAAGGGTCATGTGATGACAAAAATGCCAAGGCACACCAAAGATTGCCAGGGGCCACCAAAAGCTAGGAGAGAGGCATGGAATCATTCCTCTCTTAGGGCCCTCAGAAAGAATCAACATAACCTGATTTGGACTTCTAGCATCCAGAATTACGAGACAACAAATTTCTATTCTTTAAAAACCGGTTGCCCTGGAACTATATGGTACCCGGCTACCACTGCCAACCATTCTGGTTATGTCCACGATAGATGGATCCTCATAGAAACGAATACAAACGTGAAACAGAATCCCAAATTCTTTAAAAAAAAAAAACAGACTTAATGGGCCAGTTGAGACTGGAGGACTCCATGAAACCATTGTCCTGAGATACTCTTTAAACCTCGAATCAAAACTAGACCCTGACGTCACATTTTAGCTAAATAACACTGGCTCACAAAATAAAGAATATCACCAATAAGAACTATTCTCCTTAAAAAAATCATCTATGTAAGACCAAATGGTCAACATTTATTTTAAAAGAAAGATGAGAATGTAAGGGGGCAGGGACACTAGATTAATGGAAACAGAACAACCAGAACAGACATAATAAGAATGTTCACACATTGTGAAGAATATAACCAATGTCAATGAACAACTTGTGTACAAATTATTGAATTGGAACCTAAACTTCTATGTAAACCTTCACCAAAAACACAATAACATACTATTTTAAAAAATTGTTGTTGTTGTTACGTGCTGTCAAGTCAGTTCCAACAGGACAAAACACTGCCCAGTTCTGCGTCATCATCACAATCTTTGCTGTGTTTGAACCCATTCTTGCAGCCACTGTGTCAATCCATCTTGTCGAGTGTCTTCCTTTTTTTCAATGACCCTCTCCATTACCAAGTATGATGTCTCCAGGGACTAGTCCCTCCTAATAACATGTCTAAACAACATGAGACAAAGTCTCGCCATCCTTACTTCCAAAGAACACTCTGGCTGTACTTTCAAGAGAGACTTGTTGGTTCTTCTGGTAGTCAATGGCATATTCAATATTCTTTGTCAACATCATAATTCAAAGGCATCAATTCTTTGGTCTTCCTTATTCATTGTCCAGCTTTTGCATGCATGTGAGGTGATTGAAAATATCATGTCTTGGGTCAGGTGCACCTTAGTCCTCAAGGTGACATCTTTGCTTTTCAACACTTAAAAGATAAAGTCTTTTGCAGCAGGTTTGAACAGTGTGATAAATACATCACTTGATTTCTTTACTGCTGCTTCCATAGGTGTTGATGGTGGATGCAAGTAAAATGAAATCCTTGAGAACCTCAATACTTTCTCCATTTATCATGATGTTACTTATTGGTCCAGTTGGGAGGATTTTTGCTTTATGTTGAGGTGTAATCCATACCGAAGGCTGTAAGTCTTTGATCTTCATCAGTAACTGCTTCAAGTCCTGTTGGCTTTCACCAAGCAAAGCTGTGTCATCTGGTATTACAGGTTGTTAATGAGTCTTCTCCAATCCTGATGCCATGTTCTTCTTCATACAGTCCGGTTTCTCGGATTATTTGCTCAGGATACAGATTGAATAAGTATGGTGAAAGAACACAACCCTGACTTGCGCCTTTCCTGGTTTTAAACCAGGTAGTGTACCCTTGCTCTGTTCCAATGATTGCCTCTCAGTCTATGTACAGGTTCCACCTGAGCACGATCAAGTGTTCTGAAATTCCCATTCTTTGCAATGTTATCCATAATTTGTTATGGATAACAAATGCCTTTGCATAGCCAATAAAATACAGGTAAACATCTTTCTGGTATTCTCTGCTTTCAGCCAGGATCCATCTGACATCAGCAATGATGTTCCTTGTTCCACGTCCTCTTCTGAACCCAGCTTGACTTTCTAGCAGTTCCCTGTGGATATACTGCTGCAACTGTTTTTTAATTACCTTCAGCAAAATTTTACTTGCCTTGTGATATTAATTATATTGTTTGAAAATTTCCGCGTTCTGTTGGATCACCCTTCTTTGGAATGGGCACAAATATGGATCTCTTCTATTCGGTTGACCCGGTAGATGTCCTCCAAATTTCTTGGCATAGACAAGTGAGCACCTCCAGCACTGCATCCATTTGTTGAAACATCTCGATTGGTATTCTGTCTATTCCTGGAGCCTTGTTTTTTGCCAATACCTTCAGTGCAGCTTGGATTTCTTCCTTCAGTACCATCAGTTCTTGATCATATACTACCTCCTGAAATAGCTGAACATTGGCCAATTGTTTTTGGTACACTGACTCTGTGTGTTCCTTCCATCTTCCCTTGATGCTTCCTGCATTGTTCAGTATCTGGCCCATAAAAAAAAAAAAATAGAACCCTTCAATATTGGTACTCAAGGCTTGAATTTTTTATTCAGTTCTTTCAGCTTGAGAAACGCTGAGGGTGTTCTTCCCTTTTGGTTTTCTAACTCTAAGTCTTTGCTCTTTTCATTTTAATACTTTGTCTTCTCAAGCTGCCCTTCAAAATCCTCCATTAGGCTCTTTACTTCATCATTTCTTCCATTCGCTTTAGCTACTTCACATTCAAGAATAAGTTTCAGAGTCTCTTCTGACACTCATTTTGGTCTTTCCTTTCTTTTCTGTCTTTTAAGTGATCTTTTGATTTTTTCACGTACGATGTTCTTGATATCATCCCACAACTCGTCTAGTCTTTGGTCATTAATGCTCAGTGCAGGCAATCTATTCTTGAGAAAGTCCCTAATTTCAGGCGGGATATACTCAAGTTTCTACTCTTGTTCTCATAAACTTGTTCTCATAAACTTGTTCTAATTTTCTTCAGCTTCAACTAGAACTTGCATATGAGGAACTGATGGTCTGTTCCACAGTCGGCCCCTGGCCTTGTTCTGACTGATGATATTGAGCTTCTCCATTGTCTCTTTCCACAGATGTAGTTGATCTGATTCCTGTGTATTCCATCGAGCATGGTCCACGTGTACAGTCGCCGTTTATGTTGTTGAAGAAAAGGTATTTGCAATGAAGAAGTCATTGGTCTTATAAAATTGTCATGCCATCTCTGGCATTGTTTCTATTATCAAGGAAATATTTTCCAACTACTTATCCTTCTTTGTTTCCAACTTTCGCATTTCAATCACCAGCAATTATCAATGCATCTTGATTGTATGTTTGATCAATTTCAGACTGCAGAAGTTGGTAAAAAAAAAAATCTTTAATTTATTCACCTTTGGCGTTAGTGGTTGGTGTATAAATGTGAATAATAGTCATATTAACTGGTCTTCCTTGTAGGCGTATGGATATTATCCTATCACTGACTGTTGTACCTCAGGATAGATATTGAAATGTTCTTTTTAATGATGAACGTGATGCCATTCCTCTTCGACTTGTCATTCCCAGCATAGGAGACCATGCGACTCTCCGACTCAAAATGGCCAATATTATTAATCCATTGCAGCTCACTACTACCTAGGATATCAATTTTTATGAGTTCCATTTCATTTGTGATGACTTTCAATTTACCTATATTCATACTTAGTACATTTTGTATTCTGATTATTAAAGGACGTTTGCAGCTGTTTCTTCTCATTTTGAGTCGTGCCACATCAGCAAATGAAGATCTTGAAAGCTTTACTCCGTCCACGTCATTAAGGTTGACTCTACTTGATGAGGCAGCTCTTCCCCAGTCGTATTTTGAGCGCCTTCCAACCTGAGGGGCTCATCTTCCGACACCGTATCAGACAATGTTCTGCTGCTATTCATACGGTTTTCACTGGCCCATTTTTTCACAAATAGACCACCAGGTCCTTCTTCCTAGTCTGTCTTAGTCTGGAAGCTGAGCTAAAACCTGTCCACCATGGGTGACCCTGCTGGTATTTAAAATACTGATGGCATAGCTTCCAGGATCACAGCAACACGCAAGCCACCACAATACGAGAAACTTGGTACAGCAACTTCGCAAGTTAGAGCCTCCTGCCACAAACAACCAATTCTTGAGACAGGTGTGTGAGGTGGGTAGCAAGAGCTTTATTATATATACCGGTATGTGGAGACCGAGGGGAATGATCTCCTCCTAAAGCTGTCTGTCTCCAGGAACTGCAGTCCAGCTGGGGTTTTATAGGGAAAGTAGGACATGGGTTTTAGGAACTTGTGGAATGTCCATTCTCTTTCTGTTTGGTTTCGGTGGTCATATTTCAAACATGTTGATCTTTTCCTGCCATTATCCCATCAGCCCAGGGGGTGGCTGGCACCATCCTTCATCCTGTGTGAAAGACTTAGATTGTTATCGCTTGTGTTTCCACAGTCCTAGGGGAAACACTGGTTAACTTTTAACTTTTAGAGGAGCAGACAGCAAAATCATACTGGGAGACAGAGACAGGCTAGGAAAGGAAAAATGGCACAGGTTCTGTTCAAGATACAGCTGAGCAGCCTGTTTTGAACTGACGGACGAGTGGTGGATTTAAAAAAAATCAGTTGCCATTGAGTCGATTTCAACTCAGGCTGAGCCCGTGTGTGTCAGACTAGAGCTGTGTTCCACAGGGTTCTCAGTGGGTCATTTTCCAGAATTAGATGACCAGGCCTTTCTTCCACTGTGTCTCTGAGTGGACTTGGTTAGCAGTCAAGTGTATTAACCGTCGGCACCACTCAGGGACTTCTGTTCTTGACAGCTACTCAATTTATGGTATTTTGTTATGGCAGCCGTGTGAAACTAAGAGGCCTTAACTGAGACATCGGAGAAGCCCGTAGAGAAACCTTCTACACATCTCCTTGTTCAAGTTCACCCTGGTGGGAGACGAGGACTCAGGGGGCTGACTAGTAACTAGTTAAAACCATCCACCTTTTACACCCAGGCAAGGAGACACGTTGCAGGTGAGCTGAGCTGAGGTCTGCGACACACAAAGTCTCACGAGAATTCAGACACTGAAGAAGCTCCTGTGCCCTAGACAGCAAAGCCATCTCACATCTAAGAACGGGGAGGGGCTCCAGAGAGAGGACCTCAAGGAGTAAGAAGGTCTTGGGAACACCTTTCCTTTTGCATCTGTGCTATGAATTTCCTCCAGACCTGCAATCTCAAAAAAAATTCCTGACGAGGAAATGCAAAGTCCAGAGCCGGGGCCTTATTGTATCACATCTGTCAAGCCGTGACATGAACAAATCAACCCACCCATAGACAAAAATCTGTGCTCCTGGAAGTTTCAAATGTCTGATGAGGGAGAATGGGGACTAGGATCAGGGATTTTGACCTGGAGAACTTCAGAATTAACAGATAACCAAAAACTAGTTGCCACGGAGTCAAGCCCAATTCACGGAGAACCCACGTGCATCAGAGTAGAACTGCGCTCCACAGGGTTTCCAGCGTCTGATTCTTCAGAAGTAAATTGCCAGATCTTTCTTCTGAGGCACTTCCGGGTGGAGTCAAACCTCCAAACTTTCAGTTAACGACTGAGCGTTGTAACCATTTGTGCCACCCAGGAACTCTAACGAACAGGTAATTGCGTTGAAAGCTATTTTATTGCTTTCCATAGTAAGACACCAGCCCACATGAGTTAAGCCGTATCCAGGATATAAAGGCATTTTTATTCCCCTTTTACGGGATTCTTGGCATTGGGGACACACACACAGAAAAAAGAAAAACAAAAACGAAACCCTTTGCCATCGAGTCGATTCCAACTCATAGCAACCCTATAGGACAGAGTAGAACTACCCCACTGGGCTTCCAAGGAGCGGCTGGTGGATTTGAACTGCTGACCTTTTGGTTAGCAGGCAAACTCTTAACCACTGTGCCACCAGGGATCCCGGGGGGTGGGTGTGGGGACAAGGGGATCTAATTCAGACGTGGTCCCTGCCTGCATGGAGCTGACACTCAGTGTTGGGGAAACAGACAATAAGAAAGTGAACAAACATGACTCAGTCTGTTCCAGGTGTGATTAGGCTCTATGAAGGGAATGGACTGGGTGACAGAAGAGTGACCAGTGTAGGGGAGGCCAGGGCAGGCCTCTCTGAAGAGGGGACATTCGAGCTGAGATGTGAATGGCAAGGAGAGGCCAGCCCTGCAGAGCGCTGAGGGAGAGCATTTAGAGCAGAGAGAACAAAGATGACGCCCTGGGTTTGGAATAAACACGATGGGTTCCAGGACTCAGCAGAGGAGTGTGCTGCTAGAACATGACTGGGCAAGCGTGAGTGTGGTGGGGGTGCGGTTGGAGAGGTTGGCCAGAGTTTTATGAACATTTGGCTGGCACTTGACTCATAATTTGCCCTGCTACCTTAAGTCAAAACCAAAACAAGTAACCAGGTGCTGTTGCATCAACTCCAACTCACGGCGATCCCATGAGTGTCAGGGCAGAACTGTGCTCCACAGAATTTTCAATGGCTGATTCTTTGGAAGTAGATTGCCAGGGCTTTCTTGGGAGGAGCCTACGAGTGGACTCAAACTTCCAGCCCTTTGGTTAGCAGCTGAGTGCGTTTACTGTTGGCACCACCCAGGGACAATCAAGACCACTGCAAATCTGCAGCAGGAAAGGTGCCTTTTTGCCTTCCACCTGCAATCAGAATTTCAAGTACTGTGTATAAACTGTTACTAACTGTAACCTCAACCAATCCAAAACGGGCATCTTTATTTCTACTTCTTCCCTCTCGAAAAGCAGCTCCTAGCGTTGATCTCTAATGTCTCAACCCCAAGGACAGGCAGAAAGCTCCTTCAGCAGAGCCCAGGAGGGCACGAGTCCTGGAAAAGGCTTTGATTTCCCGTTTAGAGGGAAACCAACAGTGTACTTATTAAGTAGCACGTGCAACTGTACTGCTGTAGGCGAAGAAAAATCATTACTTGGGACCCTGCTGGTAAGTGGCAAGCTTTCTAATTCTAGATTTCAGGCTGAATTTAGCCCAACAGCTACTTCACGAGCTCTGATGGGTACCAGTCCTGCACTGGGGACACAGATATTGCCAAGTCAGCAATCCCTGTCTGCAAGAAGCTCAGAATCAAAGAGACTGACACGAATTCAGTTAATTGCAATATGCTGGGACAAACAGTATCCCAGAAGTGTTCATAAAGCATTCTGAGAACAAAGAAAGGGGCCTGCTTAATTCTTTGCAAAAAGTTTTCTGAATTTAGACCACCCAGATGGAAAGAAATGCAATTTTGCACAATTAAAAATTACATCTAACCTAAAGATTATAGCTTACACCATGGCACACAGAGTTCATTGTATTCTTCCTTCTTGGCGTAAAGCCACTTTCTCTGAATTTCTCTAAGTGACAGTTTTTTAATGGAACGAATGGAGAGATGAAGGTATGCTATGGTTTTATCAAACAGTGCTCCACAGTCAGGAGGAAAAGGCCACAACGAAGCTTGCATCTCTGATCAGTGGTGCCCCTTTGAATTTCTTTAGAATTACTTACTTTACAAAGACCCTGGGTGGCACAAAGGGTTTGCACTAGACTATGAACCTAAAGGTCGGCAGTTGGAACCCACCTGGCAGCACGGTGGAAGAAAACCTGGAAATCTGCTCCCATAAAGATTAAAGCCAAGAAAACCCTATGGAGCAGCTCTACTCCGTAACGCATGGCGTCACCACGCATCGGAATTGACTTGATGGCAACAGGTATTTTTCCTTACTGCACAGGCCACTGGTGGGCAACTACGAGATGTCAAAAAGGCAAACTGAACTAGCAGCACATAAACTAATTACACACAGCAGGTCCACTGGGCTCACAAGTACTTATTTTTCTTTTAAATAGAACTCCCTAAAGTAAGCTGTAGAAGTAAGCTGGCTGCCCAGTTGTGTCTTGGAAATCCATAGGTACACAGAGGAACTCTCTTAGACCCCCAGAACACAGCTCCCGCATTGCCGCCAAGACTCTGAGCTTCGCGTCTGCATTCAGATAAGCACAGGTTTCTCTCAGCTTCAGGGGAGAAAACTCTCCTCACACCTGGGCTCCCAGGAGACTCACCCTCTTCCTCTCCCCCTCCCAGCCAAACGTTGGGGAAATGTTGGGAGCACTGCCCTCACTATACCCATCAAATCATGAGTGGCAAACATGCTAATTGCCTACCCAGCATCCATTCTCTGTTGCTTGAGACACCTGAACAACTGAAAGTTACCTGTATGAGTTTTCTGGGGGATGCCATAAAAAAGTACCACAAACTGGGGGGCTGAAATCAACAGATATTTATTCACTCACCATTCTAGTGGCTAGAAGTCTGAAATCAGGGTGTCAGCAGGGTGGCGCCCCCTCTGAAGGCTCTAAGGAAGAAACCTCCCTTGCCTCGCCTAGCTTCTGGTGGCTCCACGTGTTAGCTGGCGGTCCTTGGCTTGCGGCTGCGTCACTCCAATCTCGGCCTCCATCACCACACAGCCTTCTCTCTGCATGCCTCTCTGTCTCTCCATCTTCTTTTAAGGACACCAGTCACTGAATCCATGGCTCACCCTAATCCAGTTTGACCCCTAATTACATTTGCAAAGGCCCTATTTCCAAATAAGGTCACACCCTGAGGTTCCAGGTGGACATGAATTTGGAGGGTGCAACAATATTCAACTCGATACACAACCTAATGCCCACAACCCAGAGAATGATTAGATAACCTACAACACAGCCCACTAGCAGTTTTAAAAAATGGGGTATGCTGGGGTGTACTGACATGGAAAGTTCTCCAAGTCATATTGCTGGGGTAACAAGCAGGGCTACTTACAGCGGGACACACAAGAACATATCTACGCACAACCGGACTCAGAAGGAGCTCTGTAAGGGTAAGCACTAAACTGTAAATGGTCGGCTACCTCCAGGAGCAGCCAGGGGCTAGGAAGGGTCATCAATGTGGACACAGGCGTCGTCTGCACTGTTTTAGATTTGTGTGTGTGTGTGTGTGCGCGTGCATGTGTGTGTGTGTGCAAAGAGAACAGTCACAGCATGACTTGCGTGCCTTAAAATGAACTCCACACAAGAGATCACAGGCACAGGGACGCAGAGCTGAGGGATGGGAGCTCGGCTTCATGCGTGGGGCGAGCGGTTCCGTCAGGGAGACACTGCCAGGCGACAGAGCAACATGGAGCGCAGAGAGGCTGGAAAGGCCGTGTGACAGCCACCTCACAGAGGAGCAGCCCTTCCACACGTCTGGCACAGGAGTGGCCGCTGCTAATGCTGTAACCATGGCCGTCCCCCCTGTGCCCACCGGTAAAACCAGTTGCCGTTGAGTTGACTCCAACACGTGTGTTAGTCTACCGAGTTTTCAATGACTGATTTTTCAAATGTAGTTGGCAGACCTTTCACCCAAGGTGCCTCTGCGACTCCAACCTCCAGCCTTTCCGTTAGCAGCCAGGTGCTTGGCCATTTGCACCACCGAGGGGCTCCCCTGTACCCTCAGGCAGGGTAATATCCAGAACCGCAGGTGGCTCACAGGCCCTGATGCTGATGACTCCTCATCTGTTAAACGGTCTTAAAGACCGTCCTTCCCACGGCCTGGCATGGCTGCAAGGGTCCAAGCGATAACGCATCTCAAGTATGAAGCACAGTGCTTGGCACTGATTCATCAGCCAGGTCATGATCAAGGTAGACTCCGGTTTTCCAAAGTTGACATCAAGCTGTAAGTGCAGATCCAAACCCCTCATGTAGACAGAAACCTGGGGCATCTCACACTCAATCCCCGCCACGCCCACTGAAGTCACAGACCCTACTGCATCTGGGAAGGAACCCAGACAGAATTGCGGTGAGCACCGTCTCCTGATCAATGGGAAAACGCTCGCTAAGCGCAGTGGACCACATCTGGAACGAGCCAAACACGCTATGCAGGTGACGGTTTTGCAGGAGCTAATCAGCCGTCTTCACCTCTGAGCTCTGCCGGCGTGGGAGCCCAAAGCTTGGACGGGACCTGGGCGCTGAGACCACAGATTCCAGAGGACCTGGGTGAGTGCAGTTTCCTCAGGGAAATGTGAGATTTAGTCTGGAAAAAATAAATTAATAAAGCCTGGATTGTCGGTGCCCCTTGTGGAATGTTCACCAACCAGGTTGTTTCTTGGGGTTTTTTGAAGCATGAAAACTAAGCACTGAGATTACTAATGTTCCCCACGTGACGGGGCGAGGGGCGTGAGAAAGGCTTGGGCTTTGAAGACGGGCCAACTCGGGCCTGGGTCCTGGCTCTGCAGCTTTCTAGCTGCATGACCCTCGCGCAGGTGGCTTAGTGCCAAGCTCTGGGTCTGTTCCTCCATCTGTAAACAGAGGAAACTCACAGACTTCCCATGAGGGTGACAGGAGACAGCACTGGCCTTATACATGGACCTTACGGGGGACCTGTGATCTACTTCTGACATTCAGCCAATGAAAGCCCTATGGATCACAAGGGCCCACTCCTGTTGTGCATGGGGTGGCCATGAGTCAGCGTCAACTTGGCAGTAATTAGTTTTTTTATTTTTTTCACTGGGGGTATCAGAGAATGGAGCCCTGGCGGCACAGTGGTTAAGAGCTCGGCTGCTAACCAAAAGGTCAGCAGTTCCGATCCACTAGCTGCTCCTTGGAAGCCCTATGGGGCAATTCTACTCAGTCCTACAAAGTTGCTATGAGTCAGAATCAACTCCACAACAACGGTTTGGTTTGTTTTTTTTTGTTTTTTAACCAGAGAATAGTGTTTGGCCTGAGGAACCAGGAGGATGAAGTTGCTACCAACTGAAATGGGAGGAGGTGTCTGGCTGAGCACCAAGTTCCCCCTTTACAGATAGGGAAATTGTGGCACAGAGAGGTTAATTCACTGTCTGGGGTCACACAGCTGGTATGTAGTAGAGCCAGGATCCAAATCCAAGCAGTCCAGCCCCCTGGGTCTCTCTCAGTCTCTGACATACCATATTTGGAGTAGGAAAAAAAAATCATATTTCATACTTTCCTGGAGCTGTAACAAAGACCTAGCCTGACTGCAGCCCAGTGCTGCCCAGCCACAAGCACCCAAACCTCCAGATCACCGTGACAGCGTTTTGCTAGAAGGCTTTTCTATACACAGATCTTGATGCTGATGTTCAGTGGGATCTATCTCTGTATTGTTTTTGGTGTTAGGTGTCACTGAGTCGGTTCCAGCTCCTAGCGACCCTAAAGAACAGAGTAGAACTGGCCTATAGGGTTTCCAAGGAGCGCCTGGTGGATTCGAACTGCCGACCTTTTGGTCAGCAGCCAAGCTCTTAACCACTGCACCACTATGGTCCCAACTCGGTATTAGAGAACAACAAATTCAGCTTCGGTTCACACTGGTCCCTCCAATATGCAGCATTGTGCTAGAGGTCCTAGCCAGAGCAATTAGGCTAGACAAAGAAATAAAGGGAATCCGGACTGGCAAGGAGGAAGTAAAATTATCTCTATTTGCAGATGACATGATCTTATACACAAAAAACCCTAAGGAATCCCCCAGAAAGCTACTGAAACTAGTAGAAGAGTTTGGCAGAGTCTCAGGTTATAAGATAAACATACAAAAATCACTTGGATTCCTCTACATCAACAAAAAGAACATCAAAGAGGAAATCACCAAATCAATACCATTCACAGTAGCCCCCAAGAAGATAAAATACTTAGGAATAAACCTCACCAAAGATGTAAAAGACCTATGCAAAGAACACTACAAAGTACTAGTGCAAGAAACTAAAAAGGACCTACATAAGTGGAAAAACATACCTTGCTCATGGATAGGGAGACTTAACATAGTAAAAATGTCTATTCTACCAAAAGCCATCTACACCTACAATGCACTTCCGATCCAAATTCCAATGACATTTTTTAATGTGATGGAGAAACAAATCACCAACTTCATATGGAAGAGAAAGAAGCCCCGGATAAGTAAAGCATTACTGAAAAAGAAGAACAAAGTGGGAGGCCTCACTCTACCTGATTTTAGAACATATTATACAGCCACAGTAGTCAAAACAGCCTGGTACTGGTACAACAACAGGCACATAGACCAATGGAACAGAATTGAGAACCCAGATATAAATCCATCCACATATTAGCAGCTAATATTTGACAAATGCCCAGTGTCAGTTAATTGGGGAAAAGATAGTCTTTTTAATAAATGGTGTTGGCATAACTAAATATCCATTTGCAAAAAAATGAAATAGGACCCATACCTCACACCATGCACAACAACTAACTCCAAGTGGATCAAAGACCTAAACATAAAGAATAAAACGATAAAGATCATGGAAGAAAAAATAGGGACAACCCTAGGAGCCCTAATACAAGGCATAAACAGAATACAAAACATTACCAAAAATGACGAAGACAAACCAGACAACTGGGAGCTCCTAAAAATCAAACACCTATGCTCATCTAAAGACTTCACCAAAAGAGTAAAAAGACCACCTACAGATTGGGAAAAAATTTTCAGCTATGACATCTCCAACCCGCGCCTGATCTCTAAAATCTATATGATTCTGTTAAAACTCAACCACAAAAAGACAAACAACCCAATCAAGAAGTGGGCAAAGGATATGAACACGCACTTCACTAAAGAAGACATTCAGGCAGCTGACAGATACTTGAGAAAATGCTCCCGATCATTAGCCATTAGAGAAATGCAAATTAAAACTACGATGAGATTCCATCTCACTCCAACAAGGCTGGCATTAATCCAAAAAACACAAAATAATAAATGTTGGAGAGGCTGCGGAGAGATTGGAACTCTTATACACTGCTGGTGGGAATGTAAAATGGTACAACCACTTTGGAAATCTATCTGGCATTTTCTTAAAAAGCTAGAAATAGAACTACCACACAACCCAGAAAACCCACTCCTCGGAATATACCCTAGAGAAATAAGAGCCTTCACACAAACAGATATATGCACACCCATGTTTATTGCAGCTCTGTTTACAATAGCAGAAAGCTGGAAGCAACCAAGGTGTCCATCAACGGATGAATGGTTAAATAAATTATGGTATATTCACACAATGGAATACTACGCATCGATAAAGAACAGTGACGAATCTCTGAAACATTTCATAACATGGAGGAACCTGGAAGGCATTATGCTGAGTGAAATTAGTCAGAGGCAAAAGGACAAATATTGTATAAGACCACTATTATAAGATCTTGAGAAATAGCATAAACTGAGAAGAACACATACTTTTGTGGTTACGAGGGGGGAGGGAGGGCGGGTGGGAGAGGGTTATTTACTGATTAGTTAGTAGATAAGAACTACTTTAGGTGAAGGGAAGGACAATACTCAATACACGGAAGGTCAGCTCAACAGACTGGACCAAAAGCAAAGAAGTTTCCGGGATAAACTGAATGCTAGGAAGGTCAGCAGAGCAAGGGCGGGGTTTGGGGACCATGGCTTAAGGGGACTTCTAAGTCAGTTGGCATAATAAACTCTGTTATGAAAACCTTCTGCATCCCACTTTGAAATGTGGCGTCTGGGGTCTTAAATGCTAACAAGCGGCCATCTAAGATGCATCAATTGGTCTCAACCCACCTGGATCAAAGGAGAATGAAGAACACCAAGGTCACACGATAACTGAGCCCAAGAGACAGAAAGGGCCACAGGAACCAGAGACTTACATCATCCTGAGACCAGAAGAACTAGATGGTGCCTGGCCACAATTGATGACTGCCCTGACAGGGAGCACAACAGAGAACCCCTGAGGGAGCAGGAGGTCAGTGGGATGCAGACCCCAAATTCTCACAAAAAGACCATACTTAATGGTCTGACTGAGACTAGAGGAATCCCAGCGGTCATGGTCCCCAAACCTTCTGTTGGCCCAGGACAGGAACCATCCCCCGAAGACAACTCATCAGACATGGAAGGGACTGGACAATGGGTTGGAGAGAGATGCTGACGAAGAGTGAGCTACTTGTATCAGGTGGACACTTGAGACTGTGTTGGCATCTCCTGTCTGGAGGGGAGATAGGAAGGTAGAGAGGGTTAGAAACTGGCAAATTCGTCACGAAAGGAGAGGCTGGAAGGAGGGAGCAGGCTGACTCATTAGGGGGAGAGTAAGCGGGAGTATGTAGTAAGGTGTATATAAGCTTATATGTGACAGACTGACTTGATTTGTAAACTTTCACTTAAAGCACAATAAAAATTATTAATATATATATATATATATATCATTTATGGCCCTGACAGCTTCACTGCAGAGTTCTACCAAACTTTCAAAGAAGAGTTAACACCACTACTACTAACGGTACTTCAGAGCATAGAAAAGGATGGAATGCTCCCAAACTCATTCTATGAAGCCAGCATAACCCTGATACCAAAACCAGGTAAAGACACCACAAGAAAAGAAAATTACAGACTTATATCCTTCATGAACTTAGGTGCAAAAATCCTCAACAAAATTCTAGCCAATAGAATTCAACAACATATCAAAAAAATAATTCACCATGACCACATGGGATTCATACCAGGTATGCAGGGATGGTTCAATATTAGAAAAACAATCAATGTAATCCACCACATAAATAAAACAAAAGACAAGAACTACATGATCTTTATCAACTAATGCAGAAAAGGCATTTGACAAAGCTCAACACCCATTCATGATAACTCTCAGCAAAAGAGGAAGAGAAGTAAAATTCCTCAATATAATAAAGGGCATTTATACAAAACCAGCATCCAACATCACCCTACATGGAGAGAGCCTGAAAGCATTCCCATTGAGATCAGGAACCAGACAAGGGCGCCCTTTACCACCGCTGTTATTCGACATTGTGCTGGAAGTCCTAGATAAAGAAATAAAGGGCATTCAGATTGGCAAGGAAGAAGCAAAAGTATCTCTATTTGCAGATGACATGATCTTATACACAGAAAACCCTAAAGAATCCTCCAGAGAACTACTGAAACTAATAGAAGAGTTCAGCAGAGTATCGGGATACAAGTTAAAAAAAAAAATCAGTTGGATTCCTCTACACCAACAAAAAGAACATCAAAGAGAAAGTCACCAAATCAATGCCATTTACAGTAGCCCACAAGAAGATAAAATACTTAGGAATAAATCTTACCAGAGATGTAAAAGCCTGATACAAAGAAAACTACAGTACACTTCTGCAGGAAACCAAAAGAGACTCACATAAGTGGAAGAACATACCTTGCTCATGGATAGGAAGACTTAACATTATAAAAATGTCTATTCTACCAAAAGCGATCTATACATTTAATGCAATTCTGATCCAAACCCTGACGACATTCTTTAATGAGATGGAGAAACAAATCACCAACTTCATATGGAAGAGAAAGAGGCCCCAGATAAATAAGGCATTACTGAAAAAGAAGAACAAAGTGGGAGGCCTCACACTACCTGATTTTAGAACATATTATACCACCACAGTAGTCAAAACAGCCTGGTACTGGTACAACAACAGATACATGGACCAATGGAACAGGATTGAGAATCCAGACATAAATCCATCCACATATGAGCAGCTGATATTTGACAAAGGCCCAAAGTCAGTTAAATGGGAAAAAGGTAGTCTGTTTAACAAGCGGTGCTGGCATAACTGGATATCCACCTGCAAAAAAATGACACAAGATGCATACCTCACACCATGCACAAAAACTAACTCAAAATGGATCAAAAACCTAAATATAAGATCAAAAGCAATAAAGATCATAGAAGAAAAAATAGGGACAACACCAGGAGCCCTAACACATGGCATAAATAGTATATAAAACATAATTAACAATGCAGAAGAGAGACTAGATAACTGGGAGCTCCTAAAAATCAAACACATATGCTCATCTAAAGACTTCACCAAAACAGTAAAAAGATTACCTACAGGCTGAGAAAAACTTTCTAGCTATGACATTTCCAATCAGCATTTGATCTCTTAAAATTTACATGGTACTGCAAAAAGTCAACTACAAAAAGACAAATAACCCAATTTAAAAAATGGGCAAAGGATATGAACAGGCACTTCACCAAAGAAGGCATTCAGGCAGCTAACAGATACATGAGGAAATGCTCACGATCATTAGCCATTAGAGAAATGCAAATCAAAGCTACAATGAGATTCCATCTCACTCCAACAAGGCTGGCATTAATACAAAAAACACAAAATAATAAATGTTGGAGAGGTTGTGGAGGGACTGGACCACTTATACACTGCTGGTGGGAATGTAAAATGGTACAACCACTTTGGAAATCAATTTGGTGCTTCCTTAAAAAGCTAGAAATACAACTACCATAAGATCCAGCAATCCCACTCCTTGGAATATATCCTAGAGAAATTTAAAAAAAAAAAAAAAAACTTTTTTTTTTTAGAGAATTAAGAACTTTAAAATGAACAGATACATGCATACCCACATTCACTGCACCACTGTTTACAATAGCAAAAAGACAGAAGCAAGCAAAGTGCCCATCAACAGATGAGTGGATAAGTAAATTATGGTATATTCACACAATGGAATACTACACATCGATAAAGAACAATGATGAATCCCTGAACATTTCATAACATGGAGGAATCTGGAAGGCATTATGCTGAGTTAAATTAGTCAGTTGCAAAAGGACATATATTATATGAGACCACTATTATGAGAACTCAAGGAATAGTTTAAACAGAGAAGAAAATATTCTTTGATGGTTACGAGGGTGGGGAGGGAGGGAGGGAGAGGCATATTCACTAATTAAATAGTAGACAAGAACTATTTTAGGTGAAGGGAAAGACAACACCCAATACAGGAGAGATCAGCACAACTGGACTAAATCAAAAGCAAAGAAGTTTCCTGAATAAACTGAACACTTCGAAGGCCAGAGTAGCATGGGCAGGGGTCTGAGGACCATGGTTTCAGGGAACATCTAGGTCAATTAGCATAATAAAATCTATTAAGAAAACATTCTGCATCCCACTTTGGTGAGTGGCGTTTGGGATCTTCAACACTAGCAAGTGGCCATCTAAGATGCATCAACCCATGTGGCGCAAAGGAGAATGAAGAACACCAAAGACACAAGGTAATTATGAGCCCAAGAGACAGAAAGGGCCACATAAACCAGAGACTGCATCGGCCCAAGACCAGAAGAACTAGATGGTGCCAGGCTACAACCGATGACTGCCCTGACAGGGAACAAAACAGAGAACCCCTGATGGAGCAGGAGAGTAGTCGGATGCAGGACTCAAACTCTCGTAAAAAGACCAGACTTAATGGTCTGTCTGAGACTGGAGGGACCCCGGAGGTCATGATCCCCACACCTTCTGTTGGCCCAAGTCTGGAACCATTCCCAAAGCCAACTCTTCAGACAGGGATTAGACTGGACTATTGGATAGCATATGATGCTGGTGAGGAGTGAGCTTCTTGGCTCAAGCAGACACATGAGGCTATGTGGGCAGCTCCTGTCTGGAGGCAAGATGAGAAGGCAGAGGGGGACAGAAGCTGGCTGAATGGACACAGGGAATACAGGGTGGAGAGAAGGAGTGTGCTGTCTCATTGGGGGAGAGCAACTAGGAGTACGTAACCCACTGCCGTCGAGTACATAGCAAGGTGTATATAAGTTTTTGTATGAGAGACTGACTTGATTTGTAAACTTTCACTTAAAGCACAATAAAAAAATATATCATTTATGTCAAACAAAAATCAACTCTGTATTTCTTTATGATCATATGTCGTTATTATTCAGTGCCATCAGGTTGATTCTGACTCATAGTGACCCCGTGTGACGGAGTAGAGCTGCCTCATAGGGTTTCCTAGGTTGTAATCTTTACAGGAGCAGTTCACCAGATCTTCCTCCCAAGGAGCAGCTGGGTGGGTTCAAGCCATCCTTTTGGTTAGCAGCTCAGCACTTAACCATTGCACCACCAGGGCTCATTTATAGTCACATAGACATGTAAACACAAAATAAAACATCTAGAAGGGTATTCACAAAAATTATTTAAGAGAAAAACCCCATTAATTCCAGGGGAAGCATCAGGATTTGGAAGGAAACATTCACTTTTTTTGGGTTCCTTTAGTCTTGTTCCCGTGAATAATTCATGCATCGTTCGTGATGGGACCTCCCTTAGATTCCAGCCGGCCCCTCCACACGAAAGACCTCAATTTCAGCTGCACTGCCGCCCTCCCTGTCCCCATGGGTCACGTTTATTCTTTACTCTTCCTTTCTTTCAGGCTGTGACATTTATTGCCCCCCGCCGTCAGACCCACCCTGGAGCTCAGTGATGTGGGGCTGGGACTCCGGGTCTCTCCTTTGCCAGCAGGATCCCTGCTTTGTTCTGCCAACAAGGGGCCCCACTGGGAGCTCAGCAGGCAGGAGCCGGGTGGACGCGCCCCTTCCCGTAGGCTTCCTATTTGTTTCTTGTTGCATCCGCAGCGCCCCTGCCTTGCTGCATCACCCCAGCAGCCGCAGTTCTGTGGCCTGGTAAATCCAGGTTGCTGTTTTGCCAACTGTTGCAGAGCCAGCTTTATCGTGCCTGCACCTCCAGCCCCAGAGACACCAGCGCCAGCACTGCCCCCTTCTCAGAGGTCTGAGTTGCAGCCCCTGCTCCAGGCTTCAAGTTTTTGTTATTTTTAACCTCTTCCCTCCATTCTCCCAGCCCCTGAAGGAGGGTATAATAGTGGCTTCCTGCAATTGCTATTTCCCCCAAAACCTCAGTGTTGTCTTCTTGCCTTTTCAATCACCTAGTTAACCCTTTATTATACCTAGTTAATGATTTTTTATTTTAAGGTCTTGCTCTTAACCTACCTGGTGTGGCTCCTGTCCCTGGAATGGCCTCTGTTCCCCCAGCTTCAAATCTTTCCTTTCTCCTTCCCCACTGATTCCAATTCCACTCACCCTTCAATGCCCAGTTCAAGATGAAAACACGCTGCCCATCCCAAAGCCCACAGCTCTCATCCCCAAGCCATTAGGGTCTCTACTACTCTGCTTGAATTTGATAATCTATTGCAGGAGTTACAGTCTGAGGGCCAAATTCAGCCCTCTGCCTGTTTTTGTAAATAAAGTTTTATTGGCACCCAGGCACACCCATTTGTTTACCTATTGTTTGTGGCGGCTTTCAGGCTACAACCACAGAGCTGAGTAGTCACAACAGAGGTCATCTGGCCCACAATGCCTCTTCATCACCTGGCCCTTTCCAGAAATTTTCTGACCCCTGGTCTCCATTTCACAATTATAAGTCTCTTAAGTACACTAGATACTCAACAATCCACCAAGGCCCATCTTATTCATTGACAATTCATTGATTACCAAGAGATGACTTCTAACCCACCCACCCGACAGCGTCTCTCACCTGAGAGTGAAGTGGTCTGCCACAGAGCCACTGGTCAGAGAGACCAGGAAGGTGGCCGTGTCCCCTTCGCGGATGAGGTTCAGAGGCACCGAGATGACTACATTTTCGTCCAGGTTCACCAGTGACCACCGCAGGTCGTCTTGGGTTGGGTAGACCACGACGCTCCCAATCCTCTCCCGGGTGGGGAGTGGCAGCTGGGGGCCCCCCTGGCCCGAGTGGATGTTGTTCTCCCATTTGCCATCCTCCTCCAGGGGGCAGTCCCCATCCTCATCAGCCGGGTAGAGTGTGAAGAAAAGCTCCATGGCGGTGCCACCCAGCAGGGCCGGGATCTCTTCCTCCGGCTCCAGGTCCAGACCAGAGCTGAACCACTCGGGCAGCAGCTCCAGCTCGGCCACGCAGAGCCCTGGGGCCCCCTGCAGCCGGCAGCTGGCCGCCACTTCCCTGGCCTCGGGAAAAGCAAACATCTTGACGCAGGGCAGGCCACCAGCAAGGTCGCTGGCCTCCCAGTCCATCCCGGCGATGTAAAACAGGGTCTGCACTTTGGGTCTGTTGGAGTAGATGGAGCTGTCAAGGATGTGAGATTTCAGCTTCCAGTTGAAGGGAAAGTTCTCCAAGTTTCCAAAGGGTGTGGCCGTCAACATGAGCTCCTGGGGGATCGTCTTCTCCACTGCAAAGGGGCCGTAGCTGGCGTTGACAAGAGGGGGCCTCCTGGTGCGGTAGATGAAGAAGGGCTCGGCCCGGGCCTGCAGACTGGAGTTCCTGGTGAGGTCCTGGTTGGCCTCTTTCAGGAAGAAGAACTCCTGTGCACTCTCAATGTGGAAGCTGGCGGGGAGATAAGCGGGGAGCGAGGAAAACCTCTGCAGGCTCTCCATGACTCCTCGGCTCTGCGTCACTGCACGGGAGAGGAAAGCAAAGGGAGAATCAAAGCCAAGCTCTGATATGCAGTGAAATAAATGCAAATGCAGCCTCCACCCACCGCCCCAACAAACCGCCCACTGGCCACACCATCCAGCCCCAGGCTCGTCACAGTGAGAGTCGTGTAATTACAGAGGGTGTTCTTCAGGTCTTCCCTAAGAAACAATGCAGAGAGGGAAGAAGTCGTGTCTACCACTGATCAGAGGGGCCTAGGGATGAAGAGGTACCACCCTGGAGGGAAAACACTGCCTCCTTCTGGTCTTAAAAAGCCCAAGCCCAGACGACCATGGTCACCTCTGTTGTTAACCACCCTGCAGAGAGCAGGTTGCACACACAGCCACACCCACCACCCAGACATTGCACCTTCCTAGACGGATTGTTAAAGCTTTGCTAAGGAGCCCTGGTGGGGCAGCGGTTAAGCATTTGGCTGCTAACCAAAAGGTTGGCAGTTCAAACTCACCAGCCGCTCTGCAGGAGAAAGACGTGGCAGGCTGCTTCCATAAAGACCACAGCCTCGGAAACCCTGTGGGACAGTTCTAATCTGTCATACTGGGTCACTATGAGTCAGGATCTACCCCATAGCAATGGGTTTTTTAGTTTGGTGGCACAATGGTTAAGCGCTAGACTACTAACCTAAAGGTTGGTGGTTCAAACTCACCCAGCTGCTCCACAGGGGGAAAGACCTGGCAATCTTCTCCCATAAATTTTACAGTCTGTGAAACCATATGGGGCAGTTCTACTCTGTCATATAAGGTTTCCGTAAATCAGAATGGACTCAACAGCACCCAACAACACAAGATCAGTGCTTTATTACTTTAATATGTGTGCTTATTTCCATCACGTGTATCCGTGCCAGATACTTAGGAAGATTATTCACAGGGGACATTTCGACATCGCAGTAGTTCTTACTGAAATGAGGGTGAGGCTATGGACTAGCATTTCAATTCTAGTAATATCTCCCCCCTTGAGAGACGCTAGTGAAGATGCACGAACGTTGATCTGCAGGGATGCTCAATGCAGCCTCAGCTTGAGTTGCGAACAAACACACTTTAAGAGCAGAGGTGCTGCTATATGGGATCAAACTGACAACAGCAACTCGGAAGTGCAGATGGGAAGCTTGGGGGGCAGTGTGTTAATGGCGAGGAACAACTCAGAAAAGGGGGGTGAGAATGGTTGTACAACTTGAAGAGTGTAGTCAATGTCACTGAACTGTACCTGCAGAAATGGTCCAACTGGTGTATGTTTGGCTTTGTACGTTCTCAACAACAACAAAATAAAATGATTTCAAAATCTGTTTAAATTAAAAAGAGCACCGGTGTATATTCAGATGAGCACAGGTAATACAGTCAGAGGGGCACAGGTAATACAGTCAGAAGGGCACAGGTAATACAGTCAGAGGGGCACAGATAATACAGTCAGAGGAGCACAGCTAACACAGTCAGAGGAGCACAGGTAATACAGTCAGAGGAGCACAGGTAATACAGTCAGGGGGCACAGGCGCTACAGTCAGAGGGGCACAGGTGCTGGAGTCAGAGGAGCACAGGTAATACAGTCAGAGGAGCACAGGTACTACAGTCAGAGGAGCACAGGTAATACAGTCAGAGGAGCACAGGTAATACAGTCAGAGGAGCACAGGCACTACAGTCAGAGGAGCACAGGTAACACAGTCAGAGGAGCACAGGTAACACAGTCAGAGGAGCACAGGTAATACAGTCAGAGGAGCACAGGTAATACAGTCAGAGGGGCACAGGCGCTACAGTCAGAGGGGCACAGGTGCTGGAGTCAGAGGGGCACAGGCGCTACAGTCAGAGGGGCACAGGTAATACAGTCAGAGGAGCACAGGCACTACAGTCAGAGGGGCACAGGCGCTACAGTCAGAGGGGCACAGGCACTACAGTCAGAGGGGCACAGGTAATACAGTCAGAGGAGCACAGGCACTACAGTCAGAGGGGCACAGGCGCTACAGTCAGAGGGGCACAGGCACTACAGTCAGAGGGGCACAGGTAATACAGTCAGAGGAGCACAGGCACTACAGTCAGAGGGGCACAGGCGCTACAGTCAGAGGGGCACAGGCACTACAGTCAGAGGGGCACAGGCGCTACAGTCAGAGGGGCACAGGCACTACAGTCAGAGGGGCACAGGCGCTACAGTCAGAGGGGCACAGGCACTACAGTCAGAGGGGCACAGGCGCTACAGTCAGAGGGGCACAGGCGCTACAGTCAGAGGGGCACAGGCGCTACAGTCAGAGGGGCACAGGCGCTACAGTCAGAGGGGCACAGGCGCTACAGTCAGAGGGGCACAGGTAATACAGTCAGAGGAGCACAGGTACTACAGTCAGAGGGGCACAGGTAACACAGTCAGAGGAGCACAGGTAACACAGTCAGAGGAGCACAGGTAACACAGTCAGAGGAGCACAGGTAACACAGTCAGAGGAGCACAGGCACTGCAGTCAGAGGAGCACAGGTAACACAGTCAGAGGAGCACAGGCACTGCAGTCAGAGGAGCACAGGTAACACAGTCAGAGGAGCACAGGCACTACAGTCAGAGGAGCACAGGTAATACAGTCAGAGGAGCACAGGTAACACAGTCAGAGGAGCACAGGCACTACAGTCAGAGGAGCACAGGTAATAGAGTCAGAGGAGCACAGGCACTACAGTCAGAGGAGCACAGGTAACACAGTCAGAGGAGCACAGGTAACACAGTCAGAGGAGCACAGGCACTACAGTCAGAGGAGCACAGGTAATAGAGTCAGAGGAGCACAGGCACTACAGTCAGAGGAGCACAGGCACTACAGTCAGAGGAGCACAGGTAATACAGTCAGAGGAGCACAGGTAACACAGTCAGAGGAGCACAGGTAACACAGTCAGAGGAGCACAGGTAATACAGTCAGAGGAGCACAGGTAATACAGTCAGAGGGGCACAGGCGCTACAGTCAGAGGGGCACAGGTGCTGGAGTCAGAGGAGCACAGGTAATACAGTCAGAGGAGCACAGGTACTACAGTCAGAGGAGCACAGGTAACACAGTCAGAGGAGCACAGGTAACACAGTCAGAGGAGCACAGGTAACACAGTCAGAGGAGCACAGGTAACACAGTCAGAGGAGCACAGGCACTGCAGTCAGAGGAGCACAGGTAACACAGTCAGAGGAGCACAGGCACTGCAGTCAGAGGAGCACAGGTAACACAGTCAGAGGAGCACAGGCACTACAGTCAGAGGAGCACAGGTAATACAGTCAGAGGAGCACAGGTAACACAGTCAGAGGAGCACAGGCACTACAGTCAGAGGAGCACAGGTAATAGAGTCAGAGGAGCACAGGCACTACAGTCAGAGGAGCACAGGTAACACAGTCAGAGGAGCACAGGTAACACAGTCAGAGGAGCACAGGCACTACAGTCAGAGGAGCACAGGTAATAGAGTCAGAGGAGCACAGGCACTACAGTCAGAGGAGCACAGGCACTACAGTCAGAGGAGCACAGGTAATACAGTCAGAGGAGCACAGGTAACACAGTCAGAGGAGCACAGGTAACACAGTCAGAGGAGCACAGGTAATACAGTCAGAGGAGCACAGGTAATACAGTCAGAGGGGCACAGGCGCTACAGTCAGAGGGGCACAGGTGCTGGAGTCAGAGGAGCACAGGTAATACAGTCAGAGGAGCACAGGTACTACAGTCAGAGGAGCACAGGTAACACAGTCAGAGGAGCACAGGTAACACAGTCAGAGGAGCACAGGTAACACAGTCAGAGGAGCACAGGTAATACAGTCAGAGGAGCACAGGTAATACAGTCAGAGGGGCACAGGCGCTACAGTCAGAGGGGCACAGGCACTACAGTCAGAGGGGCACAGGCGCTACAGTCAGAGGGGCACAGGTAATACAGTCAGAGGAGCACAGGTACTACAGTCAGAGGAGCACAGGTAATACAGTCAGAGGAGCACAGGCACTACAGTCAGAGGGGCACAGGCACTACAGTCAGAGGGGCACAGGCACTACAGTCAGAGGGGCACAGGTAATACAGTCAGAGGAGCACAGGCACTACAGTCAGAGGGGCACAGGCGCTACAGTCAGAGGGGCACAGGCGCTACAGTCAGAGGGGCACAGGCGCTACAGTCAGAGGGGCACAGGTAATACAGTCAGAGGAGCACAGGCGCTACAGTCAGAGGGGCACAGGCGCTACAGTCAGAGGGGCACAGGCGCTACAGTCAGAGGGGCACAGGTAATACAGTCAGAGGAGCACAGGCACTACAGTCAGAGGAGTACAGGTAATACAGTCAGAGGAGCACAGGTAACACAGTCAGAGGAGCACAGGCACTACAGTCAGAGGAGCACAGGTAATAGAGTCAGAGGAGCACAGGCACTACAGTCAGAGGAGCACAGGCACTACAGTCAGAGGAGCACAGGTAACACAGTCAGAGGAGCACAGGTAACACAGTCAGAGGAGCACAGGCACTACAGTCAGAGGAGCACAGGTAACACAGTCAGAGGAGCACAGGCACTACAGTCAGAGGAGCACAGGTAATAGAGTCAGAGGAGCACAGGCACTACAGTCAGAGGAGCACAGGCACTACAGTCAGAGGAGCACAGGTAATAGAGTCAGAGGAGCACAGGCACTACAGTCAGAGGAGCACAGGCACTACAGTCAGAGGAGCACAGGTAACACAGTCAGAGGAGCACAGGTAACACAGTCAGAGGAGCACAGGCACTACAGTCAGAGGAGCACAGGTAACACAGTCAGAGGAGCACAGGCACTACAGTCAGAGGAGCACAGGCACTACAGTCAGAGGAGCACAGGCACTACAGTCAGAGGAGCACAGGCACTACAGTCAGAGGAGCACAGGCACTACAGTCAGAGGAGCACAGGCACTACAGTCAGAGGAGCACAGGTAATAGAGTCAGAGGAGCACAGGTAACACAGTCAGAGGAGCACAGGTAACACAGTCAGAGGAGCACAGGTAACACAGTCAGAGGAGCACAGGTAATACAGTCAGAGGAGCACAGGTAATACAGTCAGAGGGGCACAGGCGCTACAGTCAGAGGGGCACAGGCACTACAGTCAGAGGGGCACAGGCGCTACAGTCAGAGGGGCACAGGTAATACAGTCAGAGGAGCACAGGTACTACAGTCAGAGGAGCACAGGTAATACAGTCAGAAGAGCACAGGCACTACAGTCAGAGGGGCACAGGCACTACAGTCAGAGGGGCACAGGCACTACAGTCAGAGGGGCACAGGTAATACAGTCAGAGGAGCACAGGCACTACAGTCAGAGGGGCACAGGCGCTACAGTCAGAGGGGCACAGGCGCTACAGTCAGAGGGGCACAGGTGCTGGAGTCAGAGGAGCACAGGTAATACAGTCAGAGGAGCACAGGCGCTACAGTCAGAGGGGCACAGGCACTACAGTCAGAGGGGCACAGGCACTACAGTCAGAGGGGCACAGGTAATACAGTCAGAGGGGCACAGGCGCTACAGTCAGAGGGGCACAGGCACTACAGTCAGAGGAGCACAGGCGCTACAGTCAGAGGGGCACAGGTAATACAGTCAGAGGAGCACAGGTAACACAGTCAGAGGAGCACAGGTAACACAGTCAGAGGAGCACAGGTAACACAGTCAGAGGAGCACAGGCACTGCAGTCAGAGGAGCACAGGTAACACAGTCAGAGGAGCACAGGCACTGCAGTCAGAGGAGCACAGGTAACACAGTCAGAGGAGCACAGGCACTACAGTCAGAGGAGCACAGGTAATACAGTCAGAGGAGCACAGGCACTACAGTCAGAGGAGCACAGGCACTACAGTCAGAGGAGTACAGGTAATACAGTCAGAGGAGCACAGGTAACACAGTCAGAGGAGCACAGGCACTACAGTCAGAGGAGCACAGGTAATAGAGTCAGAGGAGCACAGGCACTACAGTCAGAGGAGCACAGGCACTACAGTCAGAGGAGCACAGGTAACACAGTCAGAGGAGCACAGGTAACACAGTCAGAGGAGCACAGGCACTACAGTCAGAGGAGCACAGGTAACACAGTCAGAGGAGCACAGGCACTACAGTCAGAGGAGCACAGGTAATAGAGTCAGAGGAGCACAGGCACTACAGTCAGAGGAGCACAGGCACTACAGTCAGAGGAGCACAGGTAATAGAGTCAGAGGAGCACAGGCACTACAGTCAGAGGAGCACAGGCACTACAGTCAGAGGAGCACAGGTAACACAGTCAGAGGAGCACAGGTAACACAGTCAGAGGAGCACAGGCACTACAGTCAGAGGAGCACAGGTAACACAGTCAGAGGAGCACAGGCACTACAGTCAGAGGAGCACAGGCACTACAGTCAGAGGAGCACAGGCACTACAGTCAGAGGAGCACAGGCACTACAGTCAGAGGAGCACAGGCACTACAGTCAGAGGAGCACAGGCACTACAGTCAGAGGAGCACAGGTAATAGAGTCAGAGGAGCACAGGTAACACAGTCAGAGGAGCACAGGCGCTACAGTCAGAGGAGCACAGGTAACACAGTCAGAGGAGCACAGGCACTACAGTCAGAGGAGCACAGGCACTACAGTCAGAGGAGCACAGGTAACACAGTCAGAGGAGCACAGGTAATACAGTCAGATGCCTGGACTTGATTCTGGCTCTGCTGCTTCTGAATTAAGGAACCTTAAGCAGGTTACTCAGCCTCTCTCTGCTCAAACGTCCTCATACACAAACCCATTGCTGTAGAGTCAATTCCTACTCATAGTGACCCTACAGGACAGAGTAGACCTGCCCCCTAGGGTTTCCAATTCCTACTCATAGTGACCCTACAGGACAGAGTAGACCTGCCCCCTAGGGTTTCCAATTCCTACTCATAGTGACCCTACAGGACAGAGTAGACCTGCCCCCTAGCGTTTCCAATTCCTACTCATAGTGACCCTACAGGACAGAGTAAACCTGCCCCCTAGGGTTTCCAATTCCTACTCATAGTGACCCTATAGGACAGAGTAGACCTGCCCCCTAGGGTTTCCAATTCCTACTCATAGTGACCCTATAGGACAGAGTAGACCTGCCCCTTAGGGTTTCCAATTCCTACTCATAGTGACCCTATAGGACAGAGTAGACCTGCCCCCTAGGGTTTCCAATTCCTACTCATAGTGACCCTATAGGACAGAGTAGACCTGCCCCCTAGGGTTTCCAATTCCTACTCATAGTGACCCTATAGGACAGAGTAGACCTGCCCCCTAGGGTTTCCAATTCCTACTCATAGTGACCCTATAGGACAGAGTAGACCTGCCCCCTAGGGTTTCCAATTCCTACTCATAGTGACCCTACAGGACAGAGTAGACCTGCCCCTTAGGGTTTCCAATTCCTACTCATAGTGACCTCATAGGACAGAGTAGACCTGCCCCTTAGGGTTTCCAAGGCTGTAATCTTTACGGAAGCAGACTGTCACATCTTTCTCCCACCCTCATATACAATGCAGGATAATAATAAATTGTACCTCATTGGATTCATAAGGATTAATAAGTTAATAAATATTAAGTTCCTTCAACAGTGCCTAGCACGTAGAACGGCGCAATCTTTATTTACCTGCTATTAACAACAACACTTACTATTATTATTTATTTTAATTTGTACTAAACTTTCATCAATAGGAGACTAGATAAGCTGTACATGTTTACAGTAGAATTACAGGCTGTTATTAAAAAAAAATGAGATAGCACTATATGTACCTACTTGAAAAGATGTCCACAATATGTTATTAGGCACATTGCAAAGTATGAAACAAAGTATAAATGTGCCATATACGATCTTATTTGGGTAAATTTTAAGAATTCTATAGGCATTTTTTACAGGCATGTATGTAAATGTGTATATATTTAACTGTGTGTGGTTACAAAACCCAAAAGAAAGATTTACTTTTTACCATCTATGCTTCTTTTTTTTTTTAAGTTAGAACAAACAGGTATTATTTTATTCATTTAAAAAATACATATTTTTAATGTGTTTCTCCCCAAAGGGCACAAAGAACAAAGACCCAATAAGTTTTTCAAACTGCAGACAGCCCACCAGGAGCCAGAGGCAGGCAAATCAGGCCAGGAAGCTGCCCCCAAATCAACCTTCACCCTGGTCAGACTTTCCCACCAACTCAGGAAGAGAAGAAGCCTGACTCTGGTGTTTAAAACGTAGCATCGCAAGAAGACGGAAGACAAATCACCACCACTCCACCATCCTGACTCCTGGTAACTTTTTTTCTGCAGCCCGTTACAAATTCTGCAAAATATGGTTTTTTATTGATTTCAAAATTTTATGGCCTTCTCAAGGCTGTCCTTGGTGAGCTTTCCATTTGCAGAGGGTGACAAAATTCTAATTGAGAGACTGCAAAAAATACACAACCACGTAGGGGCTGATGCAACCTTTCTTTCAAGAAGGTGTTTAGAAAGTGCCATCAACATGGCTGGTCCCATGTTGGGTTTATTGCTTAGGAAGGAGGGTAATCGCTTACACATCTTTCCAATAGTTTATTTAACTATATACATATAAAAAACTCATTTATTATGTTTTCATCAAGTGTTGTGTAGGGATACCACAGGGTCAAGACAGACATGGTTTCTGCCCCAAAGAGTTGGCAAGCTTTGGAAGAGGACATGGCTAACACACACAAAGCAATTAGGAGACTGAGCATCAAGGCCCTAAAAAATGCCCATCCCAGAAACTGCCCATCTAGAAAATTGTTCTAAGGAAATAATCAAGAGATTGGGAAGGACGTTAATGTCCAAGCATGTTCATCACAAGCATGAATTAAAACAGAAACAGGCTGGAAGCAACCTGAAAATTCATCATTAGGGAAATGCTTCAATAAATTATTAGAGCCCATCTATGTATGTGGTCCACCACCCATCTGTCAGTCTGTCGTACTGTGGTGGCTTGCATATGTTGCAACGATGCTGGAAGCTGTGCCACCAATATTCCAAATACCAGCAGGACCACCCATGGTAGACAGGTTTCAGTGGACTTTCCAGACTAAGACAGACCAGGAAGAAAGGCCTGGCTATCTACTTCCAAAAATTACCCAATGAAAACCCAATGGATCACAACAGATAAAGTGCTAGAAAACGAGACCTTTAGGTTGGAAAGTGCTCAAAATACACAGTGGCCACAATAATGGTCTCAAGCACACCAACGGTCGTGAAGATGGCGAAAGGCCAGGCAACGTTTTATTCCGTTGTACACGCGGTTACTATGAGTCGGAGCCAACTTAACAGCAGCTAACAACAACGCGCACATGATATTGAACTGCCATCAAAACCATCATTTCAGCAAACATGTAGCGCCATGGGAAAACGCTTAAAACATGGTAAGTGAAAAAGCAGACGTCAAGACTTTGTTTAAATGACCCCATATCTGAGATCTATCTATGCCAGTCTACACACACACACATCTATGTAAACATGCATACACATGATACATTCACTTTCATAATATAGACCCAGGTTTCCTCCTAAATGTGCCCGTACAGACGCTCGGGATTTGGATCAAAGACGGGACAGGGCAACGCCTTTGACGAACGAGCATCACCTACAGGACAGTTTGAGCTGCGGCCGCCACCAAGGGGCAGTGTATATTTTGACAATGCCAAGCAATGCAGAAGCACCATCCTGGATGAAATTTAAATTAGTTTTTTGTTGGTTTATTTCCCTTTCCAAACCAGGAAGTTCAATTCCAGGTGAACTTGTCCATGAATTCATTGAGCACGGGGACCACGGTCAGCCAGGAAATCCACCTGGTACGGCGTGACGATTCCCTCCAGCTGGGCTACGCGGGTGCTGAGCCGACCAGATTTGGAGGTGAGAGGTCCAAATATTACCTCCTCGTGAGATTTCAGGGAAGCCCAAGGAAAGGTTTTAAACCCGATTGACTCCCAGACGTGGAAAGGATGTTCAAATAAATGCAAAGAGTAACATGCTTTTTCTGTATCTTTTATGTGGGCATTTGACTCCTCTCAAAACACTTGATTTATAAGGAAGTTAAAGGGGCGTCTTCTCGCTTCTTTATTGTGGCCAAAGCCTCCATATTATCTGCAATAGCAGGGTAAGGTTTACACGCCTGTCCCACCATAACTCAAGCAAAAGGCCATACAAACATTGTCTGAAAGCTTATATGGAGAACCATAAACGACACTGCCAGGGCCTCATTCTGGCCTCGAACTAAACCTCGACAAAATATGACGTCTGAATTTAGGAGCATTTCATGACACTGTAGGGCTGTGTCCTGAGAAACACACCATGGCCTGGAAGCTAACACCCTACCCTCCCTCTTGTCCTAAAATGGAAAATAGTGGCACCATTCTCTTGCCCATTGGCAGGTAGACCATTTGGCCCACGCTCTGAATAGGAATTAGGTCTCATTCAGTCCACCAGTTTCTGAGAGGGCATTTTACCACCAGCTGAATGAGGTGGATCCTGAGACCACAAAATGAGAACGCCTTAATGAGGCCCAGCTGAAAGGGGCCTCTCATTACTGCCCTCCCTAGCAGCCGGGAAGCATGTCAAGTTCAGGTTCAGAGACCACAAGTGGACAGACAGACGCTCCAGGCTAAAGGATCCTCTGCTCGGCACTGCCAGGAGGAGGTGGCTCCAGGAATGCCCCAGAACAACCTGAGGGAAGGGGGTGCTGGGAGTACTAGTGACCCCCTAGAATGAAGCAACTCACAGGGCCCTGGCAGGGACCCCGGGCCCAAAGCGTGTGGATGGACATCATGACTGTGATTAGCACACAAGTAGTATCCCTGGACATGTGCCACCTTGGTCACAACTGGGGGGACTTGTAGACCCCAGCCCCCAAGTGGAACCATATGACTCAGGAATCAGTTCTTTCACTAATATTTCAACCCCACCTAGGAAGCTAGTGGCCTTGGCTAGCACAAATGGTTAAGCACTTGGCTACTAACCAAAAGGTTGGAGGTTTGAGTCTACCCAGAGGCACCTCGGAAGAATGGCCTGGTGATCTACTCCCCAAAAATCAGCCATTGAAAACCCTATGGAGCGTAGTTCTACTCTGACACACATGGGGTCACCATGAGTCAGAATCAACTTGATGGCAGCTGGTTTTTGCTTTGGTTTATCAGGAAAGCTAATTATCAGTCTATGACGACTGGTTACCACCTGAGGCTAAAGACCCACAACATTTCTACACCTGAGTTTCTTTCTCCAACTCATACAACACAACTCAGGTAAAGGCAGTCTGGCTTGGAAGGCTCTTTCTCGGATGGGTCAGGGAGCCAAGCCTTTCAAAGTAGCGGCAAGAGAAACTCCTCAGTGATCTGTCAAAGCACGGCCACCTGGTCACCGTGGAATAACTACAGCCCTCATTGATACCTCGCGCTCGGAGGCCGGGAGCCAGGAAGGGGCCTTTGTAGGCATGTGTATCAGCTCAGGACAGTGCAGTGGGTGTCAGGTCTGAGGGCAGTGGGATGGACTAGAAGACCCCCTCACACTCTCTTCCACCCAGAGTTTTCTCATGTATCTCCACAACTTCACTCAGCACTGTTTACATGTTATCATCATCATCACCATCACCATTTCACATAAACCCACTTCTTTCAACTCATTTCTGGCACTTGCCTCAGCCCTGATCTGAGAGGCTGGTTTCCCAAATAGCTATCCAGTTTCTCCAAACCTTGTTCCTATAATTTATCCCTCTCCCAGTGATGTCTGGTGCTTTTTGTCTAATTATGTTGATGTCCTGGTGCACACCACGGTCTGCCTGTGAACCCTTTATTCTGTGCCTTGGCTTTCGGTCTACACTCAGGCCAATTCATTGTAGCTTAAGTTAACATGGATTTACAGTACCATCTGTTATACGGGACGGTTACTGTTTTTTTCTCTGCGTTCAAGAGCAAGTTTCAGAGTCTGTTCTGGTATCCATTTTGGTTTTTTCTTTCTTTTCTGCCTTTTAATGACCTCTTGCTTTCTTCATGTATGACGTCCTTGATGTTATTCCACAACTCTGGTCTTTGGTCATTAGTGTTCAATGCATCAAGTCAACTCTTGAGATTGCCTCTATATTCAGGTGGGATATACTCAAGGTCATATTTTGGCTCTTGTGGACTTGCTCTAATTTTCTTCAGCTTTAACTTCAAAACTGTGGGATCAGCAAAAAAGAGGAAGACCCTCAACAAGGTAGCCTGACACAGTGGCTGCAACAATGAGCTCAAGTATAGCAAAGATTGTGAGGATGACGTCGGACAGGGCAGTGTTTCGTTCCGTTGTACTGTAGGGTTACTATGAGCTGGTACCAACTCGTGGCACCTAACGACAACAATAATAACTGTTTTGTCAGTATTATTAGCTACTCTTGCCTATTTTTTTCTTCCGGATTAGCCTGAGAATCCTTGTGTAAAGTTGTCATGCCGGAAACAACCTGGGCAACTGGCAGGAGGTGAGGGTCTATGCTGTGGGATGATGGCTGCCTTTTAACTATCTGCTAGATCGTTCTGTGTATTTTCAAAGTTTCTAGAGTGAGCATGTATTACTTAGTCAATCTAAAAGAAATATGACTTTTTTCCTTTAAGAAGAAAGACATGGAATTTGATTTTAAATGGCAAACTAAGCACACACTCATTCCTTCGCCTGTCCACAAAAGCCCCACAGGAGTGCAAAAAGGAATAAACCTGTTATCAAGAGAAATGGAGGAAGGTCATCCACAGATGAGTGATTTAACAAATCTATGGAAGATAAGGAGTCCCAGGTGGTACAAACAGTTAAGCACTCAGCTGCTAACCAAAAGGCTAGAGGTTTGAGTCCACCCAGAGGTGCCTTGGAAGAAAGGCCTGTCAACCTACTTCTGAAAAATCAGCCTCTGGGACCCCTATGGAGCCCAGTTGTACTCTGACACACATGGAGTCACCATAAGTTGGGTCAACTCAACAGCAACTGGATTTTTATAAAAGATAGTAAGTAGATTGAAATGTGCTGGAGGGCAAAAGAGAACAGAGGAATCCTGAGCTAGGACTGTATGTCTGTGCTAAGAAAGTGTGGGGCCACTCTGCTCATGGGGACCTCCAGAGAGGCTGGGACTCAATGTTGGCACCTACAGTGGAAGACAGGAGTGGAAGGTGGGCCTGGAGGCAATGTACGTGTGTGTGTCTACACACAAACCATGTGAGCCTAAACAAAAAAAAAAATGAAGGGTAATGGCAGTCATACCTAGAAAATATAGGAGTAGGCTGGCTTCAGGTATGGCTGGATTCAGCATTCAAACAATGTCATCGAGACGCACTTTCACAAAGGTTCTTCAACTGCTGAATGAATAAACAAACTGTGGTGCACCATAGAATGGAATACCACTCAACAAAAAGGAGGGACAAATTCTGTGATGGGACACCCACTCCAGGCAGACCTCCTCTCAATGTCTCCACCCTGAGTACAAGGCAAAAATGCTCAGTATTGATCCCCACTCATCAATCAGAGGGCTGTTCTCTGAGGAACTCTAATCAGCCCTAGAGAGAAATGTCAGGCTTGGAAGTGTGGGTGTTGGTACCACATCCTGGCAGAAGATGGAGGTGGAACAGTCATCGCGCAGCCACAAGGACACAAGTAAATGCCGAGGACAGCAGTGGAGGAAGACAGAAGGAGCCAACCACAACAACATGAAGTAAAATGATAAATAAAACAAAATAAAGTAGAATAAAATAAAACCAAGTAAAAGAAAATACCCGCACTTGGCTAAGCCACCATGGCCAGGGCTCCTGTTACTCGCAGCCAAGCACAATCCTATCTGATAAATAAGGAAAATAGGGAGAGGCATAAATCAGCTATATCTTCATCTTTCATATAAAGAATGCTGCTTTCTAAATTTGTTAACTCAAGAAGTAGAGGTGGTAGCTTAGTGTGAAGAGTTACAGATGTTATCACCAGAAGAACTAAAAGCAGACACGGTTAGACTTGGCTGCTCTGGGAAGGAGATCAAGGATAGAAAAAGATGGAAGGCTATCACCTTTCTTTGGAGGTCATCCTGTACCATTTTATTTTCACCACACACATGCATGACTTTGATGGTGAGTAGGCTATGTCTGCATGAACCCAAAGCTAGCCCATCAGGGGAGGCCAGCATTGAACAGAATGTGGGCAATTTGACCAGGGATTGGGTTGGGGGTGTGTATGTCTATAGTCTAGACAGTGAGGCGCCATGTCTGTAGGAGGGGGGGCTTCCTGTCCAAAGGAAAAAAACAAACACCTTCCATCCGTAGTAAGGTATAGGGCTGCTAAAAAAAAACTGGTTGCCATCAAGCCACTTCCAGCTCATGACAGCCCCATGTGTGTCAGAGTAGAACTGTGCTCCACAGGGTTTTCCATGACTGTGACCTTTTGGAAGTAGATCATCAGGACTTTCTTCCAAGATGCCTCTGGGTAGACTCGAACTGCCAAAAGTTTGGTTAGCAGCCACATGCTTAACCATTCGCATCACCCAAGGTCTCCTATTGCTACTCAGGCAGGGTAATTACTAGACTCTCTTGCAGCTAGGTGTGGCCATGTGACTACTTCTGGCCAATGAAACATAAGCAGAAGTGTTACATATCACTTTGCAGCCAAAAGTGATATCCTTTACTTCACACCAGCAAGAAGGAGAGACTCTAAGGCTCTAGTCCGTGGCACAGACATAAAGTGGAGGTTGCTGGGCTTCTGAATCTCCACATGGAAGAGAGCCACCTGCCAAACCTCAACACCATTGCTGGATCACTACACAGCAAGACATCGTCTTCTATCATGTTAAGCCACTGCTTGAGGCTTAGTTGTTATAGCAGCTAGTGATGCCTAACTAACACATCGTATAGGTTTACAATTTGACAGCTGTGGTCCTGCCCCGCTAAACAGTTGAAATGAATTGCATCGCTCTTCCTGAATGTAAACTGTGCTTTTACTAGTAAGGAAGAGATAAAGAGGCTCATAGAGAAACCAAAGTGAAGAGCTTTAAGCCAATGTGAGAGGTTCCCGTGGGGCACCAGATGTACGACTAGCATTCTTAAATGGATTATATAGATCTCAGAGACAGTAATTTTGACCTCCTCTAGGCACCATCAGCTGTTAAACAGTAGGGAATTTTGATGACCTTGTTCTAATTTCCATTTATATTTATTCTAAATCAGACACCTTGGAGATTGTTTAAACAAGAGAAAAATTCACTAAGCCATCCTGACAGCACTGTCACTGACAGGTTGGGGGGCAGCTGAGGCTTACAGAAGCCAGGGAGATACCTGGCCAGAAGCCACAGGTCTGCCATTGGCTCATTTTATGTACCGAGACAGTCACGTCATCCCTCTGAGATTCAATTTTCTTTTATGTCAAATGGGGTACCACCTCCTATCCGCCCATGAGAGACACACCATGAGGAACTCATTAGTATGACTTCTTGTGCACTGTGTTTACAGCAATATCACATGCAGAGTTCATCTGCCTTGGACTTCTCACTCAGTCAGGTCTTCAGTTCATCAAATCACTACTTACATCAATAAGGATTCTTTCTTCCCTTCATCCAGTCATTACTTCTATCAATAATGATTCTTTCAGTTCACAGAAAATCCAAACCATGCGAGCCTAAACCAAAATGGAGTTTAACAGCAATCATAGCTAGAGAGTCTAGAGTTAGGCTGCCTTCAGGTACGGCTGGATTCAGCATTCCAACAATGTCATCAAGACACATTTTCACAAATGTCCTCAACTGGTGAATGGATAGACAAACTGTGGTGCACCATAGAATGGAATACTACTTAACAAAAAGAAGGACATCGGATTGATACATATAACAACAAGATGAATAAATATCAAATGCATGGCACTGAGTGAAAGAAGCCAACAGAAAAGACTACATATCATACAATTCCATTTATGTGACATTCAGGAAAAAAGCTAAAAAAAAAAAATGTGGTTGCAGAGGCTAGGGAGGGTTTGACTACACAAAGTCAAAGCAAAGGAATTTGGGGGTGGGGGTCCTGGAACTCTTCTGCATCCCTACTGTGGTGGTGGTTACTCATAGAACAATACACCCGAAAGAGTGCATTTTACCCAAACTAAATTTCAAAACGATTTTTTTAAAAGAGGAATTTTCATCCATCACTCAGCTGTGGTTTATGGAGCTGGCTTCATTCTCAATCTCCACATCACAAAGAGACCAGCACTTTCCCTCAGATCCAACAAAAACTAGTTAGGGTCTTCTCCCCAGAAGTTTCCAGAAAAAAGAAATCTCAGTCTATCTCACTGGCTCTGTGGGTCTTGTGACCATGCCTGAACCAATCACTACAGCCAGAAGAATTGCCTGTTCTGATTGGCTCAGCCTTAGGTCATGTGCTGCCCCAGTAGCCTGGAGATAGAGTCAGCTTTTGTGGAAGTATGGGGAGGGGGTTCCCCCAAAGCATCATCAGGGTACCATTTTGACAGAAAGAGCAAAAAGGTGCCAAATAGGGGAAAAGGCACAAAAATCCATTCTGTTACCCAAATGAAACGATCCACAGTAAGTCAAGGTTGACCTCTTTGCTGCCAATACTATTCTCGACAATGTTAATGGTGAAAAAAGAAAAATCAGGAGTACATCTGGACTCACGAACCAGATATTTTAGCAATTACCCTACAGAAATGTATTACCTTTGGAGTTTGATGTCCTACATTCAAATCACAAGTTGGAGAATCTGAACCCAGAGCCCAAAATAAACCAACACCCACTGAAGGGCTGGTATGTTTACTTTAGGATATAAAGTCTTCAAAAGTGACCTCAGTGAACATCGACACTGTTGTTGTTGTTAGGTGCCGTCGAGTCAATTCCAACTCAAAGAGACCCTATACACAATAGAACGAAACTCTGCCCGGTCCTGCGCCATCCTCACAATTGTTGCTATGCTTGAGCCCATTGTTGCAGCCACTGTATCAATTCATCCTGTTGAGGGTCTTCCTCTTTTCCGCTGACCCTGTACTCTACCAAGCATGATGTCCTTCTCCAGGGACTGATCCCTCCTGACAACATGTCCAAAGTATGTGAGACACAGTGTCGCCATCCTTGCCTCTAAGGAACATTCTGGTTGTACTTCTTTCAATACAGATTTATTCGTTCTTTTGGCAGTCCACGGTATACTCAATATTCTTCGTCAACACCACAATTCAAAGGCGTCAATTCTTCTTTGGTCTTCCTTATGCATTGTCCAGCTTTCACATGCATATGATGCGACTGAAAATGCCATGGCTTGGGTCAGGCGCACCTTAGTCTTCAAGGTGACATCTTTGCTTTTCAACACTTTGAAGAGGTCCTTTGCAGCAGATTTACCCAGTGCACTGCGTCTTTTGAATTCTTCACTGCTGCTTCCATGGGTGTTGACTATGGATCCAAGTAAAACAATACAGACAGTGAAAAAGCCCACGTGTAATGGGTCGGCTGCAAGGATGTGCCACTGGTGCCATCGTGCCAGGCCCCTGCATTTGTTTTAACACTCTGCATCACCATCTTCTAAGAGCCCTGGTGGCGTGAACAGTTAAGCTTGGCCTCCTAACCGAAAGGTCAGTGGTTCAAATCCACAGAGCAGCTCTGAGGGAAAAAGACCTGGTGATCTACTTCCGTAAAGATTTCAGCCAAGAAAGCCCTGTCGGGCAGCTGTGCTCTGTGACATGGAGTCACTGAGTTGAAAACAACTCAATGGCACCTAACAACAACAATTGCTGTCTTTGGAGTCCCTGAATGATGGAAAGAGTTAACACACTCTGCTGCTAACCGAAAGGTTGGTGGTTCAAGTCCCCCTAGAGGCATGTCGGAAGAAAGGCCTGGCAATCTCCTTCCAAAAAATCAGCCATTGAAAAGCCCAAGGAGCAGAGCTCTCCTCTGATACACATGGGGTCACCTTGAGTCAATGGCACAGCATCAGCCGAATGGCCGTCTACACCCCTGAATAATCATCCTATCCTTGAATGTGCACTCTGTCAGCGAAGCCCAGTGGGACGACAGGGCGTGCATGTGAGCAGAGGAGCCTCATGCAGCGTATGTCTGCTATGCCTGGTACCCCACCCCTTATCATGTTGTGATGGGAGTGGGTATGTAATTCCAGTGGGCCCACTGTGAGGGGGCGCTTAGTAAGATTCAACGTGAGTGCTGAGCTCCAAGAGGCTGTGTTTTCTGTTCCAGCCAGAGCTTGCTTGAGACACAGAGAGAAGGTAGTGACGTTCTAAGGAGCACAGCTGGCCAAGGAACCCTCTCATGGCCTCTCTTCCCTGTGCCGGCCAACCATTAACGCTGAAGATGGTGACACAGAAGGAAAGGGAAAGATATGGCAAGCCAAAGTTCCTTTTCCCATCAGTCCTTCCTTTGTTGTTGTTGATGTGCGCCATCGAGTTCAGTCCAACTCACAGCGACTCTACAAAACACAGTAGACCTGCCCCATAGGGTTTTCTTGGCTATAATCTTTACGAGAGCAAACTGCCAGGTCTTTTCTCCTTCGGAGCCACTGGGTAGGTTCGAACTGCTGACCTTGCCAGTGCTTGACCACCGCACCACTGGTCTCCTTAGTCCTTTTTTAAAAACACCAAAAAAAAAAAAAACTTGTTGCCATTGTGTCAATTCACAGTGACCCTATAGGACACAGTAAAACTGCCCCATAGGGTTTCCAAGGAGTGGCTGGTGGATTTGAACTGCCAATCTTTTGGTTAGCAGCCCAGTGCTTGACCACGGCACCACCAGGACTCCTTCCTGTTAGGTGCCGTTGAGTCCATTCCAACTCCCAGCAGCCCCACGTACAACAGAACGAAACACTAACCGGTCCTGCGCCGTCCTCACAATCATTGCTGCGCTTGAGCCCGCTGCTGCAGCCACTGTGTCCGTCCATCTCATAGAGGGTCTTCCTCTTTTTTGCTGACCCTCTCTCTACTTTACCAAACATGATGTCCTTCTCCAGGGACTGATCTCCCCAATAACATGTCACCAGTAACTTTAGATAAAGAACACTGGTTGGATGTGCACATTATCAAGAAGTGAAATAAAAACAGCTGAGTTAGTTCTGTGCAATGTTTCCCCCGGTCTGGTAAGAGTGAAATACCTATGCACATACCAGCTGCAAAATGCGAATGGTGTAATTTTGGTAATTGTACATACAAGTAAAATGCGCTTATATTTGCATTGAAAACTGGTATTGCACAACAACAACAAAAAACAAACGGTAAAATTCATGCTACTAACTTAAGATTTTATTTTCTTTAAAACTACCTCAAATAACAAATAAAAACATTGTGACAAGTTGAGAGAGAGGAAAGGAAAAAACTGTATTTTAACATGTTTCATGGCACTTCCTCTCTGCTTTTTGAACAATGAGCCCTGCATTTTCACTTTGCACTGGGCACCATGAATTATGTAGCCGGCTCTGAGTCCACATGAGTTAACCTACCAGAAACACAGTTCTGCCACAATTTCCAACTTTCCCCCAACACTTCCGCCAGAGGTTAAAAGCTTCCTGGGGCTCTATCTGGGTCACAGATGTATTTTATTTGACTTAGTGGTTTTATAAATATTGGATCAGTCACATAAAAATTCAGGTTCCTGGCTTTTCTTTAAAAATAAAATAAAAGGCTTTGACTAGGCTAGGCACTCTTTCCTACCCAGTTAATCAGCTTATGAGCCTGGTCAGGGCTGTCTTTGGATGGCACCTGCATCCTAAGGCTTGCCATAGTCCCCCCCACTCCCTGTCAGCCCACTCCAGCCTGTCCACTCACTCACACCCTCTGCCTGGCTCTTCTGCCCCACTGCCCGAGAGGGAGGCCAATGCTGAGGACAGCAGAGCTCGGAGATGGAGACAGAACCCCAGGGGGGGTTTACAGCCCCAGACAGACATTTTTTTTTTTAGCCCTGGTACCTGTAAATGTGACCTCGTTTTGAAAAAAAGTCATCAAAGATGTAACTAAGGATCTCAAAATGAGATTACCCTGGATTTAGAGTAGCCCCTAAATCAAATAACTGGTATTCTCATAAGAGAAAGGAAAGGGAGGTTTGAGACACAGAGAGACTCAGGCAAAAGCCATGTGAAGATGAAGGCAGAGACTGGAGTGATGCCACCACAAGCCAAGGAATGCCAGGAGCCACCAGAAGCTGGAAAAGGCAAGGAAGGCTCGTCTCCTAGAGCCTTCAGAGAGAGCACGACCCGGCCAACACCCTGAATTTCTGACTCGTGGCCTCCACGCTGTGAGAGACTAAATTTCTGTTGTTTTAAGTCAACACGTTTGTGATCATTTGTTGTGTGGCTCTGGGAAACTAAAACACCTTAGAAACAATGGAATATCGTTGCCGTTATTGTTGTTAATTGTCATGGAGTCGATTCCAGCTCGTGGCAACCCCATGAGTGCAGAGCGGAACTGTGCTACACAGACCTTTCAGAAGCAGATTGCCAGGCCTGACTTCCGAGAGCCTCTGGGCGTGTTAGAACTGCCAAACTTTCAGCTAGTAGTCAAGCGCTTAACCGTCTGCGCTACCCAGGGACAAAACACCGTTGACCCAGGTTAATCAGCTTGTGGAATCCAAAATCGTGCGGGAGATATCTTTTGTCCCCTTTCTTAATTTTGAGTGCAGTTCACTATTTTCAAGCCCATGAAGTAACTGTTGCCGTGTGCTGTGTTGTGGATTCTGACTCATAGCGACCCTTTACGACAAAGTAAAATTGCCCCATAGGGTTTCCTAGGCTGTAATCTTTATAGGAGCAGATGGCCAGGTCTCTTCTTCCGCGGAGTGGCTGGTGGGTTCCAACTGCTCACCTTTCAGTTAGCAGCCGAGTGCTTAACTGTTGAGTCACAAGGGCTCCTTATGGAGTAAATAGTGCGTTGTTGGGTGCTGTTGAGTCAGTTCTGACTCAGAGCGACCCCGTGTGCGGCAGAACAAAACACTGTCCGGTCCTGCGGCAGCCTCACAGTCATGGTTGTGTTTGAGCCCATTGTTGCAGCCACTGTGTCAGTCCATCTCACTGACAGTTTTCCTCTTTTTTGCTGATCCCCTACTAACTATGATGTCCTTCTCCAGGGACTGATCCTTCCTGACCACATGTCCAAAGTACGTGAGGCAAAGTCTCAACATCCTTGCTTCTAAGAACCATTCTGGTTGTACTTCTTTCAAGACAAATACGTTCATTCTCCTGGCAGTCCATGGTATATTCAATACTCTTCATCAACACCATAATTCGAAGGTACCAATTCTTCTTTGGTCTTCCTTATTCATTGTCCAGCTTTCTCATGCATTATGAGGCCACTGAAAACACCATGGCTTGGGTTGGGGCACCTGAGTCCTCAAGGTGACATTTCGCTTCTAAACACCTTAAAGAAGTAACTGGAGGAAAGGAGAGCAAATGTTCCCCAGTGTCTGTGGCTGGTCCCTGGAGAACCTGCTTTAATTGATCTTCAAGGCTGTTTTCAAGGGCTGAGAGCTCACACGGCATGACCCTGGGTGCCGGAAACATCTCTCCCACAACCCTGTTGACCATCTTATTGCTTAAAACCGTTTTCACCTACAGCATGAGAAACAAACCCAAGCCTGGTCTCCACCTGAATTCGTTTCTCAGAACAATCCTATAATGTCCCCTATGGCGCAGGAAGTGCAGAGATGGGGAGAAAGAAGAAAAGTGGAGGACCGGGGTCTGACTTTAGGGAACTTAAAATTGAATTGGAAAGAGAAGAAAAAAACAATTTGATGAACAATAAAAGTAAAAGATGTACTTCTAACGTGCCCAATATAAGTTAAAAGAGCTGCCAAATTACAGAAAAAGAAGAGCTCACCATCGGTTGGGAATGACCACAAGTTTCTCATTAGTAGGGTCCAGCAGGTGAGGCTTTGATAGAAATAATGATAGTCATAACAGCTAGGGCTTTTTATGTCTCACTCACTGTTCCAACTGCTGTTCATGTATCAGCTGACTTATTCCTTGCCCAGTTCTGTGCAAAAGGGTATTATTAACATACTGTTATATTATTAATATCATATCATTATTGCAAGAATAATTCTATAGTATCATGTATATTTTAGAGATTTTAAAATGGAAGCACAGAGATGGCAAGTAACTTGCCTAAAGTCACCCAGCAAGTAAGTGGTGCAGCCAGGACTGGGCGCTGGATTTTTTTAAACCACTATCTTTTGCTGTACCCTGCTAATGCTTGTGCTCCTTGTCTTCTGTTGGGTTGGATGGCTGCTGAGATCACAGATTCTGGCAACTTCTTCCTCTGCGTCCCCCAGCAGCCTTGTTTCACCCAAAACAAAGTAAGTCTCAGACATGGCTTTTGGCTGCTAATGGAAGCTAGAAGTGTGTTATAAAACGCAGGAGGAACTCAGGGAAGGAAAAAGAAGCTTCCCCACCGGTCTGTCCCGAGGGGCTAAGCCAGGGACCTTCGTCATAGGTAACATCAGTTCTCAACTAGAGCCCTGAAAGATCTTGGTGAAGGAGGGGGGAACCGCAGCCCATCACTCTCCACCCTCAATTGAGAGCTTATTCTGAGTCCCGTGAAGTCAGCCCAGGGATGTGACCGTCAGAGGACAGACGAGCTGGGAGAGGAGGCCGACCCGGGGACGCTGGGTGCACCTGGACCCCAGGGCAGTCAAGCCCCTCCAAGCGCGGGGACCCCCACACCCGGCTCCAGCTCCCGGGCGGCTCAGGAGCCCGGCCTGCGCGCAGCAACACTGCCACCTAGTGGCCGAGGGTACCGCACTGGGCGGAGAAGCAGGTGTTCGCTCTATTCCCCCCACTTTCCAGACGATGAAACCAGCTTTAGGGCTATTTGGAGACTTTGGCGGCGGCCCCACTGCTGCTTTCTCACTGCATACAATTAAACCAATGCATAGTGTCTCTATGTGACCCAACTCCTGTTTGCAAAAGTGACAGAATTCCCAATGTCGGTGGGCTTAAGCCAGAAAGGGAATTACTGCCACACAGTCCCTGGGTTGTGAAAATGGTGAACGCCCCGGCTGCTAACCAAACGGGTGACTGTTCAAGTTCACCCAGAAGTGCCTTGGAAGAAAGACCTGGCAACCTACTTACAAAATATTAGCCACTAAAAACCCTACTGAGCACAGTTCTACTTCGACACACAGGGGGTCGCCAAAAGTCAGAGTCAACCTGAATGCAACTGGTTTATGCCACCCAGATGGTGCTCATGGGGCAAAAGAGAGACACGGACCACAAGACACATGGAGGGAAAGCAGCCCACACAAGGCGGGTTCTCATGGGGCTAAAGAGAGACACGGACCACAAGACACATGGAGGGAAAGCAGCCCACACAAGGCGGGTTCTCATGGGGCTAAAGAGAGACACGGACCACAAGACACACGGAGGGAAAGCAGCCCACACAAGGCGGGCTCTCATGGGCAAAAGAGACACGGACCACAAGGCATATGAAGGGAAAGCAGCCCACACAAGGCGGGCTCTCATGGGCAAAAGAGACACGGACCACAAGGCACATGAAGGGAAAGCAGCCCACACAAGGCGGGCTCTCATGGGCAAAAGAGACACGGACCACAAGGCGCGTGGAGGGAAAGCAGCCCACACAAGGTGGGTTCTCCATGCTCTGGAAGAACCTGAAATTCTACCCATACCCCACACACTCCACGTCCCTGAGAAACATTTGGGCTTTCTATAAGAAGGCAAACAGGCTCCAGCGGCTCTCTGTCAGACACAATGCATTGAACAGTTAACTACAGGGCTGCCCATCTGCAAGCACAGGCGGCTGACTGTGTGGTTGTATTTGAAATCCTTTTCTCCCCACTTCCCTTTGTCCTCTGGTTTTACCCTGAGAGATTACAAAATGGAGAGAAGCTTATTTTTGCCTGTGTCTGTCACATTCCTGCCAGTAAAATTCTGGTAGTTTTAGGAATGAGCTTTTCTTCTCTCTTTTTTTTTTTTTTTTTTTGCAGATGTATTCACTCCATGGCGGGGGGAGTATCTCCAGCCCTAGACTCTAAACTGTTCCCGTTCTTCCCTTGCATGGGGTTGGGCATGGGAGAAGACTTTAAAACGCTGATCCCAACAGGGAGGAACACAGCCTGTGTCAGTGACAAGGAGTGACATGGGGACAGAGTCACAACAGCTTTGATGGCATTAGGGAAATGCAGCCAGGGAGTAACCAGCCCATTCCCTCCTCCCAGTCCAGGCCCAGAGGTCCCTTAGCCCTGTCCATGATACTGCATCAATTGCTCCTTAAGTCCCCCAAACCTGAGGGTGTGGGGAGGAGCTTGGGCTGTGAAGCTGGAAGATTCGGAAAATCAACCTGGCCCTTGACTTCCGGGTCACCTACAGTGAGCGCATTACAGGAACATCGGTACAAGGGAGACCCCCCCCCAAAAAAAATTGCCTTCAAGTCAATTCTGACTTGTAGCAACCCTACAGGACAGACTAGAACTGCCCTGTAGGGTTTCCAAGGAGTGGCTAGTGGCTTCAAACTGCCAACTTTTGGTTAACAGCCACAGCTCTTAACCACTATATCACCAGGGCTCCCTGGGTTGAATACCTCCAAGGAGCTGTTAGCCACTGCACCAACAGGGCTCCACAGGGGAGAAAGGAATATTATATATTTTCTTGGGTTCTCTGGTCTTAGATGGGATGGATCAGGCACACCACCCCCCCCCCAACCAATCATCCATGAAGTGTTTATTGGGCATCTGTTATGGGTCAATGGCAGTGGAGAATGGAGCAAGACGCATCCCTGCCCTCACAGAGCTTACAGTCTAGTTTAGGGTATGAACACAAACAAGCAATTCCAATAAAGAAACGCACGAGCCGTGACAAAGGATGTACAGAGGGGGCCATAACGCAGTCTTAATGGGGCCAAAGAAGACAGTACCTGTACTGGGTTGAGTAAAACCCATTGCCATTGAGTCTATTTCAACTCATAGCGGCCCTGTAGGACAAAGTAGAACTGCTCCCTAGGGTTTCCAAGGAGCAGATGGTGGATTCATACTGCCGACCTTTTAGTTAACAGCCATAGCTCTTAACCACTGTGCCACCAGGGTTCCCTGGACCAAACCCGTTGTGACCAAGTCAATTCTGACTCATAGCAATCCTATAGGACAGCGTAGAATTGCCCCATAGGGTTTCCAAGGAACAGCTGGCAGATTCGAGCCACTGACCTTTTGGTTAGCCGCTGAGCTCTTAACCACTGTACCACCAGGGCTCCTGGGTTGAACAGTGTCCCCCAGAAACTCATGTCCACGAGAAACCTCAGAATGTGACCTTATTTGGAAATAGGGTCTTTGCAAATGTAATTACTTAAGTTGACAAGAAGTCACACTGGATTAGGGTGGCCCCTAAATCCTATGACTGTTGACTTTATAAGAGAAAGGAGAGGGAGATTCAGACCCAGAGACGCAGAGAAGAAGGCCCTGGGACAACAGAGGCAGAGACTGGAGTGATGGTGCCACAAGCCAAGGAATGTGAAGAATTGCCAGCAACTACCAAAAGCTAGGAGGGAAGCACGGGGGTGGCTTCCCTTTCAGAGCCTCCAGAAGGAGCCGACCCCGGCAACACCTTGAATTTGGACTCTGGCCTCCAGAGCTGTGATAAACAAAACAAACAAACCCCCTGCCGTGGAGTCAATTCCAACTCATAATGACCCTATAGGACAGAGTAGACAGGCAACACAGAGTTTCCAAGGAATGCCTGGTAGATTTCGAACTGCCGACCTCTTGGTTAGCAGCTGTAGCACTTAACCACTACACCACCAGGTGATAGAATAAATAAATCCTGTTGTTTTAAACTACTCAGTTTACAATAATGGGTTATGGCAGCCCCGGGAAACCAATATAGAAGCCAAAGGACAAATGGAATTAACACAAGGCAAGGGGTAGAGAAGAGTGGTCAGGCAGAGGGTAATAGAGTGAAGGAGAACACACAGCTCTGCGGAGGGCCGTGAGGCTGGGTGTGGCTAGGTCAGCAAGTGCAGGAGGAGCAAGGGCCACAGACCAGGCAGGAGTGGGAGGAACAGTCAGGTCACACAGGGCGAGTGGAGCCACTTTATGAGGCTTGGACTTAAATATCCAAAGGGCAATGGGAAGAATCCTCTGGAGGGGTCTAAGCCAGGGAAACATGGCACCATCGAATTTAGCTGAGCGCAACATCTCTCTGGAGTGATGGAGAGAGGAAAGGTCAGGACAGAGACGCAGATGCAGTGGTCCAGGCCAGAGGTGACGGTGACCTGAACTGAAAAAATGGCCACCAAGAGGGAGAGAAGATGTAAGACAGGGTGAAAGGGCTTGGCTGCTGCTAAGATATGGCGGGAGGGGGAAGGGCATTGAGCGAACGAAGGAAGAATTCAGAGTTTCGTCTGGCTCAGGCTTGGGCAAAGGGCAGCCAGGCATCACGGCAAGGAAGCGGAGGACGTTGAGAAGTGCTGTTTGGGACATACTGACTCCGAGGCGCCTGTGGGATGGCCAAGTAGCCAAGTCCACTAGGTCGTGAGCTGGGAGCTCTGAGCTAGAGAGAAATGCTAGAAACGCTGTCAGAATGGAGCTGGGGATTGAGGCGATTGGAATAAATGACCCAGAGGGACACCAGCAGAGTGGGAACGGAAGGGACCTGAGAGAAGTGGCCCTGAGGATGACAAGGAGCCTGCAGAGAACTCTCAGAGGGGCTGTGGGGAGGAGAGGCCAGGAGCACGGGAGCTACCAAATACCGCTAAGAAGTCAAGAAAGCCGAGCCCTGAGAAGCAGCCCTTGCACGTAAACTTGACCATGGTGAGCAGTTTCAGGGAGCCCCGGTGGCGCAGTGGTTAAGAGCTCAGCTGCTAACCAAGAGGTCGGCAGTTCAAATCCACCAGCTGCTGCTTGGAAACACTATGGGCCAGTTCTACTCTGCCCTATAAGGTTGCTACTGTCGGAAATGACTCAGCAGCAATGGCTTTGGGTTTTTGTCTTTTTGGGTGGCGGCAAGAAGCACAACAACAGCAGTGAGGAGTGAGCAGAGCCCGGGGAGTGACACACCAAGAGCAGATGTCTCCAGTTGGTCTCAACCCACCTGGAGCAAAGGAGAATGAAGAACACAAATGACACAAGGTAATTATGAGCCCAAGAGGCAGAGAGGGCCACACAAATCAGAGACTGCATCAGCCTGATAACAGAACTAGATGGCGCCCAGCTACAACTGATGACTGCCCTGATAGGGAACACAACAGAGAATCCCTGATGGAGCGGGAGAACAATGGGATGCAGACCTCAAATTCTCGTAAGAAGACCAGACTTAATGGTCTGACTGAGACTAGAGAGACCCCGGAGGTCATGGTCCCCAGACCTTCTGTGAGCCCAAGACTGGAACCATTCCCAAAGCCAACTCTTCAGATAGGGATTGGGCGGGACTATAACACAGAAAATGATATTGGTGAGGAGTGAGCTTCTTGGCTCAAGCAGACATATGAGACTATGTGGGCAGCTCCTGTCTGGAGGGGAGATAAGAAGGCAGAGGGGGACAGAAGCTGGCCGAATGGACACGAAAATAGAGAGTGGAGGGAAGGAGTGTGCTGTCTCATGGGGGCAGCGCAACTAGGAGTGTATAGCAAGGTATACCTATAAATTTTTGTAAACTTTCACTTAAAGCACAATTTAAAAAAAAAAGAACAGATGTCTCTTTCAAGAAGTAGGCTGTAGAGAGGAATGGAGTTGGACTCACAAAGCCCTCCCCATTGATTCTGGTAAGGCAATTCCACGAAGTTGACTCCAACTCCTGGTGATCCCATGAGTGTCAGAATAGAATTCTGCTCCATAGGGTTTTAAATGGCTGATTTTTCAGAAGCAGGTCACCAGGCCTTTCTTCCAAGGTGCTGCTGGGTGACCTTTTGGCTAGCAGCCGAGCACTTGACCATTTGCTCCACCAAAGGACTCCTGAGTATGGTAGCACCAGCTCACTCAGTTCCTTCAGATGTCCCCTGGTGGAGACAGAGTGGTGTACCTCCTGGACCTTCACTGAACATTCCTTGTAGAGTCTGAGGCTGAGACAAATCCCCTCATTCCCAATTCCTGCATCTCCCATCAAACAGCATCGCACTGATGTTTGCCACACAGGTTGCTGTCGTTGTTGGTACGATCAAGTCAGTTCCAACTCATAGCCACCATATGTACAACACAAGGAAACACTGCCTGGTCCTGTATCATCCTCGCAATTGTTGCTATGTTTGAGCCCATCATTGCAGCCACTGTGTCAATCCATCTTGTTGAGGGTCTTCCTCTTTTTCTCTGACCCTCTACTTTATCAAGAATGATGTCCTTCTCCAGGGACCGGCCCCTCCTGATAACATGAGACAAAGTCTCGCCATTCTCGCTTCTAAGACAGATTTGTCCATTCTTTCGGCAGTTCATGGTACATTCAATATTCTTTGCCAATACCATAATTCAAAGGCATCAATTCTTCTTCGGTCTTCCTTATTCATTGTCCAGCTTTTGCATGCGTGTGAGGTGACTGAAAATACCATGGCTTGGGTTAGCTGCACCTTAGTCTTCAAGGCGACATCTCTGCTTTTCAACACTTAAAAGAGAAAGTCTTTTGCAACAGATTTCCCCAGTGTAATACATCGTTTGATTTCTTGACTGCTGCTTCCATCGGCTTTGATTGTGTATCCAAGTAAAATAAGATCCTTGACAACTTCGATATTTTCTCTGTTTATCACGATGTTGCTCATTGGTCCAGTTGTGAGGATTTTTGTTTTCTTTATGTTGAGGTGTAATCCATACCGAAGGCTGGATTATCATGAAGTACTTCAAGTCCTCTTTGTGTTCAGAAAGCAAGGTTGTATCATCTGCATATCACAGGTTGTTAATAAGACTTCCTCCAATCCTGATGCCACATTCTTCTTCAGATGGCTGTTGAGTCCGTTCTGATTCATAGCAATCATATAGTCCAGCTGACTTTAAACCACACAGTATCCCCTTGTTCTGTTTGAACAACTGCCTCTTGGTCTATGTACAGGTTCTTCAGGAGCACAATTAATTATTGTAGAATTCCCATTCTTTTCAACGTTACCCATAATTTGCTATGATCCACACAGTCAAATGCCTTTGCATAGTCAATAAAACTCAGGTAAACATCTTTCTGGTATTCTCTGTTTCCAGGGTTGCTATGACAACACAATATGAAAGTGGGCTCCATTCTGAGCTCACACCACCTTTCCTGAAAACAGGTCAATTAGGAGGGCAGTTAGCTTTTTCAGCAGAAGCTGAAATAGACGTTGTTGAGTCCAAGACCTGTCACTTCTCCTCCACAGCACTTCTCCTTGACAGCAGTAACCAGATCATACATCGATGCTTCTGAAGTTCAAAGGCACAATGATGGGCCACGTGCTGAAATCTTAGAACCAGTTCAGCCGATTCCAACTCATGGTGAACCCATGTGCTCCACGGAGCTTCCAACAGCTGTGGCTTTTCAGAAGTAGACCACGAGGCCTTTCTTCTGAGGCACCTCTGGGTGGACTCAAACCTCCAACCTTTCAGTAGCCAGCGATTAACCCTTTGCACCACCCATTGACTCCTGCTGGAATCTTTCTTATCATTGGGCATTGGTTAGTTGCCACCTCCGTATCTATTTCTCTTCTCTCCATTTGCAGACAGCCGTGGGGGTTTGGTCACAGATGGGCACATGACCCCATTCAGGGCATTAATGGTGAATGTGGTTCTCAGGACCTCTGCAGGGACTACGAGAAGGGACCTTTCCTTTTCCCACCAACAGCATGGTGTGCAGGTAAGAGATTCCGGCACTGCATAAGGATGTTACTAGGACAAGTCAGGAACTGAGAGCTGCAGGGGGCATTGGGTGGAGCCCAAGAAGGAAGCCAAAGCCAATGCCATGGAAACCAAAACAGGAAGTCAGAGAAACCAGGTCCTTGGAGATAGAGTCTGAGTTGCTCCTGGGTCAAGCCAGTACCTTCAATCAGGTATCCTTGCATCCACACAACCCACTGTACGAGACACATGGAAAAAGACTCCACAGCATCCTCTTAGGTCCCACGGCTTGTGTGTAGAGAAGAGAAACTCCTACCAGAAGACAGTATGGGTTAGCCAGGGTTCCAAATCCTTAAAAACACAGAGGAGGCAAAGGGAAGGATACAAAAGGCCAACATGCTGTTCCATCATAAAAACAGAACAGCCTAGCTTTCACCTAAATCACAATTTTTTTTTTAAATGGTCCAGCTTCAGGTCGGGTAGTGGAGGCCTCATGCTGTGCAGTGAATTACTTAATATGGCCCTTCTAGCCATGCAGTCTTTGTGACTCCCATACAATGATTGGGTGGGACTATGCAAATAAGGTGTTCGTGCCCTACCAAGGGGACTGGACAGCTTGCTGCTAATGCAGATAAGGTGCATGGGACCCTTATGGGAGTGGGACCATGAAAATAAGGTGTATGGAACCCTTGTAAGAGGATTGGTCAGTTTTGCCATCCCACTAGGCTTAAAAAGAGAGCCAATCCCAGGACGGGGTGGGGGGCCTCATTACCATCAAGAAAGAAGAGCCAGGAGTGAAGCGCATCCGTTGGACCCAGGGTCCCTGTGCTGAGAATCTACTAGACCCAGGAGACAGAGAGCTGTAACACCAGAGATGGCCCGAGACAGCAAGAAGCAGTGGCAGAGAAACAGCGGTGGCACAACCATGAGACGCGTGAGACAGTGCAGTGGGCTTCCCGGCCCACGGAGGGAGGGGGCGACAGTGGGTGTGCTGACCCACAGTGCGAGAGAGCGGAGCACCTTCACGCAGAAGGCTTGCTAGTGGAGTGGGGTGCCTCCAGGCACTTGGTGGAGCTAAAGAGCTTTGCAACATTTGCCTGAGCAGGGCAGAGGTGAGGCCAAGAGGCCAAGGGCCAGAGAGGAGCCTGCCTGTGGGCATGGCTAAGAAGCTGTCCTCATCAGAGAACTGTATCCTGAGTCAGTCCTGATCCTGAATTGTAGCCTGTTACTTTTCTAATGAATCCCATAGTCACGAGTTCTGTGTGGCCACTGCAATGAACTATTTAACCCAGCAGAGAATTAGTGCTGTGGGAGGGACAGTCGGTGTCAGAATCAATAAAAATGTTGGTGGGTGGAGGTACGTTTGACCTCCACCTCACAAGAATCAGCCTTGGGCTAAAGTTGATCTTGATTCTCTCTCCTCCCTCCTACTGAAGCTAGACAAGGTCTGACACCACACCACCATTTTTACACACTTTTTCTGGAATTTTGCAAAAATGTCAAATCTCTGATCAATAACTTTCAAATGCCATAATCCATACATTCAAATAATAATTCTTTGTATGCCTGGTGAATAAATACACTGACAAACAGGTTAATTTCTCATTATTTCTCCAGTGTAGTCACTTCTTCCAAACAGATCTAAAACGGAACTGTCCATAATGGAAACTCTCTTCACTTTTCATTGTTGTTGTTGTTGTTCACTCTGGTCGAGTCACCCCCAACTCATGGTGACCCCACGCACAACGGGATGGGACCATTGTGATCCATAAGGTTGGAAGTAGATCAACAGGCCTTTCTCCCTAGTTTCTCTTACTCTGGAAGCTCCACTGAGACATGTTCAGCATCAGAGCGACGTGCAAGCCTCCGCTGAGGACAGGAGGTGGCTGCACCTGAGGTACATTGGCTGGGAAGCGAACCCAGGTCTCCTGCATGGAGGGGGAGAATTGTACCCCTGAAACACCACTTTCCACTGGGCAGGTGTTTTAATGTCATTCTCCTCCTGCCTCGTTGGGGAACTCTTCTCACACAGCCATATAGCCCGTGGTGCTACTCACATGCATCAAAACACGAACGTTTTGATGAGCACTCAAAGGCTTCTTGTCGCCAGGATGTTGTGCTTTTCTCTGGGTTTCACGTGTTCGTGTTTTCACCTTACCCATATGTTCCTAGGACGTGAAGACTGTAAGCAACTGGCAGAGGTGTCCTAAGAGACCGTTTGCATTACTTACTCATTTTGCAAAAACTGCCAGCCTGACGGAATTGGTGCCTTAGGCTATAACAGCCTCCCCTTGGGCCAGATATTTCAAAGGACCTGACCCCAGAAGCTTTCTCCGTTTTCATCTCCAGCAGGCAAGTCTACGCCACAGGCCCAGCAGGAACCGGCCCCAAAGAGCTTTGTTCAGCCCACACCGAAGTTGTTGTTTTCGTTTTGTTTTTTCGTTCAAAACTAGGAAATCCCAGTCTCACCACTCCGGTAAGATTCAAAAGTCTGATCTTAAGCCAAGTTAGTTCGGCTACGGGAAACAGCCTCACTCATGGGTACGTACCCGTACGTGTTGCTGTCGAGTCGAGTCCGACTCATAGCAACCCTATAGGACAGAGTAGAACTGTCCCATAGGGTTTCCAAGGAGCACCTGGTGGATTCGAACTGCCGACCCTTTGGTTAGCAGCCATAGCACTTAACCACTACGCCACCAGGGTTTCCCACTCATTGCTGGAGGGAGCAAAATAGATAACTTGGCAAAATCCACCCAAAGTTAAACCGCATACACCGTTTGGTCTTCTCAGATCTTACCCTACTAAGGTGCCTGCACACACGTGAAATGACAGGTACACGGTTCTTCCTGGAAGTATTAACAACGATGATGCTGGTTAACACTTAGATCCACCCCCCGTCTGTCAGTCTGTCAGAATGTGGTGCCTTGCACGTTACCGTGATGCTGGAAGCTGTGCCACCAGTATTTCAAATACCAGCAGGATCACCCATGGTGGACAGGCTTCAGCAGAGCTTCCAGACAGGCTAGGAAGAAAGGCCTGGCAATCTGCTACTGAAAATCAGCCAATGAATCACAACGGAATATTGTCTGATATAGCGCTGGAAGATGAAGATGGCTCAGGACCGGATGATGCTTCACTCTGTTACACGTAAGGTCGCCATGAGTCAGGTCGCCATGAGTCGGGTCGCCATGAGTCGGAACGGACTCAATGGCAACCAACAGCACCAACAGCAACACTTACACAGAGTTAACTGTGGGCCAAGCACTGTTCTATGTGCTTTATATACATCACCTTATTCTGTCCTCACAACAAGTACACAAAGTAGGTCTACCGCTAGCTCCGCCCAAAGATGAGGAAGCTGAGAGGCACAGTCAGGGTAAGTAATTTGCCCAAGCTTTGTTGTATTGGCCAAAGACTGGACCAAGCCAAGTGTCCACTGCCAGAGGAAGAGCTATGTAAGCTACAAAGCTAAATCCAGATGAAGGACCATGAAACAACTGCACCTAAAACACAGAGCTACGGAAGGGCCAAGATGGCCTGCACAGGTGGATAGATACACCATAGCATATCCATACAAAAAGGCAGTGTAATTCAGTGACAAAAAGAAACGAGCTATCAAGCTACAAAAACGCATGGAGGGATCTTAAAGGCATGTAGCTAAGTGAAAGAAGACAGTCTGAAAAATCTACATACTGTGTGATTCCAGCGATACGACATTCATAGAGATGGTGAAAAAATCCATGGTTACCAAGGGATCAAGAGGAAGATGGGATGAACATGTGGGGCACAGGATATTTTAAGGGGGGTGAAAATATTTTGCATGATACTGTCATGACAGACACATGACATTAGGCATTTGTCAGAAGCCACAGGATTGTACAAGACAAAGAGTGAACCCTCGTGTAAACCAGGGACTTCGGTTACTAACACTGTATCACTATTGGTTCGCCAGTTGTAACAAGCATACCATACTGATGCGAGATGTTAATAATAGAAAAAACTGTGGGAGGCAGGGGGTATATGGGAGCTCTCTGTACCTTCTGTGCAGTTTTTCTATAAACCTAAAACTGCTCTAAAAATTAAAGTGCATTTTTTAAAAATGAAGCTCTTTATTTTAGGGAAAGATCTCCAAGACATATTGTGTGTTAAATGGAAAAAAAACAAGGTGCAGAACAGAATTCATAGTTTGCTACTATTTGTGAGGGAAAAGCGAACTATATATAGTATACCATGTATCTGTTTATTTATCTCTTCATATTTTGTGCATAGAAAAGCTATATCTCCATGCTTTTCTGTGCACGGAATACCTCTGAAGTCATAGAGAAGGAAGTTCATAGTATCGGTTGCCTGTGCAAAAGGCAAGTGGATAGTTGAGGGAGAGGATGGGAAGAAGCTTTTTCATTATAATGACTTTCATGCTTTCTGAAATTTGAGCCATGTGAATGTATTATCTTCAGATATTTTAACAGCTTTCCTGAAATACCGTTTCCATACGGTAAAATGCACCATTTTAAGTGTACAGTTCGATGCACTCAGTCAATTTAACACAATTGTGCTACCGCCACCAGCACCCAGTTTTAGAACACTTTCATCCTTCCAAAAAGGTCCCTGTGCTGATTCACAGCTCATCCCGGTTTGCACCCGCGGCCCCAGGCAACTGTTGATCTGCTTTCTGTCTCTACAGTTTTGCCTTTTCTAGACATTCATACAAATATGTGATCATACAATATGTTGATTTTGTTTCTGGCTTCTTTCACTCGACATAATTACTTGAGTCACTCCTGTTGTTGCGTGTGTCAGTAGCTGGTTCCTTTTAACTTCCGAGCGGTGGTGGGTTACCGCGGGGTGTGTGTGCATTCACCAGGCGACGGGCATTTGGGTCATTTCCAGTGTGGAGCAACGAGGACTAAAGCCGGTATGAACATCCACAAGCAAGCCTTTGTATAAACATAGGTTTTCATTTCTTCCAGGTAAATATCTACGAGTGGAATTGCTCGGTCATATGGCATTGTTTTTTTGTTTTGTTTTGTTTTGTTTTTTATGGCAGGTATAGGGTCACTATAGGGTCTCTATGAGTTGGAATGGACTTGGCGGCAATGGGTTTGCCTTTGGGGTTATGTTTAACTTTTAAAAAAACTGCCAAACTGTTTTCCAAAGCAACTGTACCATTATACCTTCTGTTACGGATTGACTGTCCCCCCAAAATACGTGTCGGAATGCAAATCCCTATACCTGTGGATGTAATGTAATGTAGTGTAATGTAACATAATCAGTTTCCACAATGCAATCTAATGTAATGTGAAAAATCAGTCACTTGAGGTCACACCAGTGTAGGGTGGATCCCAAACCTAATCACTTCTGAGTTATAAAAAGAGCAGAACAGACACAGAGACACCCACACAGGAGAAGACAGATGTCATGAGAGGATCATCTACCAGGCAAAGAACACCTGGGGCTATCAACAAGGAAGGAATCGACATGGCTGAGACCCTGATTTGGACTTTTAGCCTCCAGAACAGAGAGAAAGCAAATTTCTGTTCTTTACAGCCATCCACTTGTGGTATTTCTGTTTCAGCTGCACTAGGAAACGAAGACACATTCCCATCAGCAATGTGTCCGCATTCCAGTTTCTCCACATCCTTGCCAACCCTTGATATCATCAGTCCTTTTTATTTTAGCTATTCTATTGGCTGTACAGAGTCCCTGGGTGGCACAAACGGTTAAGAGCTGGGCTGCTAACCAAAAGGTGGCAGTTCTGGTCTATCCAGGGGGCCTCAGAAGAAAGGCCTGGCAATCTACTTCCAAAAAATCAGCATTGCTCTACTCTGACACACATGAGGTGTCCATGAGTCAGAATCAACTTATGACGACTGGTTTATTGGTTGTACAATGGAATCTCATTATGGTTTAACTTTGTATTTTTCTAACAAGTAGTGATATTGATCATCTTTTCTGTCTGCAAAAAATAAAATTAAATGTTTGAATTAGTAACTAATATATAAAAATTGAGAGATTTCACATAAGAATCAGGACCTCTGGTTTCTTTCTGTCCAAACCCACATCTGGCAACACTGGTTCTACATTCCATGTATAAGGAGCCTTGGTTGCACAGTGGTTAAGCCTTTGGCAGCCAACCAAAAGATCGGTAGTTCAAATCCACCAGTCACTCCTTGGAAACCCTATGGGGCAGTTCTACTTTGTCCTAGGGGGTCTCTATGAGTCAGAATCAACTAGACAGCAATGAGTTTGGTTTTTGGTTTTTCCATGTATAAGGGTCCACTATCCCATTTCCAAAACTCCTGATTCCTAATTTTTCTGCTTTAGAAAGGTAAGGGAAAGTATATGCTGAGTCTCAGTAACACCTTCAGTGGGGCCCAGGGCAGCACCCAGTAATCAAACATGTCAATAGCTCTGCAGTCCAAGACATGACCATTCATTCCAAAGAGAGTAAATAAAAACTCTAAATAGCCTGCCATGAGTTCAGGTAAGGTTCTGCCACCAAATGAATCTGCTACAAACTTACCAAAAGCATTCTGGGATCTGGCATTGCAGGTAAGAAAGTACAGATCTAGAACAACTCCTCCCATGAAGGAGGGCGTGTAGTCCCCCTGCGTGGTGCAAACAGTTAATGTGTTCAGCTGCTGACCAAAGGGGCTGGCTAGGTGGCACAAATAGTTTGCACTTGACTACTAACCTGAAGAGGAGACTTGGTGGCACAGTGGTTAAAGTGCCAGGCTGCTAACCAAAAGGTCAGTGGTTTAAATCCACCAGCTGCTCCATGGGAGAAAGACGTGGCAGTCTGCTTCTGTAAAGATTCGCAGCCTCGGAAACCCTATGGGGCAGTTCTAACCTGAACTATAGGGTCACTATGAGTCAGAACGGACTTGATGGCAGTAGGTTTTGGTTTTTTGTTTGTTTTGTTTTTGGTTACTTTTGCTGCAAAAGACCTCTTTAAAGAGTTAAAAAAGCAAAGATGTCACTTTGAAGACTAAATTGTGCCTGACCCAAGCCGTGGTGTTTTCAGTCACCTCATATGCATGTGAAAGCTGGGCGACGAATAAGGAAGACCGGAGAAGAATTGATGCCTTTGAATTATTGTGCTGGCAAAGAATATTGACTATACTGTGGACCGCCAGAAGAACGAACAAATCTGTCTTTGAAGAAGTACAGCCAGAATGCTCCTTAGAAGCAAGGATAGCGAGACTACGTCTCACATACTTTGGACACCTTATCAGGAAGGACCAGTCCCTAGAGAACACCATGCTTGGTAAAGTAGAGGGTCAGCGAAAAAGAGGGAGACCCTCAAGGAGACAGGCTGACACAGCGGCTGCAACAATGGGCTCAAGCGTGACGATGGCCCAGGACCAGGCCGTGTTTTGTTGTGTTGTACGTAGGGTCGTTATGAGCTGGAATTGACTCAACAACACCGAACAGCAACAACCACCTAAAAATTGGTGGTTCAAATCCACCCAGCAGTATCTTGAAAGAAAGGCCTGGGGATCTGCTTCCATAAGAATCACAGCTGAGAAAACCCTACGGAGTAGTTCTACTCTATCAACTTGATGGGGATGGGGATGGTGATGGTGATGGTGTTTTGGTTTGGTTTGGTTTGGTTTTACTCACCAACAGGGTGGGTGTTCGAGTCCACCCAGGGGTCCCTTGGAAGAAACGTCTGATGATCTGCTTCTGAAAAATCAGCCACTGAAAACCCTACGGAGCACAGCTTCACTCTGACGTACATGGAGTCAACTGTCCTTCGGAGTCAACTCGAGGGCAAGTGGTTAGCTTGTTTTGGCGTTTCCCAAATCACCAAGTCCCCACTTTCGTGGCCCTTGAGGCCACATTCACTTGTCACACCATGGCACATGGTGTATTAACAGACTCGTGATTCCTTTAAGGGCATTTGTTTCCGTTTAAATCCACCAAAGACGCTGAGAGCCGCTCTACGGCCCTCTTAGAGCCTTCCCTGTTCTTAAAGACAGGAATGAAAATACGCTCGAAGTCTTTGCAGAGCAAACAAACCTGTCCTTTTTCCGAGCTCAGCTCACCCTGGCGAGCCCACTGGGACCCCCTCTGACATCCTCTCCAACACAACCGGCCGGTTCCACACAGTAATAAAAGCTGACTGTTTCAAAGACTACTGGCAAATCTTATTAAAGTAATCCCCCTCCCTGAAACCAGATTATTACAGCCACCTTTATGGTGGAATAAAAATTAATTTTCTCAGCTATAATAAGAACGATAAGAATGCCTCACTTGGGACCAAATAAAGATTATAATTAGCTCCAACAGAATAAATCTGAATTTAACGTAGGCCAGCAATTTATTTGCTCCTATTTTCTCTCCGGTGCCTGTTTGAATGAGGCTGTTGGGATTAGACTCCCTTGCCAGCTGTGCCGTGGTTGATACAGTTACACTCAGTAGCTCCAGCAGGAAGGCCAGGCTCCAAGCCAATGCCCCAAAGCCTGAAGGATTAGCTCAGGACTTGAGACATTGTAAAAGATTCCAGGGAAGGGATACTGAGTCCTTGTTAGAAAGAATGAGTTTTGGTGTCCCCAAAGACCAGTGGGTCCCCTATCTGAGTCACTGAGAATGCATGTGGCTACTTAATCATTTAGCGCTCATTCCCTTTCTGATAACTGTACCCCAGTTTTCCTTTGGGAACTGCCTCCTCTCTCCCTCCATGTATCAGGTAGATTTAAGTCCATTCCCAGTTCCAAGAATGGGTGCGTAACCCAATGCAGGCCCATAATAATGAGGCGTGGTATTTCTGTCTGAAAAGTTGGGTTAAGAATTCTTTATTCCCTCTGGGCTTTTCTCCATATGGGTCCAGAGAACGAAGGCAAAACCTCAGGGGACAACCAAAACAAGGAGATTAGGTCCTAGTCTGAATCAACTCAATGGCAATGGGGGTTAAAACTATTTGAACCCCTGGATCAAGCCACACCTGAAGCTTCTTTCATCTGTTTTTCAGTTATGTGAGCCAATGCATTTCCCATTTTCCCTGTTTAATGTTTTCTGTCTCTTGCAGCCAAAAGTGTCCTTCCTGGTAAAATCATTTCTCACAATTCCAGCTTCACAGTGTCTTTAAACATTAAACATATACCTACCTATCTTATGATCCAGCAATCCCACCCCTAGGTATTTGCCTAAAAGTGACTCCATCACTACACTGGGCCCCTCTATGATAGTAAAGGGGGTGTCTGACTGTGTTTCACTGGGCTGTAAAGATTAAAAAAAAAGATTACAATCACTGAAAACCCTACAGAGCTCAGTTCTACTCTCTAACACATGGGGTCACCATGAGTCAGAACTGACTCAACAGCCACGGGTTTGGGTGTTGGTTTATCATCACTAATAGGCATCAAATACATAAGGCACATCCGCCTCATACCCAGCTCTGGGCTAAACCCTCTGCACACACCATCAGCTCAGCGAATCCCTGCATCAACCCTTTGCGGTATAATTATAGGGACTATGGATTTCCCCGTTTCACAAAGGAGGAGCCTGACACCCCAAGAAGGAAGGCTCTTATCTGAGATCACCAGGACATGACCCTCATCTGTCTGATTCTCTGATCACTGCAGAGTCCTGCCCAGGCTTACCCTCATGACTTCTGGGCACAGAGAAATCACAGACTTCTTGAGGGTTAGGGCTAAAATGGTAAGCCAGACTTATGCAGCCCAGTAACTTTCAGACTTAGCTTTTGTAGCTATATAAACTTTTTGCAAACAAAATCTTTTTAAATTTATATGGCTATGGATTTATTATAGATATTAATATTATGAGACATTTAAGTTTTACACAAGGGCGTAATGTAATACAGCAGAAACACACGCACCAGCCATCCAACTTAAGAAATAAATCATCGTGAATACAGCTGAAGTCACTCGTGTCCCTCCGACCACATCCCCTTCTAGTCCCAGAGGTAACCCTGAACTTGGAGTTCATCGTGGTTATGTATTTTCATTGTATTACAGTATGTAATGTATCCTCGTACTGCCATATGTTGTGTGGTTTCTATATTTTTAGACTTCATATAAACACCATTATACCTACTCTATTTTTCAGCAACTTACATTTTCCACTCAATGTTTTATTTGTGAAATTCCTATCTACTGATACATGTTGCTGTAACCCACTCCCGCCGTTGTTACATAGTATCCCGTTATAGGAAAATACCATATGTAGCCGTTCTCCTGTTGTATATTGAAGTTGGTTCCAATTTCTGTGATTATATACATTGTTTGAAGAAACTATTCTTGTGAGCATCTCCTTGTTTACGTTTGCATTTACACTTGCTTAAGAGTGAAGTTTCTGAGTTGTTTCAGAAAATAAAACACTCTTACCGGAAAGGCCAATAGAAAGAAACATCAAGAGTTCTCCGGGGGCAGCAGAGGGGTGGTCTGGAGTCTCTCAGGGTAATGCCCGCCCATCTCTCTTGGCAGTCCCAGAATTTTCAGGCTCCCGGTGGAAGCCCAGCAGGGGAGGTAACTTGCCAGTGGCCACCAGCACAGAAATGAAGGGCCAGGACCAAAACCCAATTTCCCACTCCCAGCCGAAGAAAAGGTGGGGAAAAGATGCTGAAGGAGAACACCGCCCACGTCCTGGCTTGGCCCATCTGGCCAGCCCACTGAATATGCACTGCGTGGAGCTGTGCCCATCACCTGCTCAGGGCGATGGAGGCAGGGAGCCTCCTTTTACGCAGTTGAGACCAGGGACAGTTCCAGATGAATTTAACAAGGATATCCAGTATTTTAGTGCCAGGTGCCCTTCCAAGCATTTTACATGTATTAACTCATTCTTAACTGTGGTACAACGGTTAAGCACTCAACTACTAACAGAAAGGTTGGTAGTTCAAACCCACCCAGTGGCTCCATGGGAGAAAGACCTAGCAATCTGCTCCCATAAAGATTTACAGCCTAGGAAACCCTATGGGGCAGCTCTGCTGTCACATGGGGTCACTATGCGTCGAAATTGACTCGACCGGCACCCAACAATAATCCTCCCAACAACCGCCTGGGCACTACTACTGGCTTGATTTTATGAGGAAGCAGAGGCACAGAGAGGTTAAGTAACTTGCTCAAGGTCACATAGCTAGAAGCAGTGAAGCCAGAATTGGAGCCCAGGCCCTCTGGCTGCAGGTCCACACTCTCCACCCCTGCACTCTACTGGCCTCTATATGATGTGGGTTCAAAACCACCTTGAACAAAAGGCAGCAAGGCTAGCTGGGAAGCAGGGATCTCTGACACAAACGCAACCTGGGCCCACAGGTGTGAGCAGGTGTAAAAAAAGAAGGGCTCAGTGGAGACCCTGGTGACCCATGGAGCAGAGCTATACCCAAGAGTGGGGGCCCAGTGTGGCCAGACCTTCTGACCTTTCGACAGACTTTTGATGTCAGAAGTCCAGCTTTTTCTGGGAAACCTCTTGGCCACTCATTTGAATCTTCTCATACACCGGGCAAGCCAAACAAAATGCATCTCTGGGCAAATTTGCCTAACGGGCTCCTGCTTAGGGCCCCTCTAAAGGCGGAAGTGGTGGCTCTGGAGGGCCGAGACCAGCTAGCTGGTGTCAGCATGTGGGAGTCTCCACCGGTTGCACTGGAGGAGCGGGTGAGAAGGGCGCCTGTCACTTGGTGGCTGGGACTATCCTTTGATGGAGCGCCGGCCCTGCTGCTCCTGCTGGCATGGCCCCGTGTGTCACCAGCCCTCTCTCGGCCACACCAGGAATCAGAAAAGCCGGCCAGGCTTGGCTGATCTCCCGCTTCACTAAGATCCTCCCTCTTGAAGTGGAGACAGGAGCCCGCTCTCTGTTGCCCTGGACACCCCCTCCCATCATAACTGCCCTTGGGGCATTATCAAACCCACAGGGAGCCACTGCAGGGCACACCCCAAGGATTGCAAACCCCCAGCCCACGGCCACAGCTGACAAGCAGGCATACAGTGTTGTCCACAGAGGGCCGGCCCACGTGGAATTAGTTAGGTTGGCTCCCAAGGTTTAAAATTGAAAAACTTTACATTTAAAAAGAGAATCCAGATTTCTTAGTTCTCCTGAAAAGCTAGAGCTGGCAGTACTGAGACTTCCTCCTACGTGGCGACAGTCAGCCAAGTAGAAAGTGGCCTGCTTCCTGAAGGGGAAGGGGGCTCCGGTTTGCTCCAGCCCCATCACCCCTTAACCACCAAGAAGCACTCAGCATGATGCTGGGGCTGAAGTTGGTGGTTCAGATCCCAGCTCTCCTGCTTATGAGCTGTGTGATCATGAGCAAGTTACTTGACCTCTCTGTGCCTCCATTTCCTCCTCTGTAAAATAGGAATAATGATAGTACCCACCACAAAGGACCGTTATGAAGATGAAATGAGTTGAGATGCACAAAGTGTTCAGCCCAGCAGCTAGCAAGTCATGATGGTGGTGGTGTTAGCTGCCCCTGAACTGCCCCCGACTCACGGTGACCCCACGCGCAACAGACTGAAACACTGCCCGGTCCTGCACCATTCCCGTGATCATCTGGGGACCTGACCAGTGCGATCCACAGGGTTTTCACTGGCTGACTTTTAGAAGTAGATTGCCAGCCCTTTCTTCCTAGTCTGTCTTAGTCTGGAAGCTCTGCTAAAGCCCATTCAGCATCATAGCAACACCCAACCCTCACTGACAGACGGGTGGTGGCTGCGCATGAGGTGCCCTGGCCAGAAATCGAACCTGGGTCACCCGTGTGGAAGGTGGGAATTCTACCACTGAACACCACCACCCTCTCTGGCGTTATCGATTTTCATCTTACACGCCCTTACCTGGGCAGAGTATCAGCTGGGCCTTGTCGGTGTGGCTGTGCTGTGGTTTCTATAATCCCCAACCTACATCCTTTGTATACATTGACTGCTGGGTCCCTGGGAGGAGCTGAGTTTGCAGTCCCAGGAGGACACCTCCTTGGGCCTATGCAGAGGACACAGGAGAGCAGAAACCAGGCCAGGGCACCAAATAAATCGGACCCAGACATCCAGCCCAAGCCCCACCCCCTTCCCACCTACAAGCACAGTCCTGGCCACTGGATGCTCCCCTGCAGCCCCAGTGTCGGGGTTCACCCCAGTGTCGGGGTTCACCCCAGCGTCGGGGTTCATGATTCTCCGAGCATGTGTAGGCCTCCAAAGGAGCAGCCATGCCTACAAGCGTCACTTCCCACAAAGAGGGCATTTCTCGGTTAATTTTCATTCTAATCTATGAAAGAACAGACCAGGCAACCTAGATATTCATTAGCACCGAAGAAAGAAATTTCTCATCCCAACTCCTAACCCCTCAGACTTAGCAGAAAGACCACAACAGCTTCTGGCAATTTTGCTAATTTGGGCTGTAAGAAAAGATCTTTGTGTCTTCCTCAAAGGGTCCATGACCTCTCTCTCGTTCCCAGCTTAGAAAAATTGCCCTGTTTCAAGCCTTGCTGGTTCAGTCTCTTCCAGAAAGACGTGGCAGGGCTTAGTGTGAACCATGTGTCACAGGCGCTCCCTGAATGCAGAGCAAGATATCCATGGGGACTGCCACCCAGGTACTGCCACCCCGGGGACCACCACCCCAGGGACCACCACTCTGGGGTCCACAGATGTCACTTGTCCCCGTCTTCCCCTTGGAACCAGAACATGACTTCTGAGGAGGGGAGGAAGGAAGGATCTGCCCCCTGCCGTCCAGAGCTGATGCCACGTTTTGACAAAAACTCAAATTACCAGGGAGGTGCCGCCTCCACTGGTTCTGGTCAAAATACGGGTGTCCTAAGAAAGGAAACCTCGTTACTGCCTCAGATACACAGCACATGGAGGCTGGTTCACAGTTGACAGGCGGCCGGGAAGCAGCGAGCTAGACCGCAAATTGCAACAAGAGCTTTCAGGGAGATAGAATAGAATCGGATCGGCCTCATACACTCAGCACATGACTCTACACGTCCTCGCTCACTGCCCCGGCGTGGGGTGAAGGCACAGCACCGAGATGGAGAAGACTCACTGATCCCAGTGGACAGTAACTCAACTGAACTGATAGTTCCGGAAAGCCGACCACACACCAGGAGACAGAGAAACTAGAGGCGGGCTAACAGAGCTGCTTTGGGGGCACGCAGGCCGGCTAAATAACACGTGGGGTCTGGTGCAAAATGAAAATGCAGGCCCCTTGTTCAAATTTTATGATGAGTTCCAGGATGGCAACAGCACGGGGTCCCTTCTGAGCACGGGGCCCTGGGAGACGCACACGGCGTCCGCCCACGACATGGCCAGGACGCATGTGGCAGAAAAATAATTCTAACCAGAGGAAGGGAGAAAAGAGGAGGGAGGAGAGGAAATGAGAGGGAAGGGAAGAGTGTACAGAGTGTACAGGAGTGAAGCACGTGCCTAGAGGGAAGCCAGAGGGCACCTGGCACTCTCTCCAGGTCAGTAATAGGGAGTGGTGGGGACTGTGGCAAAGCAAAGACCATGGGCCTTGTCCACAGGAAAAGCGAAGGAAAGGGGAAAGAAGAACAAATGTACTATATCATGTAGCTAATACTCTAGGGATCATTTATACCTGACTGATGCACAGATTTGAATAATCATCAAACCAAAAAATAAAACCAAACCCATTGTCACCCAGTTGGTTCCAACCCATAGCAACCCTATAGAACAGAATAGAACTGCCCAATAGGGTTTCCAAGGAGTGGCTGGTGGATTCAAACTGCCGACTTTTTTTGTTAGCAGCCGAGTTCTTAACCACTGGGCCACCAGGTCCCTGAATAATCACCAAAGCCAGCGCTGACTGAACCTCGCTGTGTGCTAGCAGCTGTGCTAAGGGCCTTACACATACTAACCCATTTACCCTTCATTGCGACCCTCTGAGGTAGCTAGTTCTGCTGTCCACATTGTAAGGTGAGGAAACTGAGGCAAGGAAGCTTCGGCAGCTTATCAGACTCCAAATCTGGCACAGAGCCAAGCCAGGATTCAAACCCAGCCAATCTGATTCCCAGTTCCTATACCAAAAACCCATTGCCGTCAAGTCGAATTCAACTCACAGTGACCCTATAGGGCACAGCAGAACTGCCCCATAGGGTTTCTTAGGCTGTAATCTTTATGGAAGCAGATCACCAGGTATTCCCCCCAAGGAGCTGCTAGGTGGATTCGAACCACCGACCTTTTGGTTGGCAGTTGAGCACTTAACCACTGTGCCACCAGGACCCCTCCAGCTTGCACTAGAGGAGTCAGATAAAAACCGCACAAACAGTCCACACCCTTATCAGTTACAGGAGTCCCTGGGTGATACACATGGTTAAGCATTTTGCTACCACCCAAAAAGTTGGCAGTTTGAATCCACCCAGAGGCACCTGGGAAGAAAAGCCTGGAAATCTACTTACAAAAGACTACGGGCATTGAAAATTCTAGGGAGCACAGTTCTACGCGGACACACACGGGGTCACCATGAGTTGGAGTTAACTCCATGGCAGCTGGCTTGGTTTGGTTCTCGGCATTTTACAGCCTTCCATGGGGTTGGAACCGACTCAAAGGCGACGGGTTTCAATGGGGCTAAGCAGGCACCAAAATAAGCAAAAACAGCATGAGCGGTCCACAGGGCAGGCCCAGGGCGCGGCTGCCGGCAGACGCCGGGTGTGGGAGGTCGGCAAACGCTGGGCCCGCGTGCCTGTAGGGGAGCACTCGGCCCGCGTGTCTGTAGGGGAGCACTCGGCCCGCGTGTCCGTAGGGGAGCACTGGGCCCGCGTGTCCGTAGGGGAGCACTGGGCCCGCGTGTCCGTAGGGGAGCACTGGGCCCGCGTCTCCGCAGGGGAGCACTGGGCCCGCGTCTCCGCAGGCGAGCACTGGGCCCGCGTCTCCGTAGGGGAGCACTGGGCCCGCGTCTCCGTAGGGGAGCACTGGGCCCGCGTCTCCGTAGGGGAGCACTGGGCCCGCGTCTCCGTAGGGGAGCACTGGGCCCGCGTCTCCGTAGGGGAGCACTGGGCCCGCGTCTCTGTAGGGGAACACTGGGCCCGCGTCTCTGTAGGGGAACACTGGGCCCACATTTCTGTAGTGGAGCAGCTGCCTGGAGGTAAGTGCTGACTGTTCTCCATTGTTTCTGTTGTTAGGTGCTGTCAGTGGGCTCCGACTCATAGTGACCCCACGTGACAGAGTAGAACTGTCCATAGTGTTTCCTAGGCTATAATCTTTACAGAAGCAGGCTGCCAGGTCTTTCTCCCGCAGAGCAGCTGGTAGGTTCAAACTGCCAGACTTTCGATTAGCAGCCACATGCTTAGCCGTTACACCATCAGGGTTCGGTGACTCCCCTCAGGAGTCACCCAGAGCTCTCCGAGGACGGACAAGACAGTGGGATGAGGAAATCAACACAGCAGACAGAGCCCCGGTGCCACCTGTGAATCCACACCTGCGTCTTGATGGGTTTCTGTGAGATGAGACCCATGAGAACAGCTCTGAGGAAAGTTGATTTGAGACAATTCCTGGGCGTCTGCCCTGAGTGGAAGGCAAGCGTCTGGATGCATTAGCTGCACCACTCATCAACCCAGCGGGCCCGGCGGCAGAGGCCAACCCCCCAGAGGTGACGGCATTCAGCCTGGACCCTGCAAACACCATCGCCGAGGGCCACCCCAGGAAGAGACCCAGCTATAGCCGTGCTTTTCATTATGCACTTGAATTCACGGCCAACCATTAAAGCAGGCTTCTTGAAGAAATGGCTGGCTGCACGTCTGGAGCAGGAAATGTACCCGATGAGCCTGGAATGTCAAGGCAGGAAGTAAGGAAGTGCTCCAAAAATGATGGGGACATGTCCCAAGGACACACAAGCCAGCATGGAGCTCTTACTGGCCAAGAATGGGACGAGTTAGAGCATCCAAACAAAGAAGGACTCAATAGGCTGAAACACGTTACATAGGCTAGAATCATGAGTTCACAATGATACTCAAAAAAAAAAAAAAAAAACACAAGGACTCCACAAGGCCGGGCTTCTGGCTGCTCTTGGAAAGCTGGAGGACCCAGCAGCATCAAACCTGCACTCTCATATGATAACAGTTGGCTGCAGCGGAGTAGTGACTGCCTCCTGTAGGCAGGGCTCATGGTCTTCACTTTGCCACAGTCCCCACCACTCCCTATTACTGACCTGGAGAGACTGCCAGGTGCCCTCTGGCTCCCATCTAACCATCTGCTTCAGTCCTTTACACGTGCCTCTGGTCCTTCCACCTAATGCCCTGCTGACCTGGCACGCCCCTCCCCTAGCCATTCTTAGAAGTCAGATCTGACAACCAGCTTCTCCAAGCTGCTTCTTACAGCCCCACAAGGAAAGAAACATCAAACTACTGAAAACAGATAGGGATATTCTTCATCCGACCTCTCTGCCCTTGCCACCCACCCTCTGACTTACCCCCCCCATCTTCCTTGTCAGTTGGAATTTTGAGCAGAGGGCATGGTACCATTTACATTTGCGCAGGATCATTCCAGCTCTTTTGATGAGAAGAGACCACACGGGGCCAAGCATAAAATCAGGAAGACCTGATAAGGGGGGTATAAGTGTCTTGTAGCTGCTGTAACAAATTACCGCAAGCCACGTGGCTTGAAACAACAGGAATTTATCCTCTCACAGTCCTGGAGGCCAGAAGTCCAAAATCAAGATGTCAGCAGGGTTGGTTCCTTCTGGAGGTTCTGAGGGAGACCCAGCTCCATGCCTTGCTCGTAGCTTCTCATGGTTGCCAGAAACTTAACGTCCACATCCTTGGTGTTCTTGGCTTATGGAGACATCACTCCAATCTCTGCTCCTGTCATCACATGGCTTCTTCTGCTCTTCCTAGAAGGACACCAGTCATTGGATTTAGGGCCCATCTACTCCAGTAAGGAGCCCTGGTGGCACAGTGGTTAAGCACTCGGCTGCTCCCCAAAAGGTCGGCAGTTCAAACCCACCAGCTGCTCTGTGGAAGAAAGATGTGGCGGTCTGGTTTGTAAAGATTACAGCCTAGGAAACCCTATGAGACAGTTCTACTCTGTCCTATAGGGTCGCTATGAGTCGGAATTGACTAGATGGCAGTGGGTTTGGGTTTGGTCTAACCCAGTATGACCTCATCTTAACTTGCTACATCTGCAAAGACCCTATTTCCAAATAAGGTCACATTCTGAGGTTCCAGGTGGACATGAATTTGAGGGGACACTATTCCACCCACCACCGGGGCCATGGCAGAATCCAGGCATGAGATAACGGGGCTGGAATGAGAATGGAGTAGTGATGAGGTAAGAAGTGGTCAGACTCTGGGCATTTGACGCTAGCAGTGACATGGCTTGCTGGTGGATTGGATGTGGGCTGGGGGAGAAGGTGAGAGGAGCCAGGATGCCTCCAAGGCTTTCCACCTTGGCAACGGGAAAAATGGGATCTCCATTGGCTGCAGTGTGTGGTTTGTGAATATGAAATGTTTGTGTCTATTTAAATTTAGATCCCAGTTAATGTAGATTTTAAATCACCATTTCCAAGTGGCAGCTGCCTCCCCTCGTAACCCAGAATCGAGACAATGCCCCCTTCAAGCGGTGACCCAGATCCCCCATGAGTAATTTGCAGGGATGCCAAACGGGTGAGCGCTCAAGAGCCAGGAATATCCTTAAGCAAGAATTTCCCTCCTCGGCCTGCTAAAGGGCCGCTTGCTACAGAATTCTTCTGCAAACACCAACACACACCACCTTTCGTCATGCTCAGTTATGTCTAAGAATATGTGAGCAGCGTCTTATCCCATCTTCTCAAAATAGCCCAGAGGAGCAAGCAAGAGAAATTCCACCCCGACAAGTCTCGTACCGAACAGTGTGGAGGCCCTGGAAACAGGTGTGTGTACCTGAACAGTCTCAGCCACCAATGAGAACACATGTGATGGGCCAGCTGAAGTGACATCATATTTCACTTTTATAATTGCTCAGCTCATGCCCACAGTCATGGCGACATCCAAAGAAAAAGACCATTGCTCAAATCGGCAAGCCCATTAGCAGATGGTTGGAAGGTATCCTTCCGAGGTTTCTAAATGGATTATGCCTCTCGACATTCAATAAGACCCAGAACCACAGTGGGGGGGTGGGAAGAAAGGTCAAAAGTGTCACTCTGCATGACTGGGTACCATCGCCATGGTAACAAGGGGCCTAGTAGACAAAACGGCCACTGAGAGACAGCCTTTCGGGGAGTCCCATGGCTGGGAGTTTTCAGAGCCACCTCGGGGGGGCGGGTATGTTGAGGAGGGAAGTCTAACGTACACAGGAGTCCCTGGCTGGTGCAAACAGTTAAGCACTCAGCTACTAACCAAACGGTTGACAGTTAGAATCCACCCAGAGGCACTCAGAAGAAGGACCTGGCAATCTACTTCCAAAAGATTACAGCCACTGAAAAACCCTATGGAGCAGTTCTACTCTGAGAAACACACAGGGGCGTCATGAGCTAGAATGGACTTCACAGCAGCTGGTTTGGTTTCGGTTTGGCCTCACCTGCATGCTTGGGTTAGAATATAGGCTGCCTTGATTATGAACCGTGTGGACCCTGGATCTTATTCAAGGACTCTGAGCCTCAGTTTCCTCATCTGTAAAATGGGAGGAACAATGGCAGTCGTGGGGAGTTAAGGATACAATGTGTCCAGCACATAGTGGACCTTAATGATACTGTTACAATTCCCAGCCACGGTCCACACAGCCATCTTCATCCAGCCACTCCAGGCAGGAGATCTGCCCAGCAGAAGATCTGGCTAAACACGGACAGGACTGAGAACTGCACTGGTATTTTCCAAAGACGGTCACATGAATACATTCACCCCATATGCCCTTCTCACAGTGGACATGGTCCCACCTCCCTGGAAAAGAGGGGTCTATGTCCCCTCCCTTTGAGTCTGGGTAAACCTGAGACAACAGCAGAAGTGACTCCATGTGACTTCGGAGGCTAAGTCATAAAAGACAACGTGGTAACTGCCTGGTCCTCTTGGGACACTCGCCCTTGGTACTCGGCCACCATGTTGTAAGGAAGACAAGCAGTCACATGCAAAGCCCTCATAGAGGCACTGAGGGCACAGCCCCAGGTAATCCCAGTTGACAGGCCCATGAGTGAGCAAGCTATTCCAGCCCTCAGCTGCCCCTCCAGCTGGCCCAGGTGATGCCAAGTGAAGCAGAGACGAGCTGTCCCTGCCAAACTCTGCCCAAATTACAGACTAATGAGCTAAATAAATCCTGTCATTGTTTTAGGGAGCCCTTTTTAGGTTTTTTGGTGGTACAGTGGTTAAGCGCTCAGCTGCTGATCAAAAGGTCAACAATTCAAACCCTGCAGCTGCTCCATGGGAGAAGGATGCGACAGTCTGTTTCCATAAAGATTACAGCCTCGGAAACTCTACAGGGCAGTTCTACTCTGTCCTGTAGGGTCACTGTAAGTTGGAATCAACCCAACAGCAGTGGGTGGGTGGGGTCATTGTTTTAAGCCCCTGAGTATGTGAAGTGATTCGTTGTGCAGCAACAGAAAATCACAACACAACCCTTGGAACTTTTTACTTCACGGCCCACTCGAGCTGCTCGCTAAAACTCGTTTGCAAGCTCAACTAGAGGACAAAATCGGCCAGAGACCATCTCTCTGAGCCCTTCAGTGAGGGGCTTCCGGAGGGAAGAGAAGGTGCTGACTTGGGCCCTGTCCTGTCCATTTTCCTCACTAAGGATGAATATCCCATGAGGACAAGGACCACACGTCAGCTTTCACTGCTGCATCTTCAGTGCCTAAAACAGAGCCTGGCACGTAACAGGTGCTCAGCAAATTCTGGTGGAAGGCACGAGAACATCTGATACAAAAACGACCAAATAATTAACATCCTAGAGCACCAGCATCTTCCACCTGATATGCTCTAGTAACTACGATAACCAAGATAATAAAAGCAAGCCACAGATACCCAGTCTTTCACACTTGGAAGAACAAACATCTGGCCAGTAGAGAAACGCGGATAAACGATACCGTTCTTTTCAAGATTGTTTCTGTGTGTATGAGAAAATAAAAAGCATCTTGTTCAGTTGTTGTTGTTGTTAGGTGTCACAAAGTCATTTCCGACTCATAGTGGCCCTGTATACAACAAAATGAAACACTGCCCAGTCCTGTGTCATCCTTACAATCATTGCTATGTTTGAGCCCATTGTTGCAGCCACTGTGTCCATCCATCTCTCTGAGGGTCTTCCTCTTTTTCACTGACCATCCACCTTGCCAAGCATGATGTCCCTCTCCAGGGACTGGTCCATCCTGATGACATGTCCAAAGTATGTGAGATGAAATCTCGCCATCCTCACTTCTAAGGAGCATTCTGGCCGTACTTCTCCCAAGACAGATTTGTTCGTTCTTCTGGCAGTCCAGGGTATATTCAATATTCTTCGCCAACACCATAATTCAGAGGCGTCAATTCTTCTTCAGTCTTCCTTATTCATCATCCAGCTTTCTCATGAATATGAGGTAATTAAAAATACCACGGCTTGGGTCAGGTGCCTTTGTCCTCAATGTGACATCTTTGCTTTTCAACACTTAAAAGAGGTCTTTTGTAGCAAATTTGCCCAATACAATGTGTCATTTGATTTCTGGACTGCTGGATCCAAGTAAAACAAAATCCTGGACAACTCCAGTTTTTTCTCTGTTTATCATGATGTGGCTCATTGGTCCAGTTGTGAGGATTTTTGTTTCCTTTATGCTGAGGTGCAATCCATACTGAAGGTTATAGCCTTTGATCTTTATCAGTAAGTGCTTCAAGTCCTCTTCCCTTTCAGCAAGCAAGGTTATGACACCTGTATAATACAGATTGTTAATAAGTCTTCCCCCGATTATGATGCCGAGTTCTTCTTCATATAGTCCAGCTTCTTGGATTACTTGCTTGGCATGCAGGCTGAATATGTATGGTGAAAGGATACAACCCTGATGCATATCTTTCCTGACTTTAAACCAGGCAGTATCCCCTTGTTCTGTTCGAATGACAGCCTCTTGGTCCGTGCACAGGTTCCTCATGAGCAGAATTAAGTGTTCTGGAATTCCCGTTCTTCAAAACTTTATCCATAATTTGTTATGATCCACACAGCTGAATGCCTTTGCATAGTCAATAAAAAAACAGGTAAACATCTTTCTGGTATTCTCTGCTTTCAGCCTGCTTCCGTGTGACAACAGCAGTGATATTCCTGGTTCCACGTCCTCTTCTGAATCCAGCCTGAACTTCTGGCAGTTCTCTGTAAATGTACTGCTACAGCCACTTTTGAATGACCTTCCACAAAACTTTACTTGTGTGTGATTTTATTGATATTGTTCAACAATTTCTGCATTCTGTTAGATCACCTTTCTTTGGAATGGGCACAAATATGGATCTCTTCCAGTTGGTTGGCCAGGAAGGTGTCTTCCCAATTTCTTAGACAAGTGAACACCTCCAGTGCTGCATCCACGTGTTGAAACATCTCAATTGGTATTCCATCAATCTCTGGACCCTTGTTTTTCGACATTCCCTTCAGTGCAGCCAGGAATTCTTCCTTCAGTACCATCAGTTTTTGATCATATGCTACCTCCTAAAATGGCTGAATGTTGACCAATTCTTTTTGGTGCAGTGACGGTATATTCCTTCCATTTTCTTTTGATGCTTCCTGCGTCATTCAATATTTTCCCCCGTAGAATTCTTCAAAATATTGTAACTTGAGGCTTGAGTTTTTTCTTCAATTCTTTAAGCTTGAGAAATGCAAAGCGTATTCTTCCCTTTTGGTTTTCTAACTCCAGGTGTTTGCACATTTCATTATAATACTTTGTCTTCTCAAGCTGCTCTTTGAAATCTTCTGTTCAATTCTTTTCACTTCATCATTTCTTCCACTCACTTTAGCTACTTGACATTGAAGAGCAAGTTTCTGGTCTCTTCTGACATCCATTTTGGTCTTTTCTTTCTTTCCTGTCTTTTTAATGACCTTTGGCTTCCTTAATGTATGATGGCCTTGATGTTATTCCACAACTCCTCTGGTCTTCGTTCAATTAGTGTTCAATGCATCAAACTTGTTCTTGAGATGGTCTTTAAATTCAAGGGGGATATACTCAAGTCGTACTTTGGCTCTCGTGGACTTGTTCTAATTTTCTTCAGCTTCAACTTGAAGTTGCATATGAGTAATTGATGATCAGATCCACAGTCAGCCCCTGGCCTTGTTCTGACTGATGATACTGAGCTTCTCTATCGTCTTTCCACAGATGTAGTCGATTTGATGCCTGTGTATTCCACCTGGGGAGGTCCACATGTATAGTCACTGTTTATGTTGGTGAAAAAAGATATTTGCAGTGAAGAAGTTCATTGGTCTCACAAAATTCTATCATGCGATCTCTGGTGTTGTTTCAATCGCCAAGGCCATATTTCCAACTACTGATCCTTCTTTGTTTCCAGCTCATGAATTCCAATCACCAGTAATTATCAATGCATCTTCATTTCAGGTTTGATCAATTTCAGATTGCAAGTTGGTAAAAATCTTCAATTTCCTCATCTTTGCTTTAGTGTTTGGTGTATAAATCTGAATAATACTTATATTAACTTGTAGGCATATGGATATTACCCTATCATTGACAGCACTGGATTTCAGGATAGATCTTGAAACATTCTTTTTGACAATGGATGTGAAGCCATTCTTTTTCAGTCTGTCATTCCTGGCATAGTAGACCATGTGGTAGCCTAATTCAAAATAGCTAACACCAGTGCATTTCAGCTCACTTATGCCCAGGATATCAATCTTTATGTGGTCCATTTCACTTCAGAAGATTTCCAATCTTCCTAAATTCATACATTGTACATTTCACGTTCTGATTACTAATGGATGTTTGCAGCTGTTTCTTCTCATTTTGAGTCATGCCACCTCAGCAAATGAACGTTCTGAAAGCTTGACTTCACCCACATCATTAAGGTTGACTCCACTTTGGAGAGGCAGCTCTTCCCCAGTCATATTTTGAGTGCCTTCTAACCTGGGGGGGCCAATCTTCCGGCACTGTACCATATGATGTTCCACTACTATGCATAAGGTTTGAGGTCATCCTAAATTCCCACCATTTACAGAAGAGCTTAAAAAATCATGGCACAATGGAATATTATACAAAATCTAAAAGGAATGAACCCAGAATGAAGTAGGTTTAAATTTGCTAACATGGACAGGTCTCTAAAACACATTGTGGGCTGAAAAAAACACAAGTTACAGAAAACTGTGGACAGCATGACATTTAAATAAAATTTAAAACACACAATAATAACATCATACATGGTTCTACATATAAGTAAAAGTATAAAATGCTTTTTTTAAGGATGCACACTAAATTCATAATTGTGGTTGCCTCGGGTGGCGGGGGGGTTAGAGAATGGAATTAAGGATGGTGCAAAAAGAGAACTTCAGCTTTTTCTGCACTGTTTGGATATTTTTAGCAAAAGGGAAAGAAAGACTTGTTGCACGGTGACAAAAAGTGAACAGCTGCCATTTCTAGGTGCTGGGTGTACTGGTATTGGTTACGTTACTCTTTGTACTTTCCACATTGGTTTTTACATTTCTCAAAATAAAAATTACAATTAAAAAAAGAAAAGGCTTTCATAGTTTGCTGGTGAGACTGTAACTAGTAGTGCCAATTTTGGAGGGCACTGTACAGTATTTATTAAAATGGAGCATGGGTAAACCTTTGCACCCAGCCATGTCATGTATTAAAATGGCACATGGGTAAACCTTTGCACCCAGCCATGTCATGTATTAAAATGGCACATGGGTAAACCTTTGCACCCAGCCATCTCATGTATTAAAATGGCACATGGGTAAACCTTTGCACCCAGCCATCTCATGTATTAAAATGGCACATGGGTAAACCTTTGCACCCAGCCATGTCATGCCTTAGTAGATCTACCCTGGAGAAAGGCGTAAGCGCTTACGGGACAGATGTCAGGACATTAACCAACCACTGCTTGCAGTAAGAGAAAGTGGGAAACGGTCATCATGCCCACCAGTGGGGAAGAGCTACATAACCTGCTATACCCCACACTCTGGGACAGTGTGCTGCAGTGACCAAGAATGAAGTCTACATCTCTGAATTGGTATGAAACCATGTCCAAGATGTACTGTTGAGCAAAAATAAAGGAGCAAGTTGCAAAAAAATTATGTCAATTACAGCATTTATTTGTTTAAGTACTGTATTTTTCTGCAGGTGTATCAATTTATACTTAAATGCACAGAAAAGGTCCAAAATCAAGAAATAAAGTCTAAGAGCTGTGCTTACCCTCTGTGGAGGAAATGGAGAGAGAAGTGGGCTCGGGATGGTGACCACAATGTTCTCGGGCCTTATTTGTCATGTTTTAATTTTCTCATGGATAGATGATGATGATGATGATAGTAAAAACTAGTTGCCACTGACCCCATAGTGACCCCACGTGTGTCGGAGTAGAACTGTGCTCCATAGGTCTTTTCGTTGTTGTTGTTGTTGAGAATATACACAACAAAACATACACCAATTCAACGGTTTCTACATGTACAATTCAGTGACATTGATCACATTCTTTGAGTTAGGCAACCATTCTCTCTTTCCTTTTCTGAGTTGTTCCTCCCCCATTAACATAAATTCACTGCCCCCTCAGGTTCCTATCCAGTCCTTAGAGTTACTGCTGTCACTTTGATCCCATATAGAAAGTTCTTAAATGAGCATAATGCTCAAGGTAGACATTTTTACTGGTTAATCTAGACTATTGTTTGGTTTTAAGAAGACTTCAGGGGATATTTTTGGTTTAAGGTTTAAAGATTACCTCAGGGTAATAGTTTCTGGGATTCATCCAGCCTCCGTGGTTCCAGAAAGTCTGGAGTCCATAAGAGTTTGAAATTCGCTTCTGCATTTCCCCCCTTTTAAGCAGGATTCTTCTACAGAATCTTTGATCAAGATGTTCAAGTAATGGTAGCCAGGCACCATTCAGTTCCTCTGGTCTCATGGCGAAGGAGGCAGCTGTTCATGGAGGCAATTAGCCAGTATCCTCCTCCTATTTCTGACTCTCCTTTCTCTGTTGCTCCAGGCAAATAAAGACCAATTGCTGTGCCTTGGATGGCCACTTGCAAGTTTTTAAGACTCCAAGCACCATGCAACAAGCTAGGAGATAGAACAGAAGCACTAAACATGTTATTAGGCCAACTAACTGGGATGTCCCATGAAACCATGAACCTAAACCTCCAAACTATGAAACCAAAGCCTGTGAGGTTTTTGGTTGTTTTTTGTTTTTGTTCTTTAGTTTTTTGTTTTTGGTCGTTGTTGTAAATATAGCTGTCATACAACTTTTGCCAATTCAACTTTTTACAGGTGTACAGCTTATTGACAGCAATTACAATAATTGGTTGTGCCACCCTACCCTTAATCAATGTGACTTTTTCCATCACTGTTAACACTTCTTCCCCCCTCTCTTGCACCCCTGGTAACCACAAATAAACTTGGGTCTCTGTCATGGATTGAACTGTGTCCCCCAAAAATACCTGTCAACTTAGCTGGGCCGTGATTCTCAGTATTGTGTGACTGTCCACCATTTTATGTGATTTCCCTATGTGTTGTAAATCCTATCATTATGATGTAGTATGACGGATTAGCAGCAGTTACATTGCTGAGGTCTATAGGATTAGGTAGTGTCTTAAGCCAATCTCTTCTGAGATATAAAAGAGAGAAGCAAGCAGACAGACATGGGGACCTCATGCCACAAGAAAGCAGTGCCAGGAGCAGAGCACGTCCTTTGGATCTGAGGTTCCTACGCTGAGATGCTCCCAGACCAATGGGAGAGTGATGACAAGGACCTTCCTTCAGAGCGAAAGTGAGAGAAAGCTTTCCCCTGGAACAGATGCCCTGAACTTGGACTTGTAGCCTACTAGACTGTGAAAGAATAAATTTCTCTTTGTTAAAGCCATCCACTTGTGGCATTTCTGTTATAGCAGCACCAGGTGACTAAGACAGTCTCTATACATCTGCCTTTTCTTTTTATAGAGTGAGAGCATACAATATTTGTCCTTCTGTAACTGACTTGTTTTACTCAGCATAATGTCTTCAAGCCCCACCCATACTGTAGCACATATCGAGGCTTCCTTTCTCCTGCTAGCTGAGTAGTATTCCATTGTATGTATGTACCACATTTTATCTATCCATTCATCTGTTACTGGGCACTTAGGTTGTTTCCCTTTTGGCTACGGTGAATAGTGCTACAATGAACTTTAATGTACAACCATAGAGCTTTCAGTGGCTGATTTTTCAGCAGTAGATGGCCAGGCCTTTCTTCCTAGGCACCTCTGGGTTGACTCAAACCTCCAAACTTTCAGTTACCCAACTGTACCACCAAGGAAATAATAACGATAGTGCTTCCTCATGACCAGGCATTGCTCTAAGGGCTTTGCATATGTTAATTGATTTAATCCAACAGTTCTAGGACATTGAGTGCTATTATTATCCTCATTTAAAACTAGGATCCGAAGGCCCAGAGAGGCTTAGAAACTTACCTAAATCAAAAAAAGTAATAAGTACAACAGATTGAAACACATCAACTATATGCAAATCCATGAATTCATAGTGATACTGCACAAAACCTTCCTGAGTCTACCTAATTCATTCACTCATTCAAAAATGAGCCCTCTCGAACAGGAAAGCTGGTCATACAGAACCCAGGGTTGAGAAGGGAGAGTGTTGACATGTTATGGGGTTGTTAATCAATGTCATCGAACAATGTGTGTACTAACTGTTTGATGAGAAACTAGTTTGTTCTGTAAACCTTCATCTAAAGTGCAATAAAAAAAAGAGGGGGCCCTCTCGATGTGCCAGGCAGGAATCCCTGCCCTCATGGAGCTGCCATTTCAGTGGGAGAAAGAAAGACTGCCAACAGAGTAGACAACTGAAATACACAGTACGTTAGACAAGTGCCACAGAGAAAAGGGAAGGGAATACAGAACATGAGCAAGAGTGGAGTGGGGCAGTGGCAACATTTGACAGAAGGCCAAGGAACCTTCTCTGAGCAAGGGCCACTGGCGTGAGGACCTGAGAAGGTGAAGGACAAAAAGGGAAGAGGTTCCGGGAAGAGGAGCAGCAGGTCCAAAGGCCCTGAGGCAGGAGCAAGTCTGGAGAGGTCCAGGGACAGCCGGGAGGTGGGTGTGACCAGAGTGGTGGAAGTGAAAGGGCAGGAGGCCTGGAGAGGACTTTCTGGTCCATTTTAAGGTCGTTGGTTTTTACTTGGAATGAGATGGGAGCCAATGGTGCATTCTGAGCAGAGGAGGGACATGGTCCGATTTACATTTAACACGCTGTTCTGACTGCTGTGGAAAGATGGAATCTTGAGGGACAAGAGGGATACCAGCGAGGAGGCTACTGCAATAGTCCAGGTGGGCAGTGATGGTGGGGAGGGGGGAGCGGTGACAGGGGAGGGGGAGAGAAGGGGTCAGATCCTGGATATACTTTGAAGGTAGAGAGGCAAGATTTGCTGACAGACTGGATGTGATAGAGGAAGATGCAAAGATGACTCTAAGGTTTTGACCTGAGCAGCTGGGAGGATGCCATCTGCAGAGACAGAGAAGGCTGTGGGAGGAACAGGAGCAGGGGACAGACAGGTGGGTTTAGGGCCAGGTAAGTGTGAGACACCAACATGCACTAGGTGGAGACAGTCTACAGTCGGAGAGAGGCGTCTAGAGCTCAGCAGAGAAGTGCAGGCTGGAGAGAGAACAAATAAGCCTCGTCTACTATCTGCTGGAGCCCTGCTGGGGCAGCGGTTAAGCCTTTGGCTGCTAAACAAAAGGTCGGCACTTTGAATCCACCAGCTGCTCCTTGGAAGCCCTACAGGGCAGTTCTACTCTGTCCTATAGGGTCACTAGGAGTTGGAATTGACTGGACGGCAATGGGTACTACCTGCTAGAAGGAGCCCTGGTGGCACAGTGGTTAAAGCACTCAGCTGCTAACTGAAAGGTCAGCCCTTCAAATCCACCCAGCAGCAAAAAGGGAGAAAGATCTGGCAATCTGCTCCCATACCCTGTGGGGCAGTTCTAGTCTTCACATGGGGTCACTGTGAGCCAGAATCGATTTGATGGCACCTAACAACAACACTGTCTGCTAGAGGAGTGCCTGGGTGGCCATAATGGTTAAGTACTCTACTACTAACTGAAAGATTGGAGGTTCAAGTCCACCCAGAGGATGAAGGTCTGGCGATCTACTTCAGACGAATCAGCCATTGAAAACCCCATGGAGCACAGTTCTGCTCTGACACACACAGAATCACCATGAGTCAGAATCAACTCGACCGCAAGAAGTTTGGTTTTGGTTTTTACTACCTGTTAGACATAGTGGTTAAGAGCTCACCTGCTAACCAAAAGGTCAGCAGTTCAAATCCACCAGCTGCTCCTTGGAAACCCTATGGGGCAGCTCTACTCTGTCCTATAGGGTCGCTATGAGTTGGAATCAACTTGACAACAACGGGTTTGGTTGTTTCTGGTTAGACGACAGGCTGAAAACTGGGTTCCAAGAGTTAAATGCAGCCTGTGAGTGTCTTTTGTCGGGCCCACATACTATTTCTTAAATTTAAACCTATTTCCTACATTTCTCACAGAAGTCCAGGTTTCCAGCCTCTGTTGTAAAGATGGAATCTCTGGCAACTCTGGGCTCTCATTCCCGTGTGGAAATGAGCGGTGCCTGCCCCATGGACTGGTCAGCTGACCAACGTGACTCCTCCTCCCCTTACACTCCTGGCACCAGACACCCAGAAACGCACAAAGCTAGTGAAACCCGGACCTTTTTACTTTTTCTCCTTCTCTATCCAAAAGGCTCATTCTAAAGATCTCGCAGACAACACAACCTAGCACCGTCTCTAACTTCAGTGGACTATGAAGTTGTTAAACATACACGGCAACAAAGACGGAAACTCAACACCAGCCAACATGAGTAAACACAAACAAGTCCATCTGGCTCTCATTCGGCTAAAATGAGATTGTCTCGCCTTTTAAAGGTAGAAATCCCATGGAAATAAAAACCCCAGGTCAGCAAGGTGTGATGGAGTTGTCTCTGCCACACCACGGGGCACAGATTCCATCACCTGCCCCAGGATTACCCAAATGAAGATCCATGTATCTATAAAGTGCAATGACATGTTAACATAAACCTTGAAATAGATAAAATGCTTTTTATCTCAGTCTTTGGAAAACCTAATAAAGAATTAACTGTCCGAGACACCATGGAATCTTACTCAAAGATTTGCTTTATGTCAGGACTTCTTAGACCATTAACTTCTAACAGACAGATGCCCCTCCTCGCCTGTCCCCAGCCTTGGGACATGCGGCTGCAATCACACACTTCGAGATAAGTCATTAAAATCGGACTCCTGTTTCCCATCAGAACTTTAGTTGTGGGATCCACCAGCTGTGCCCACACAAAAGGCAGATCCCCGGCACTAACAGGGCATGCTGAGGCTTGCACCTCAAAGGTGTCGGCAGTATTCATCCAGGCAGGACTCTTGGGGCTGAAGGGGAAATGGCCACAGCCAATCACCACGACGGGCAGCTCCTGGGGAAAGTTGGAGGGTGGACTGAAAAGCTGAGGATCGGTACAGTAAGGACTCAGAAGCTACGGACATATGGGATCAGCTGGGGGAGCTCCCTGACACATGAAGAGGAGCGGCCAATTGCCCCGGGGCAGCTAATAAAAACCAAGTCCTGCATCCTGACACAGCAAAGCGTGAGTCCCCTTCCAGGTAGGCTGTGCCTCCACCAGGGCTCCATCACAGTGGCGGTGACATGTACTTCTTTCCCAAGTGCAGCACGCATGCCAGATGATTTCAGACGGCACATGAATGAACATTTTTAGAATTCTAGCAATGTTTATTTTGACGTGCATTAAAAATATACATAACTAGCATATTGCGGTGGAAACTATCAGCTATCCCTCAATATCTATGTCTCTCTCCTTCTTTTACATAAACAGAAATCCAGAATTATGGGTGGGCATATGGCCTCCCAGAAGAAACTATATATCCCAGCTTCCCTTGAAGCTAGGTGTGGCTGTGTCACTAGGTTCTGGCCAACGGAATTGGAGCAGATGTGATGGAAAAAAGGGAGTGTGCCCTCCGTGTGCTCTTTTTACCTTCCTATTGTCTGAAAACCCTGGTGGCGTAGTGGTTAAGTGACACAGCTGCTAACCAAGAGATCGGCAATTCGAATCCACCAGGTGCTCCTTGGAAACTTGATGGGCCAGTTCTACTCTGTCCTATAGGGTCGCTATGAGTTGCAATCAACTCGATCGCAGTGCAGTATTGTCTGAAATGTGGACCTGGAGGTGGGCCATCTTAGACACTGTGGTTACAGGCATCACCCTAAGGATGGTGAAGAAGTATAGGTCTTTGACTCCACACCAGCCCTGCACTGCTTCCATCTAGACTCTTATTTAAGAGAGAAGTAGATGTCTCTATATATCTAAGGCACCATAACAGTAGGGATATTTGGGGTCTCTCTGATTCCAGGCAACTTATCATTTATCTAAACCCAAGATTTCACAGACATGATTGCTTTTCAAAAAAAAAAAAAAAACAAACAAACCTGTTGCCGTCGAGTTGATTCCAACCCATAGAGACTCTATAGGACTCTATAGAACTGCCCCACAGGGTTTCCAAGGAACGTCTGATGGATTCAAACTGCTGACCTTTTGGTTAGCAGTTCTAGCTCTAAACCACTGCACCAGCAGGGCTCCTGATTGCTTTTAGGATGGAGAAAATGTATATTTTTTAAAAAAGTGAGTTGAGACACCATTTTCTAAGATGGGAAGACCAAAGAGAAGCAGGTTGTGAGCTTAGAGGCGGTTCTAGAAGTCACGAGGAGTTACCAAGCAGGCAGCTGGAGATCCAGGCCTGCAGTTCAGGGAGGGGCCAGGACTACAGAGAAGTGTGCGCCTCATCACACAGCTTTGGTCTTTAAGACCACATGCTGGGAGAAACCACATGGGAAGAGAGTACAGACAGGGAGAAGCCTGGAGGACCAGGTTCAGGGTCGCTTCAAATCCCAGGGGTCAGGAGATGAACAGGAGCCTGGGAAGGAGCAGCCGGTGAGGAGAGCATGGAGTCTCAGAGCCCAGGAAAGAACATGACCCCAGATGGAGGGAGCAGCTTCGTCAAAGGCTAGAGAGATGGCTAGGTGAGGTTCCAGGTGGCTGTATGGGCCAGGTGTCACCTTGGCAAGAGAGGTTCATGCAGAGTAGTGGGGGAGGGGGACAAAGCTTGACTGAAGTAGGTTCCAGGAGAGAATGAGACCAAAGGCATGAAGATAGTGAGCAGAGGCAGCCCTCTGAGGAATTTTCCTATAGAGACACTATGCAGCAGCTGTGAGTGGGGGAAGGAATGGGGGGCTCCAGGGTATTTTTTAAGACGGGTGCTCCTAGTGCATTGTTGCTGATGGGGATGGTCCCATGGAGAGCGGTAATTGATGATGCAAAAGACAGAACCTTAGGAGCAGAGTGGCTGAGCAGGTGGGAGGGAAAGGGGCCCAGCACTCAGCCTCTCCTGACCTCTCTCTCCGTTCTTGTGCCCACCAATCCCTGGGATATCCCACCACTGACCTTTCCAGGGATCCTGTTCCTCTGATCACACTGGGGTGGGGGGGGGGAGGTTAAAACAGCCAGTATTCTGATGGGCTGGTGCCTGTGCTAACCTAAATACTAAATATTTTTTATTAACCTGAGCATCTCAATTCTCGATTCCACTTACCTGGTTGCAGGTGAGGAGAGAACTACAACTGCTCCATCTTGTAAACCCAGTGCCAAACACAATGCATGGTGCATAGCCTGTGTCCAGCTGCACACAGTAGGTGCTCAATGGCACACAGTAGATGGGAAGAACTAAATGGTGCCCAGCTACCACCAATGACTGCCCTGACAGAGAACACAACAGAGAATCCCTGATGGAGCAGAAGACAAGTGAGATGCAGACCTCAAATTCTTGTAAAAAGACCAGACTTAATGCTCTGACTGAGACTGAAGGGACCCCAGAGGTCATAGCCCCCAGACTCTCTGTTAACCCAAAACTAAGACCATTCTCGAAGCCAGCTCTTCAGACGAAAATTAGACTGGATTATAAGACATCAGATGATGCTGGTGAGGAGTGAGCTTCTCGGCTCAAACAGACACATGAGGCCATGTGGGCAGCTCCTGTCCAGAGGCAAGATGAGCACGCAGAGGGCGGCAGGAGCTGGTTGAATGGACAGAGAGAATACAGGGTAGGGAGGGCAACTAGGGTCATATAACAATGTGTGTATAAGTTTTTTGCATGAGAAACTGACTTGAATTGTAAACTTTCACTTAAAGAACACTAAAAGTATATATATATATATGAAAAATGGCACACGGTAGATGTTCAATGGTGCACAGTAGGTGCTCAATGCATGCTGGTGGAATGAATGAATAGCATTTGGCAGCTATTGGAGATTCCTGCTCTGCTGTCTAAGATGTAGGGATGGACGATGTTGGGGACAGAAAACCAGAAGGCAGGCTCTTCCCCAGCAGGCTCTTCCCCAGCAGGCTCTTCCCCAGCAGGCTCTCCACACCAGGACCCCAGGAGAAGACCATCTGGTTACAGAGGGCCAAAGAAGGTAGCTGAGGAGGGACCCCATCATCACCTGGTCACATCTCGGGTCTCCACTAGCAGCAAGAAGGCCTGTGCACCTGCCTAGAGATATGAGCTAATCCCCTCCAGAGGGAAGGCAGGCTCCCTCCTCCTCCTCTGTCCACCCTGTCCTATGGGGATGCTCAACCCACTGGGTGAGAAAAGTCATCCAACGTGACCCAGGACCCAGGCAGCTGGGGAGGGGACCAGAGTGTTCCAACCCATCTCCAGTGCAGTGCCTTCCAGTCCCACCATCCTTTCCCCACCAATTCCTCTGCCTGGAGAATAGAGAAGACCTTGCTCCCTGAGATGAGCTGTGAACAGACAGGCCACTGACACAGACCAGTTAGGGGCCAGCTCTCATCTCCCATCGTAGCTGGTAGTCCACAGTCTCCCGTTCATGGTTAGGAGATTACCCAGCCTGGATGCCAGCTTCCCAGGTTTCCCGCCTCCTTTTGTTTTGATTCCTGACTTGGCCCCAGAAGCCTGGTCAGCCTCAGTGCCCTCCACCCAGCCGAGTCCTGATCCTGTGATACTTGGCACAAGGCTAGAGGAGTCCTCTGGGAAGACACAGCAGCCAGCACTCACCTGTGTCACTCACCCAACAGGTGTTTACAGAGCACCTGCTGTGTCGGGCCCTGTCCCAGGTGCTTGGGGTGCAGCAGAGAGCTAGACAGTGGTCCTGCCCTCATGGGGTGGAAATTCCCATAAGAAGACAGACAACAAACCATCAACAGGGAAAGTGACACAGTTTGTCAGAAGGTGATGAGAGCAATGGACAAAGGGCAGGGTGAGAGGACCAGGGTGGGGCAGGTTGCGGTGTGAAGGGGAGAGGTCAGGGGAGGCCCGTGAGGGCGGAGGGTCTGAGCAAAGGCTGAAAGGAGGTGAGGGAGTGGGCCAAATGGATATCTGGGAGGCGGGAGGTGTGTCTGAAGAAAAGCAAGGAGGCCAGTGTAGATGGAGCAGAGTGAGCGGGGTGGCGACAGGAGAAAGGAAGCACTAAGAGGCCTAGGACCACATGGTGCTGGGCCCTGGAGGCTGCAGGGAGGACCGGCTTTTATCTGAGCAAGGTGAGGCGGGCTTGTAGGTTTTGAGCAGAGGAGGGATGAGATCTGACTTAGGTTGTTTTGTCTTTATTGTGGTAAAATATATATATATAACACAACATTTGTCAATTCAACAGTTTGTACATGTATAGTTGAGCAACATTAATTATATCAATCATGTTATACAACCATCATCCATATTTGTTGCCAAACAGGGTCCCTCCAGCTACTGTGTTGGTACTATGGATTGAATTGTTTACCCACAAAGATGTGTTGAAGTCCTAACCCCTGTACCTGTGAACATGACCTTGTTTGGAAATAGGGTCTTTGAAGATGTTATCAGTTACATTCACATGAGGTCAAACTGGAGGAGGGTGGGTCCTAATCCTTTATCACAGAGGTCCTTATAGAAAGAGAAGAGACAGAGAGAGAGACCCAGGGGGAAGCCAGGCAGAGATTAGAGTGGTGCATCTCACAAGCCAGGCAACGCCAAGGATTGCTAAGAAGCTGGAAGAGACAAGAAAGGATCTTCCCCTAGTCCTTCAAACATGGCCCTGCCAACACCCTCATCTTGAACTCCAGACTCCAGAACTGTGAGAGAACAAATTTCTGTTGCCGTAAGCCATCCACTTTATATACTTTGTTACAGCAGCCCTAGGAGACTGATACAGTTGGGAATAGACTGTGGGAGCAAGAGAGGAAGCCAGGAGACAGGAGGTGACTACAGAGTCCAGGAGAGACAAGATGGCAGCTGGGACCAAGGTGGGGGTAGTGGGGTGGGAGACATAAACAGGTTTAGATAATTTTTGAAGGCACATTCAAGAGGATGTGGGACAAGAGATGAAGAGAAGTCAGGGTGGCTCCAGAGTTTTTGACTTGAGCACCTAGAAGGATGGACTCAGCATCACCTGAGATGAGAGGATCGAGGAGGAGCCTGCCTGTCCCTGGCCATCCTGTGGGCTTCCACACACGCCAGGCCCATGGATTCACTCCAAAAGCTCCAAGGGACTCCCGCAAAAGCCAGGTGTGAAAATGCATGTGCTTTTTTTTGCGGGGGCAGGGGGGTTAGATTTTTACATTGGCTTTGGCAACTGCCTGCAGATCCATCCAAGGACTCAGACCCTTGGTCCTAAGGCAGGGCTCCTAAACTCGAATGTCACCCGGGGCCAAGCAGGTGAGGTAAATGGGTGAAGGAGGCCAGGGGTAATACAAAAGGGAGTGGTGGGGACTGTGGCAAACTGCAGCACTCACCCCCATCCAAGGTGGGGCAGCTCTACAGCTGCAGTCCATTGTTGCCAAGCAGGCAGACAGTCCCAGGCAGGCTCCACCTCATGAGGTCTCAAGCGAAGAGGAAAATCTGGATTTTTATCTGAAACCTTTCCATTTTAAAAGTTTGGCAACGAACTTTTTGTTTTGTTTTAATTCTTTGAGGCCAAACACTTGAGCAAGTCAAAAAAAAAAAAAAATGCATCCACAGGCAGGATGAGGCAAATTGCTGTTCTAAAGATCTGTATGGTTCTAAAGCGTTTTACAGAGCCCTGGTGGTGCGGAGGTTAAGAGATACTGCCAGCCACTCCTTGGAAACCCTGTGGGGCAGTTCTGCTCTGTCCTATACGGTCGCTATAAGTTGGAATCGACTTGATGGCAACAAGTGAAATGTTTTACATCTGAATTAGCAAACATTGACAGGTTGAAGGAATAACTTTAGACAGTTATCAACAGATAGCATAGAAAATAGAACAACGGTACAGTACTTAACACCTACATGGTTGTTGTTGGGTGCTGCCACATCTATTCTGATTCATAGCGACCCCAAGTGACACAGTAGAACTTCCCCATAGGGTTCCCCAGGCTGCAATCTTTACAGGAGCAGATCATTGTTAGGGGCTATGGAGTCCATTCCAACTCGTAGCGACCCCATGTACAACAGAACGGAACACTACCCAGTCCTGCGCCACGCTCACAATCGTTGTTATACTTGACCCCACTGTTGCAGCCACTGTGTCAGTCCATCTCTTTGAAGGTCCTCCTCTTTTCCGCTGACCCTGTACTCTGCCAAGCATGATGTCCTTCCTCCAGGGACTGATCCTTCCTGACAACATGTCCAAAGTATGTAAGACGCAGTCTCACCATCCTTGCTTCTAAAGAGCATTCTGGTTTTACTTCTTCCAAGACAGATTTGTTTGTTCTTTTGGCAGTCCATGGCATATTCGATATTCTTTGCCAACACCACAATTCAAAGGCTTCAATTCTTCTTCAGTCTTCCTTACTCACTGTCCAGCTTTCACAAGCATATTAGGTAATTGAAAATAATCCCCTAATTAGATCAGGCACACCTTAGTCTTCAAGGTGACATCTTTGCTTTTCGACATTTTAAAGAGGTCTTTGGCAGCAGATTTACCCAATGCAATGCATCACTTGATTTCTGGACTGCTGCTTCCATGGCTGTTGATTGTGGATCCAAATAAAATGAAATCCTTAGCAACTTCAATCTTTTCTCCGTTTATCATGATGTTGCTCAATGGTCCGGTTGTGAGGATTTTTGTTTTCTTTATGTTGAGGTGCAGTCCATACTGAAGGCTGTGGTCTTTGATCTTCATTAGTAGGTGCTTCAAGTCCTCTTCACTTTCAGCAAGCAAGGTCGTGTCATCTGCATAACACAGGTTGTTAATGAGTCTTCCTCCAATCCTGATGCCCTGTTCCTCTTCATATAGTCCAGCTTCTCGGATTATTTGCTCAGCAGATGGCCAGGTCTTTCCTCCTGCAGAGCCACGGGACAGGTTCCAACCTCCAACCCACTGGGTGGTAGCGGAGCGTAGGGCACCCTCACTTTTATATATGTTGTTGTTGGTGTTAGTTGCCGCCAAGTGGATCCCGACTCAGGGCGGCCACATGTGTGCAGAGCAGAGCTGCGCTCCATCCCGTTTTCAGGGCTGACCTTCAGAAGCAGACCATCAAGGCTGTCTTTCAAGACACCTCTGGGTAGGTTCAAGCTGCCAAGTTTTCAGCCAGTAGTGGAGCACCTAACCGTTTATTAAGTGATTTACATCTCACAGCAACCTCATGCAGGTCATAAGTGTCAGTTCCACTCTACAAATGAGAAATAAAAGATCAAGGGACAGAGTTTACTTTGCCAAGGTCACACCACTCGCAAGTAGGAGAGCTGGAGTTTGAACTCAGTCTGTCCTCTCGGCCACCAGGCTACACTGCCTCTCGGACATTGACGCTGTTTATAGATCTATTAGCCTTGGCTCTGATATCCCCCAGCATCTCATTGTTGTTTTTAGGTGCTGTCAAGTCAGTTCTGACTCATAGCAACCAGTACTTAAAAATTAAGTCAAAGCTGTAATCCAGTTCAACACATATTTTGCAAAATACCAGGGGGCAGTTCTTACTCACAGCCAACATTTACCGATTGTACCGTGTGTCTGGCACCCTGTTAGTAACTCTCCCAACAACCCTAGCAAGTAGATACTGTTATTGTTATTATCCCCAATTTACAGATGAGGAAACAGGCTCAGAGAGGTTAAGTAACTTAGTCAAGTCCACACAGCTGGGAAGTGGTAAAGATCTGGACCCAGGTAGGCTGGTTTTGGAGCCCCCAGGAATAATCTTCAGCCCTGCGCTGTCCCCTATGGTCACTGCTGGCCACACGTGGCTACTGAGGTTGAAATGTGGCCACTGCAACTGAGGAACTGAACATTTAATTTTATTCCATTTTTATCAATTTAAATTTGACAGTGGATGTTCTGTTCAGTTACTGGAACTGCCTAGATACACGAATCTACATTTTCAGCTGTACATTTTATGAAATCCAAATAGAAATCAAGCATTTCCGATGAAAAGTGAGCATCCAAACAGAGATGTGCTTTCAGTGTAAAACATCCAACGTCAAAGGCTTAGTGCAAAAAAAGAAAGTAAAATGTCTCCGTAAGGACATGTCTCTGTTGGTTACATGTTGAAATAATAACATGTTGGATATGTTGGGTTAAATGAAATACCTTATAAAAAAAATAATTTCTCCTGTCTCTTTTTGCTTTTTTAATATGGCTACTAGAAAACTGTAAGGGGCCCAGGTGGTACAACGGTTAAAGCACTCAGCTGCTAACCCAAAGGTAGGTGGCTCAGACCCACCAGCACCCTCTGCAGGAGAAAAGCCTGGCGATCTGCTCCTGTAAAGATTAAAATACAGCCTAGGAAATCCTCCGGGGGAGTCGGAATCCGCCCAACAGCGCACAACAAACGGCAAGAACTAGACAGCTGTACGTTAGAGCACGGCTCCCGTTACATCTCTCCGGCCACCTCTGTGAGATCCCGCCGCTGAGCCACCGCTGCCGACAATAACCACAGGTCATGCTGTCTCTCCTGGTGCTGGTCTATCAGCAACGCTGCTGAACAACAGTACTAAACGCGACCGTTCTTGTACTGCTTCGTCTCCTTCAATCCTGGTGGTGAACTTGCAAACGAGGGACCATTCTTGTTCCCATTTCGCAGAAGGCAAAATGAAGATTCTGTCTTGCCCACGACCAAGCCGCTGATTCATGGTGGAGTCAAGTCTCAAACTCAAATCCATGCCTTAAACACTACAGGGTCCTGCCTCCTACGCTTCGGGCAACATCAGCAAATTTTGCACGTACTATTAGAAGTTAGGGGCCCTGGTGGTGCAGCGGTTAAGAGCTCGGCTGCTAACCAAAAGGTTGGCAGTTCAAATCCACCAGCCGCTCCTTGGAACCCCAATGGGGCAGTTCTACTCCGTACTATACAGTTGTTATGCATTGGAATCCACTTGACGGCATCAGGTCGGGTAATTAGGAGTTAGGAGCCCTGGTGGAGTAGTGGTTAAGAGCTCGGCTGCTAACCTAAATGTCGGCAGTTCAAATCCACCAGCCGCTCCTTGAAAACCTTATGGGGCAGTTCTACTCTGTACTACAGGGTTGCTATGAGTCAAAATCCACTTGACAGCAATGGGTTTGATTTTTATGAGTTAATTCAAAGGAGGGGCCTACGGAGACAGAGGACACCATCCCAGCACAGCCTGTCCTAGACTCCCAACATGAGCCAATTTTTTGAAATCTTTCTCTCTCCTATGTATCTCTCTCTGTACCTGTGTGTCTGTCTATGGCTGTCTCTCTCTCTGCTGCTGTCTCTGTCTCAATCTCTCTGTCTCTCCTCCTTTCTCTTTCTGTGTCCTTGCCTCCCTCACACACACACACATGCACACACATGCACACACACACGAGGCTCACAGAGGAGACAGCCAGCCCACGTGACTGACACCTTCCAGAGCCTCTCCTCCAAGCAGCCCGTATTGCGGGTTTCTGTTCCATGGTTTCATCTCCATGTTTCCTTCCAGCTCTTCCCCACGTGGGCTGGATCCCACACAGACCGCTGCTGGAGATGTTAACAGCCTGCTCCTCAGATGTCTCCCAGCCCCACGGCTGGAGGAAGTGGCCTGCCCAGAGCCTTGTGGCCTCAGCCCCCACCAGGCTGCAAAGCATTCTCCCAGGCGGCTTCTCATGGAACGGAAGTTCAAGAGAATTGTCACAGTAATGGGGTTTTCTTTTAACTAACAAGCAACTTTAGCTCTTTTTTTCATTTCAGTGTTTAATTATGCTTGACTATTGTTAACTTTTGTTCACGTCTTTTCTGTGCTTTTTCTCCTCCGTAGCATTTGCTTATCGTAGACAAGTCTGACGTGCAGAAGAGCAGCAGGACAAAGTTCCGAATCCCACTGCCCAGGGATGAGCACTGTTAACCCTTCGGCGTATCTCCTGCTTTTTTCCTATCATATTTTTAATAAATTGGTATCTTATTAAATACATCCAGCTTTCATTCTGCATTTTCCTCCCACTTAACTTGGCACAAACATTTTCTCCTATTATTAAAAATTCTTCATCTACATCGTTTTAAAAAGGCTACCTACCATGCCATTGAATGGCCCTACCACAGTGTTTCTAAGTTACTCTCCTGCCTTAATTCAACACTGTGCATACACTGAACACCATGGCTTTAGAGCGAGCTGACTTGCTACTTGCTACCTTGAGCAAGTGACAAACTTTGTACATTTCCACATTAGTACGGTGGGAGTACTGGGGTCACAAGTCCTTCTTCGAAAGGTACTGGGAGGACTATAAGACAATATAGCACAGCCCTTGGCCCACATCCCCATCACTGCAAAACCAGGGTGTTTTAAATTTCTTGCCTTTATAAATAACACTGCAATGAACATTTCTGTACATGATGTTTGGTCCACATTTCACATTTGAGAGAATTTCCTTTTGATAGATTTCCAGTAGTGGGATTACTGGGTCAAACAGTACATGGATAATATTTAAATCTCTGCCATTCCTGGCTTGCTTTATCTAACCGATGTTGTCAGCAATGCAAGCTTTGCTTGCTCCAGTTATTTGTTGCATAACAAAAGCCACTCCCCCCGCCTCAAATCAGTGGTGTAAAACAACAACCATTTTATTATATCTCATGGATTCTAAGGATCAGGAATTCAGGCCAGACACAGAGGGCTGGGCTGTTTCCATGACGACTGAGGTCTCCGTGGTGGGGGGGTGGGGGGACTTGAACGGTTGACTAAGGAAAAAAAAAAAAAACATTGCTGTCGAGTCGATTCCGACTATAGCGGCCCTATAAGTCAGAGTAGAACTGCCCCGTAGAGTTTCCAAGGAGCACCTGGTGGATCTGAACTGCCGATCTTTTGGTTAGCAGCTGTAGCACTTAACCACTACACCACCAGGGTTTCCTAGAGTTGGGGCTAATTCATCTGGAAGCTTGTTTACTTGCATGTCTGTGCCTGGGTTTGGATGGATGGATGCCTGGGCTCAGCTGTCAACCAGAGAGCCCGCATGTGGCCTCTTCACATGGCTTGAGCTTCCTCACAGCATGGCAGATGGGCTCAAAGAGGAAAGGTATCTCAAGAAGGAATTTTCCAAGAGAATCAAACCAGATGGCCTTTAATGACCCAGCCTCAGAAGTCACGCAGGATCACTACCACCGTCCTCTAGAGTTCAAAGCAGTCACAGCCAGCCCAGAGGGGACAAAGACCCCATACTTCTCAATGGGGGGAGTATCAAAAAATCATGACTTGTTTTTAAAACTGCTCAGTATCTCTTCCTAAGAGTTGGCTAAATAAAGTAATGCAAAAGCAGTACACCCTCCTACCTATAAAGAGCAATGGTGAGTGAACAGGGAGCCTGGCAGGTTTTGCAAATGGTGAGGGACAGTGTGAACTGAACCCCTCACCATCACTTTATCTCTTTGTCTCCATTGTATTAATGGCTGGTGTTCATGAGACGGTTGGCCTGGCCAGGAGTCCAACTAAAGGCCAGAGCACAGAACTCCCCAACTCTCAAAAGGATCAGACCCATCACCTGGGCTGTAAAAGTCCTGGGATGGAGTAAATATCTGTTGTCTTTGCATGTCCAGCATCCAGTCTCCACACATTGGTCAATAATACCTCAATTTTCCTTGAGGAACCTAGCTCTGTCTATATGGATTGTTTGAGCATGTGACCCAGACCTGGCCAATCAGCATCGTATAAACTTCTGGCCACAATGATGCGTTCAATGCTAGATGACCCAGTGATACTCAGTGAGTCTAAATCCTCCCTCTGACATCTGCTGAAACTACTGGGAAGAGAAGCCCTCTGTCCATAACCAGCTGTAAGGAAGACATGAACCTGGGTTGCCACAAGCCATTCTTTGAAGGGGCAACCTGAGAAAGAGGCCAACACAAGTCAAGTCCTGATGACCTCATTTGAGCCCCTAGATCCAGCCGTGCCTGAAGCTGTTATCCCTGGATATTTCAGTTTTGTGAGCCAATTACCTTGCTGGCTCAAGCCAGTTTTGAGTTGAGTTTCTGTCACTTTCAAACGGAAGATTCCTAGCTAATACACTGACTGTCTCATCAGAGTCACTTCCTGACCCCTGCTCTCATATCCAGCATTAGCCAGTGCAGACCAAAACACAAAAAAAATACTTAAATTATCCCTGGCTGCAGGCCACCAGTTCCAAAACACAGAAAGACAAATATTTCACATTTGTTCCAGCTCGTAAAACCTTTCAAGCTAACACCTAATATCTTCCACCCATCCATTCTGTCACTGCAATTTAAAAAATAAAGTGGGGAATAAAATTGTTCCTAAGCAACAAATTATATACGTCACGAGACAGGGGAAAGAGAATTAGAAGGTTTAATCTAGTTAGAAACTATTTCCATTTCTTCCTGAAGTTGCTACCTGCAGGAAATCTCCAAAGGAGAATGAAACAAAGGTTGAGCTATTTTAAATCCCCTCTGATACGTTGGCAATAAATGTATCCTGGAAACCCTTGAATAGTGACACTCAGCATAGGTAAATGAGTGAAACGACTCCAGTACAATGATTTCTCTTTTTTAAAATCATGGTTTTGGGGCCTGTGTTAGTTTTCTGTTGCCGTTTATGAATTACCACAAACGTAGCAGCTCAAAACAACACAAATTTATCATCTTAGTTTCTGTAGAAGTCCAGGTATGGTGTGGCTGGGTTCTCTGCTCAGGTGATCACAAAGAAACAAGGTGTTACTCAGGTTGCTCTCTTATTTGGAGTTCAGGGTCCTATACCCAGCTCATTCAGGTTGTTGGAAGAATCAAGTTCCTCTCCACTGTAGGACTGAGAACTCTGTTTCCTTGCTGGATACCAGAAGGGGGCACTCTCATCTGTTACAGGCCAACCACACTCCTTCTCACTGTTGTTGTGTGCCATCCAGTTGATTCCAACTTATAGCAACCCTACAGAACTGCCCCATAGGGCTTCCTAGGCTATAATCTTTACGGGAGCAGATCGCCAGGTCTTTTCTCCCACAGAATGGCTGGTGGGTTCAAACTGCCAACCTTTTGGTTAGTAGCTGAGTGCTTATCCATTGTATCACCAGGGCTCCTTGCCCCTCCATCTTTAAAGGTAGCAATGGAGAATCTCCCCCATGTCAAATCTCTCTCACACTTCGAAATTCTCCAACTTCCCAGTCTCTGACCTCTAGGCTCAGGTTTAAAGGATTCCTGTGAGTAGGTCAGGCTCACCAGGATAATATACCTTTCTTAAAGTTGATGGTGCCATACAACCTAAGCTCATCTCAAGAGTGATAGCCCATCATATTCACAGTCCGGGGGATCTCAAAGGGCATGTATATCAGGGAGCGGTGAATGTCAGGGGCCATCTTTGAATTCTGTCTACTACACATATCCTGTCGTTTGCTGTTGTGTGCCACTGAGTCGATTCCAACACACAGGGACACTATAGGACGGAGTAGAACTGCCCCATAGGGTTTCCAAGGCTGTAAATCTTCACAGAAGCAAACTGCCAAATCCTTCTCCCTCAGAGCGGCTGGTAGGTTCAAACCACCAATCTTTCGGTTAGCAACCATGCGTTCAACCGCTGCACCACCAAAACTTGTAAAAGCCCATGGCCATCGAGTAAATTCCAACTCATAACAACCCTACAGGACATAGTATAACTGCCCCACAGGGTTTCCAAGGAGCAGCTGGTGGATTCACACGCAGACCTCTGGGTTAGGAACCTAAGCCTTAACAACTGCGCCACCAGGGCTCCTTCAACATACCCTAAACCCAAGCAACTCCAGTCTTAAGTGTAGGCTCTGGTGGGATTCTTGTGCTTCTACACAGCAGTTGTCGCTGCAGCACTGTTTGTCATAGCGGGAAATGGCCCTCAACAGGAGAACAGATGAATAAATTGTGACATACTGCTGCAGTGAAATACTAGACAACAGTGGAAATGAATTACAGTGACATGTATCAGCACAGATGAACCCCACTTAGGTAGCAAGAGAAACAAGTTGCAGAGCGACGTGTAATATGATGCCATTTATATCAAGTTTGGAAACATGCACACTGATTTATGTAGTTTATGATCATATATATGCATAACAAACTGAGGGGGAAAAAATGGTACATTCGGGCAGTGGCGACCTCCAGGGAAAGAGAGGAGGAAATGAGATCGGAGAGGAGGGTTCGGAGGCATCCTTTGTAACTGTCATATTTTATGTCTTCAGCTGGGTGGTGGGTACCCGGGTGTTCGCTAAAATACTCTCTATGCCTCTTTGTTTCCTGGGATATTTCATAATTTTCCAAGGTAGTAAGCTTTCATAAATCAATGAAAAAAGAAAGTTGAAATGGAAACTCTAGATTTGCCTGCTGCTCCAAAGCTCCACCAGTTGCGTAATTCTAATGCGTAATGAGCTGCTTGAATGGATTGCAGTTTGTCATTACCCAGATTCTCGCAAGGCTTTCATTTTGTCTCAGGTTTAGATGCTCAAAACGTTCCGACTTTGTGGGTTTTAATGAGGAAACAATCACCAGCTGGGAAAGTGCACGTTGCACACCTAGGCTTCCTCTCACTGATGCGGGGTGTATCTTCAATTTAAAGGGAGACATAATGCATGATGGATTATACTTGGGGGATTCAAGAGCTCACAGATATGCCAACAGTATGACTAAAACCCTGTTGCCATCAAATTGATTCCAACTGATAATGACCCTATAGGATAGAGTGGAACTGCCCCATAGGGTTTCCAAGGCTGCGAATCTTTACAGAAGCAGAGTGCCGCATCGTTCTCCCACGGGGCGATTGGTGGGTTTGAACAGCCGACCTTTGGGTTAGTAGCCTAGCACTTAAACACCGAGCCACCAGGGCCACCAGGGCTCCTTAACAGCATGATTAGGGGATAGATTCTCCAAGAGCCTTGTGGATATTCCCAAGGTGACACAGCCAGGGCTCCTGTGGCTCCAGAAGCCCAACTTTCATTTGTCCACAGGTGGTACAACCTAACGTGAGCCGTGCACTCTGGAGCCGGACTGCCCATGCGCCGATCTGTGTGTGGCCACTTCTGAGCTGTGTGACCTTGGTCAAGTTACTTGATCACTCTGTGCCTCAGACTCTCCGTCTGCAAAAGGTGGGTGACAAAAGTACCTCCCTGTGTCACAGGGGCTGCAGGAAGGACTGAGTGTGTTGACATGTGTAAAGCACCTGGAACCTGGTCTGGCATGTGGCAGACAGGTGATAAACGTCAGCTATTGTCATCAGCTGTCTAAGGGTCCTTGTAAGGAAACACGGCCCTATAGTGAATACTATTCAGCCGTAAAGAGAAATGAAGCTCTGAATCAGGCTACGACACGGGTGAACCTCAAAAACACTTCACTGAGTGAAGGAAGCCAGACAGAAAGCACAAACATTGTATGATCCCACTTAAATATTCAGAACGGGCAAACGCATAGAGACCAGAGTTTATTAGCGGCCACCAGGGTCCAGTGAGGGGGGAATGGGCGAGTCATTGCTTAGGGGGCACTGAGTCTCTGTGAAGGGTGATGAAAACATTTGGGAACAGCGGCGATGGTTGCACATAATGAACGTAATTAAAGTTGCTGAATTGAACACGTAATAATTGTTGAAATGGCAAATGTTTTGTTACATATATTTCACCAATTTAAAACATTTTAAAAAGAGAAAAGTCTTCATGTGCTGGTGGAAAAAAGATCTAAAAGGTATATAATAATGTGGGGTGGGGGAGCAAGATGCATAATGGTGTGAATAATATGATCCCCAGTATTTTTTAAAGGGAAATTGTCTTATTTATGCAGTACTGCTATAACAGAAATACCACAAGTAAATGGCTTTAACAAACAGAAATTTATTCTCTCACAGTCTAAGAGGCTAGAAGTCCGAATTCAGGGTGCCAGCCCCAGGGGAAGGCTCTCTGTCTGTCAGCTCTGGGGAAGGTCCTTCTCACCAATCTTCCCCTGTCAAGGAGCTTCTCAGCACAGGAACCCCAGGTCCAATGGATTTGCTCCCCTCCTGGTTCTTCATTCTTGGTGATGGGAGGTCCCCCTCCTCTCTGTTCCCTTCTCTCTATCTCAAAAGAGATTGATTCAAGATACAACCTGATTTTGTGGATCGAATCCTGCCTTATTAACATAACTGCCTCTAATCCTGCCTCATTAACATCATACAGGTTAGGATTTATAACACATAGGTAATTACATCAGATCACAGAATGGAGGACAGCCACACGATACTGGGAATTATGGCCTAGCCAAGTTGACACACCTTTTTGGGGGTCACAATTCAGCCCATAACAGAAGGTAAAAATAGATATGTATATGCTGGTTTGTGCCTGATTTTCTTCTGGGATGAATCTTGTAAAACTGTAGAGTGGTTACCTTTGGGGAGAATGTACGAGGGGAGGGGACGGCAGCTTTAGCTTCTCATTTTGGCACATTCTGAGGCTTGCATTTTTTTTATCCTTCAACTAATATTACTTGCATTTTCTGTTTAAATGTCAAAACAGGAAAAATCCCTTGGGATTATCTCAGCAAGGAGATTATAGCCCATTTTTTTGTTTGTTTATTTTCTTCTTAGCTTCTATTGGTATGTGTTTTTAAAAGCCTGAAAAATGGTACATTTACATACACAGATGCTATATAATAAAATAATTTAAATTACCTTGCATGTACTGTGGTAGACAAAATAACAGCCCCCCTCCCCCCTCCCCCCAGGATGTCCACTCCCTAATCTCCAGAACCTGTGAATATCTCACCTTATATGGTAAAAGGGACTTTGCGGGTGTGATTACGTTAAGGAACTTGAGATATAGGGATAAGCCTGGATTATCCAGGTGGGCCCAGTGGAATCACAAGGGTCCTTATAAGAGGGAGGCAGGAGGATCAGAGTCAGAGAAGAAGTGACGACGGATGCAAAGGTCAGAGAGAGATGGGAAGATGGGTTGTGCTAAAGAGCACAGCTTCTGGAGCCAGACTGCTGAGTTCAAATACTGGCTCTGCCCCTTACTGGCTGTGTGACCTTGGACAACTTAATTAACCTCTCTGTGCCTCTCTTTCCTCATCCGTCAATTGAGAGTCATAACAATGCCTACCTTAGAAGGTCACTGTGAGAATGAATTTATTTAATACATGTAAAGTACCCGGCACTAGATAGGACTCAATGAATATGTATTACCATTACTACTGGTATTGCTAATTTTGGGGTTAGTATAGGGTTTTTTTTTTTAATAGGGTTTAGTACGGAAACCATGGTGGCGTAGTGGTTAAGTGCTACGGCTGCTAACCAACGGGTTGGCAGTTCGAATCCTCCAGGCGCTCCTTGGAAACTCTATGGGGCAGTTCTTGGGTTTGGGTTATAGGGTTTAGCATGGTTTTCTCCCACAGCTGATACTCAGTAAACAGGTTCTGAGTAGAATGCTTTTGCTATAAGCACAGGGTTTCCAGAAGCACTAAGCACCCCAAAAGCCCCCTTTCAAGAATGGTTTATCTTCTCTAATGTAAAGGATTAGACCTGTGATATGCAGATGACACAACCTTGCTTGCTGAAAGTGAAGAAGACTTGAAGCACTTACTGATGAAGATCAAAGACCACAGCCTTCAGTATGGATTACACCCCAACACAAGAAAACAAAAACCCTCACAAATAAGCAACATCAGACCAAAGATTGAGGTTGTCAAGGATTTCATTTTACTTGGATCCACAATCAACAGCCATGGAAGCAATAGTAAAGAAATCAAATGGCACATTGCATTGGGCAAATCTGCTGCAAAAGATGTCTTTAAAGTGTTAAAAAGCAAAGATGTCACCTTGAAGACTAAGATGCACCTGACCCAATCCATGGTGTTTTTAATCGCCTCATATCCATGTGAAAGCTGGACAATGAACAAGGAAGACCAAGGAAGAATTGATGCCTTTGCATTGTGGTAGTGTCAAAGAATATTGAATATACCATGGACTGCCAAAAGAACAAACAAATCTGTCTTGGAAGAAGTACAACCAGAATGCTCCTTAAAGGCAAGGATGGGGAGACTGCGTCTTACATACTTTGGACGTGTTGCCAGGAAGCATCAGTCCCTGAAGAAGGACATCATGCTTGGTAAGGTGGAGGGTCAGCAAAAGAGAGGAAGACCCTCGATGAGATGGACTGACACAGTGGCTGCAACAATGGGCTCAAACATAACGACTGTGAGGATGGTGCAGGACCCAGCAGTGTTTCCTTCCGTTATAGATAAGGTCACTATGAGTCGGAACCCACTCCGGCGCACCTAACAACACAATGTTAAATTACTCTCACCACCCCCCCCCCCCTTCCACCTCTTCTGGCTCCTCAGGCCCCGCCAGGGACAGGGGTAATGACATCACCACTGCCCACTTAGGGAAGCCCCAGGCATGGTCTTGGGGAGTGAAGGGGTGGCACCCAGACCTGGGTTACCTCGAGGTGCTCCCTGAAGCAGGCTGCACGGATCTGGGGGCACCAGCCACCCTGTTGGGTGAGCTGGGAGCAGCCCCCAGGGAATAGAGACCTCCCCGTGGGGCCATCCAGGCCCAGGCAGCCTCACCTGGGAACTCAGGAGTCAGATTCACTTTGGGGAGCAAAACTTTGCCACGAGGTCGTTTGAAACCTCTACCCCAGGTTCTGAACGTGTGAATGCTCTCTCTTGTGAGCTGAATCCAAGATGGATGGATTCCCAGAGCCCAGCAAAGTGATGCTTTGCTGGGCCAGCCAGCGCCTACCACCTGCCCCCACTCTTCTCCTCCCACCTAGGTTCCTCCGCCCCATCTCTGCTTTCACCCGTCTGCCATTGTACTGGTGCCTGCCCGGCAGCCTCCACCCTCATCTGACACCAGAACCCTGACTTCCTTTGGGGACAACCCCAGCCATCCTCAGCCTGGTGGTTTCTGGGGCATTAACTCCACCCCCTAGTTCCCAGGGTGCAGGCTTAGCCAACCATCTTACTGCATCCTGTCCCTGGCCAAAATGATTGGCTCAGGGACTGTCACATGGAACAAGTTGGTCCAATGAGATGCAATCCTGAGACTTGCTGCTATTGGCAGAAAAGTGGTTTTCCTTTTCCCCCTTAGTCAACCTACAAGACTTCAAACTTTTGCTGAAGATGTTGTGTCTTGGGGCTGTCAGTTCCAGGAGGGTATGGATTTAGGTGTGGTTTGTTTCCTGCTACATTCCCTAGCTCTTAGGACAAGGCCTGGCACATCCTAGGCGTGCAATTCATACTTAGTGGATAAGCCTTTAATAAAGTTTCTCATTTCTGAGAATGACCCAACATAGAGGAAAGCAGGACTGAGAGATCAGTTCTAAACAATACGATTTTCACCTGGATACAACCCAACCTGCCACCCCAGGGACATTTTAGCCACATCGGCTGATAAAACTACTAGATGTAGTCCCATATGTGCAAAAGGAAACACATATACACAAACATTGCAGAACTGCTTAAAATAGCACCAACAACAAAAATCAGAAGGCATTGAAATGTCTATCAATCAGGTCCTGTCTAAATAAATTATAGTATAGCCACACAATGAAATGCTACACCATCGTTAGAAAGAAAGACGCAACTTTATATGAAGTGCTGTGGAAGACTTTCAAAGATATAAAGTAAAGGTTTAATAAAAGCGCAGAACTATGAGTATAGAGCCCTCAGGTGGTGCAAACATTTAATGAGCTAGGCTGCTAACCGAAAGGTTAGTTGTTCAAATCCACTCACAGACACCGAAGAAGAACGCCTGGAAATCTACTTCCAAAAAAATCAGCCATTGAAAACATTAACTCAATAAATAACAAAATAAAATGTCATCTATTCATAGACAGAAAAAAAAAACTTCTTGTTTCTCCCCAGACCTGGACCAAACCCAAAACCCACTGCTGTCGATTCCCCTAGGAAACAGGTTATGAGTCAAACCTGGTCTTTGTTCTATGTCCTCAGGAGGAATGTGAAACAGTGCAGGGTGGTGTGGACAAAGCAAAGTCAGGACACAGAGGTTCGAGGACCAGCCATGGCTACAGGCTCACTTGGAGGCAAGGTATATGTTGTTCAGCGTTAGAATTCTCACCTTCCATGCAGTAGACCTGAGTTTGATTCCTGGCCAATGTCAGTGGAGGCTTGTATGTTGCCATGATGCTGAACAGGTGTCAGGGGAGCTTCCAGCTAAGTCAGAGTAGGAAGAAAGGCCTGGCAATCTACTTCCAAGAATTAGCCAATGAAAACCCTGGGGATCGCAATGGTCCAACCTGCAACTGATCACGGGGATAGTGCAAGACAGGGCAGCATATTGTTGCTTTGTGCATGAGTCAGGGCCAACTCGCAGCAGCTAACAATCTTGGGCCTCAGTTTCCTTATCTGTAAAATGAGAGGGTTGGACAGTGACCCTAAGGTCTGTCCTAAACAGCTAGGATTCTATGACAGAGGCAGGTATTATCATCCCATTTCTCCAGGAGGGAAAGACAGGCAGACGCAGCAGCCAGGGCCATTGCTGGGGTCACCCTGCACTGACCCCGCTTTGCAATGGGATGCTCCACGTTGGAGCATCTGTCCTGGTCTGCATCAGACAAACCGCATTACAGGACAACTGCCGCCAGCTATGCAGAGGCTAAACTGTTACACTCAACATATCACCTCGCCCCTTCCTGGTAATGTATGCTCCAGATTCGGCCACATCAACGTTTCATTACAGAGACTGACACGCAGGGTGATTGCCTGTTTCCTAGACCAGATCCTTCATTCTCCGTGTCTCCCTGCTTTTGACCATTCCGGTTCCATTATGAAGGGCAGCCAAGCATCTGCCGGTAACGCTGCAGCGAGAGTCAGGCAGAGACAGACAAACCCTCGTTACTCTGGCTTTCTCAGTTAATTTCCATGAGGTGGAAAAATATCTCTAGAATATAATACATATTTAATAAGCAGAAATAAATACCAATTTTGACTGCTGAAGCTGAAAAATGTAGCTGGAATATAAGGAGGTTTCACCTCGCAAACAGCACCTGCTTTAAGGAATCCTTATTTTTTTTTAATATATAGGGATCCGAGATCACAAAGCAGAACAATTTGGTGACTCTGCATTTCACAAAAGGATTTGTCAAAACAGGTTATTAACTGGCAAATCCCCTGGGCCTTCTAAAAGGGGCTCGTGATAGAGCCAATCAAACTGAACTAAGGAACTAAGCTCCTGTCCAAAGCTGGCAGAGGGGTGGGGTCCCCTGGACTTTAGCCACTTCCACAAATGGACAAGTACCCTCTTTCTCCTGCACCAAGCCCTCCACAGCATCCAGCCTACGCCAACTGATCTCCCCGTGACGCCCAATGCTTATAGGACCAGCCCAAGGAAAGATGAAAAAAAAAAAAAAACCACTGGAATGGTTGTCAAAAACAGGAGGAGGAAGTAAAGAGGGAAAAGGGCAGAGAGAGAAGGAGAGCAAATAGCAACAGCCACTGCCATCTATTAAGTAAAGCTCTCAGCTGCTAACTGAAAGGTCGGTAGCTCCAACCCACCAGCGGCTCCAAGAGAGAAAGGCCTGGCAACCTGCTTCCATAAAGATTACAGCCTAGGAAGTCTATGGGGAAGTTCCACTCTGCCTAGAGGGCTGCTAGGAGCTGGAATCCACTCAATGGCAAAAGGTTTGTTTTTTGTTTTGTTTTGTTTTGTTTATACCCAGAGGAAGGCCCCTACATGGTGCAAATGGTTTGTGCTAAACTGCTAACCTAACACTGGTGGTTTGAATCCACCTAGCAGTACTGCTATTCATAAGGTTTTCGCTGGCGAATGCTTTTCAGAAGCAGACTGCCGGGTCCTTCTTCCTAGTCTGTCTTAGTCTGGAAGCTCAGCTGAAACCTGTCCTCCATGGGTGACCCTGCTGGTATAGCGGTGGCATAGCTTCCAGCATCACAGCAACACACAAGCCCCCAGAGTAGGACAAACTGACAGACACGTGGGGGAACAATATCATTAATATCACACGCAAGCAAAATTCCGCTGAAGATCATTCAAAAATGACTACAGCGGTATATCGACAGGGAACTGCCAGAAATTCAGGCAGGTTTCAGAAGAGGACGTGGAACCAGGGATATCACTGCTGATGTCAGATGGATCCTGGCTGAAAGCAGAGAATACCAGAAGGATGTTTACCTGTGTTTTATTGATTATGCAAAGGCATTTGACTGTGTGGATCATAACAAACTATGGATAACACTGCAAAGAATGGGAATTCCAGAATACTTAATTGTGCTCATGAGGAACCTTTACATAGATAAAGAGGCAGTTGTTCAGACAGAATAAGGGCATACTGATTGGTTTAAAGTCAGGAAAGGTGTGCGTCAGGGTTGTATTCTTTCACCATACCTATTTAATCTGTATGCTGAACAAATAATCAGAAGCTGGACTATATGAAGAAGAACGGGGCATCAGGATTGGAGGAAGACTCATTAACAACCTGTGTTATGCAGATGACACAACTTTGCTTGCTGAAAGTGAAGAGGACTTGAAGCACTTACTAATGAAGATCAAAGACCACGCCCTTCAGTATGGATTACACCTCAACATAAAGAAAACAAAAATCCTCACAACTGGACCAATGAGCAACACCATGATAAAAGGAGGAAAGACTGAAGTTGTCAAGGATTTCATTTTACTTGGATCCACAATCAACAGCCATGGAAGCAGCAGTCAAGAAATCAAAAGATGCATTGCATTGGACAAATCTGCTGCAAAGGACCTCTTGCAAAGTGTTGAAGAGCAAAGATGTCAGCCTGAAGACTAAGGTGCGCCTGACCCAAGCCATGGTATTTTCAATTGCGTCATATGCATGTGAAAGCTGGACAATGAATAAGGAAGACGGAAGAAGATTTGATGCCTTTGAATTGTGGTGTTGGCGAAGAATATTGAATATACCATGGACTGCCAAAAGAACGAACAAATCTGTGTTGGAGGAAGTGCGGCCAGAATGCTCCTTAGAAGCGAGGATGGCGAGATTGCGTCTTACATACTTTGGACATGTTGTCAGGAGGGATCAGTCCCTGGAGAAGGACATCATGCTTGGCAAAGTACAGGGTCAGCAGAAAAGAGAAAGACCCTCAACGAGGTGGATTGACACAGTGACTGCAACAATGAGCTCAAGCATAACAACGATTGTAAGGATGGCGCAGGACTGGGCTGTGTTTCATTCTGTTGTGCATAGGGTCGCTATGAGCCGGAACTGACTTGACGGCACCTAACGACAACAACAACAGCAAGAGCAGTACTGCGGAAGAAAAGGGCTGGCAATCCGCTTCCATTAAGAATACAGCCAAGATGCTAGAGGCCCTAATACATGGCATTAACAAGATAAAACCATAACTAACAATACACAAACAACCAGAAGATAAGCTAGATAACTGGGATCTTCTAAAAATTAAACACTTAACGCTCATCAAAAGACTTCACCAAAAGAGTAAAAAGAGAACCTACAGACTGAGAAAAAAATTTTTTGGCTATGACAAATCCAATAAAGTTCTAATCTCTAAAATCTAAACACCTCTACAACAAAAAAGACAATCCAGTTAGAAAATGGGCAAAAGGGTATGAACAGACCCTTCGCCAAAGAAGACTCTTAAGGAGCTAAGAGACACATGAGGAAATGCTCGCGATCACTGGCCATTAGAGAAATGTAAATCCAAACCACAATGAGACACCATCTCACCCCAACTTTACTGGCACAAATCAAAAAGAAAGGAAATAACAAACGTTGGGAGGCTGTGGAGAGACTGGGACCCTTATGCACTGCTGGTGGGAACACGAAATGGTACAACCACTGTGGAAAACAATATGGCACTTCCTTAGAAAGCTAGAAATAGAAATACCATATGATCCAGCAGTTCCACTCCTGGGAATATACCCTAGAGAAATACAAGTCATCACACAAATAGACATATGCACACCCATGTTCACTGCAGCATTGTTCACAATACCAAAGAGATGGAAACAACCCCAGTGCCCATCAAAGGATGAATGGATAAACAAACTATGGTACATACACACAATGGAATGCTACACAATGATGAATCTGCAAAGCATCTCACGACATGGATGAATCTGGAGGGAATTATGCTGAGTGAAATAAGTCAATCACAAAAGGACAAATATTGTATGAGACCACTACTGTAAAAACTCATGAAAAGGTTCACACACAAAAAGAAACAATCTTTGATGTGATGAGCGAGGGGAGGGGTGGGGATGGAAAAACACTAACTAGACAATAGATAAGTGGTAACTTTGGTGAAGGGTGAGAAAGTGCACAATTCCGGGGAAGTCAGGACAACCTGTAGAAGGCAAGGTCATGGAAGCTCCATAGACATATCCAAACTCCCTGATGGACCGAATTACTGGGCTTAGGGCTATGGGGACCATGGTCTCGGGAGTATTTAGCTCAATCGGCACAACATAGTTTATAAAGAAAATGTTCTACATTTACTTTGGCGAGTAGCATGTGCAGTCTTAAAAGCTTGTGAGCGGCCATCTAAGATATTGCACTGGTCTCACCCTGTCTGGAGCAAGTAAGAATGAAGAAAACCAAAGACACAAGGGAAAGACTAGTCCAAAGAGCTAATGGACCACAACTACCACAGCCTCCACCAGACTGAGTCCAGCACAACAGAGTGATGCCCGGCTACTACCACCAGCTGCTCTGACAGGGATCACAACAGAGGGTCCTGGACGGAGCTGGAGAAAAATGTAGAACAAAATTCTAACACATAAAAAAAGACCACAGTTACTGGCTTTACAGAGACTAGCGAAGCCCTGAGAGTATGGCCCCTGGACACCCTTTTAGCTCAGTACTGAAGACACTCCTAAGGCTGACCCTTCAGCCAAAGATTAGACAGGCCATAAAACAAAACGAGACCAAAGGTGCACACCAGCCCAGGGGCAAGGAGGAGAAGGCAGGAGGGGACAGGAAAGCTGGTAATGAGGAACCCAAGGTCGAGAAGGGGAGAGTGTTGACATGTCATGGGGCTGGCAACCAATGTCACAAAACAATATGTGTATTAATTGTTCAATGAGAAACTATTTTGTTCATCTAAAGTACAATAAAAAAAATTTTTTTTTCAATAAAATGAAATGGTTCTCGATTTCCTAGCAGAAGAAAAAAGAATACATCCAAGAAAAACTTATGGAGCAGTTCTACTCCATAACAAATGGAGTCCCATGAGTTGGAACTGATCCAACAGCAACCAGCAACATGCCCAGAGGGGTCCTTGGGTGGCGCAAATGACTAACATGCTTGGCTACTAACATAAAGGTTGAAGGTTTGAGTCTACCCAGAGGCACCTTGGAAGAAAGGGCTGGTGATCTACTTGCAGGAAATCAGCCACTGAGAACCAATGGAGTACTCTTCTACTGTGACACACATGGGGTCACCATTAGTTGGAGTTGACTCAACAGCAAATTTTTTTTTTTTTAATGTGCCCAGAACTAAGAAAGTACTGCACACACTTTATCTTATTCTGGCTCTCAATTACTCTCTCAGTTAGGAACTATTTCCATTGCTACAATATGGAAGAGAAAGAGGAGGCTCAGAGAGGTCAAGGGACTTGTCTAAGGTCACAGAGCCCTATGTGGCAGAGCTGGGGCTCTCCATGCTCCTACGGAGTACACTTCATACTCAGCCAATGAAAACACTGAACTCACCTTTCCTGCACAAGAAAAGGGGTGTGGAGGTTGCGTCCATGTGTACGGGGGTAGCAAGGGAGTAGAGAGAACAGGGCTACCCTTGGGGAGCTCACAGTCAAGAGAAGGTGAGCCAGTGAGCACAGGGCCAGGGCAGCAATGCCTACAGGAAATGCCATTAATCCATGTGTGGAGGCCACAGGGATGTGATGGGAGTTCAGAAAGAGATGGCATCCTTTGGTCCTGGGTGGCCAGGGGCAGGCTGAGGGAGGGTCCCTGAAGAGAGGTCTGAATTGATCCAGGAAGGACAGGACAAGTCTGGATCAGCAGAGGGGCGAGGGAGGGTGCCCCAGGCAGGAGACGGCACGTGCCCATGGGCACAGAGACAGTGGGCAGCACCCAGCCTAGTCAAGGCGCAGGGAATGGCCACTGTCCAGTCTGAGTGGTGCAAGGGATACACGAAGGCCATGGGAAGAAATAAGGCTCAAGCCGAAACTGTCCCCTGAAGTCATCTTCAAAACACTGTTTAGCTAAGTCAGTAAAGAATGTTCTCCACGAACATTATCTACATGAGATCTAATTGTCAACGGTGACTCTAAAGCACAGATGAGGGGTTTAGGGGACAGTGAGTTTAAGTCAAGGGTGGCGAAACCCTGTGGGCAGGGACAGCACGAATGGAGGTACAATGTGAAGAATGTCACTAATGCTGTTGAATCGTACATGTAGAAACTGATGAACGGGTGTATGTTCTTCTATGTATATTTTCACCAAAATTAAAAAAGCAATTAGGCTCAGATGGAAAGACAGGCTAAATCATGGGTGGCAAACATGTGGCGAACGAAGCGCCACCTCCCATGTGCGTGACAGACATCCATAATCAATTGCAGCGCTGGCCCACTGAGCTTCAGAATCTTTCTTAACACAGTGATCCAAGGAGCAATTACTGAGGGCGCAGAACTGACACCCGATTACCACCATCCCGAATCAAAGAAAGGGAATACAGGCACGATAGAGAGGGCCCACTGTGTGACAGGACCAAAGCTACATTATGCAATTCTCATCATCACCCTGCTCAGAGGCATATTTCGCCCTGTTTTACAGTTGAGGAAATTGAGGCTCTGGGAGCTTAAATTCAAGCACAGAAATAAAAGGGCAAAACCTGATTCAAAACCACGTGTGTGCTTTGAACATCTGATTTCTTTCTACTACACCCTCATCCCCCCTTCCCCCCAAATCTGAATTTTAACCCTGGTGGGGAAACATTCCGACACCCATTCTGCAGCCCTACCAGCCGCTCCACCTCCAAAGTGAAACTCCGGGTGCCCCTTTAATCACCCCCCTCCACTTCCTGCCCTTCTCTGTCTTCCCGCTCACTCCCGCTCACTCCCACTCTGAGTTTGCTTATTGCAGGCAAACTCCCCATCTAGGCCCCCCGGGAAGGGGGGAGCCTCCAACCGGAGGGCGGTCGGGGCGAACCCCGCTGGGGCACATTCTCTCCCTCTCCACCCCCAGCCCCGAACCCCGAGTGCACTGTGGCGATAATTCCTCAGCGTTCCCTCACAGGAGAACTTCGTGTAGCTCTCTAATTGAATTGTTGTCATGGAAATCACTTTCCTTTGCTCTGAAAGGACTTAACTACTCGGCCCCCCTGTTTTCTCACTTCTGCCTTTGACAATAACCCGCTCCCTCCCACCCCACTGCTCATAACTCTGGGTCTTCCTTCAAAGAGCATTCTTCCCCCAAGCCTGGATTCGGGGAAGCTAGAAGTCCTTTTTCTCATCCTTGCTGGGGCATTGTAAGTACTGGTCACACGAGGGTCTACTCTGCCTTCTGGACTCAAGGTGGGATTCACTTCCTGGCTCTGGAGTGCATGGGTGGAGTCATGTGACTACTCTGGCCAATGAGAGATGAGCAGTCCCCACCAGGTTGGAGCATCAGAGTGCCCCTGGGAGACCCTCCCTCTGATGAGCGGCTCAGCAGCAAGCGAAGAGGGAGGCTGCCCCAGTGGCCTGGGGCCCTGAGTGAGGAGACATGGACCAGAGTCCCCAGACAGCCTGGGATGGAAACGTAGCGTGAGCAAGAAATTAACCTTGCTATTTTAGGCCACTGAGATTTTGAGGTTATTTGTTATACTGGCTTATCCTCACTGATACACCCTCCATGAAAAAAAGGTGAAGATTTCTATTTAACCACTCGACACTAAAGATAAGTTTTGGAGAGGTCACTGGCCCCAGTCACCATCCCAAGGAGGGTCCTATGCTGTCTGGGTGCCTCATTCTCAGGTCAGTTCTCTCTGCCTCAGTTTCTTCATCTGTAAAATGGGGCTAAAAGAAGTACATGCCCTGGTGGCATAATGGTTAAAGAGCATGGATGTATGCTAACTGAAAGTTTGGCAGTTCAAACCCACCAGTGGCTCCATAGGAGAAAGACCTAACAACCTGCTCCCGTAAAGATTACTGCATAGATTACCCTATGGGGCAGTTCTACTCTGTCACATGGGGGCTGCTATGAGTTAAAAACTGCCTCAATGGCACCACCACCAACAACAAGGATGGATGGTTATGAGGATAAAACTAGTTTATCTATGGAGAGTGGCTAGAACAGCCCCAGCCCACCATGAACGTTATACAAGTATGTTGTTCTTGTTGTTAGGTACCAACTCATAGCGACCCTGTGCACAACAGAACGAAACACTGCCCAGTCCTGTGCCATCCTTACACTCGTTGTTATGCTTGAGCTCACTGTTGCACCCACTGTGTCAAACCACCTCATTGAGGGTCTTCCTCTTTTCTGCTGACCCTGTACTTTGCCAAGCATGATGTCCCTCTCCAGGGACTGATCCCTCCTGACAACATGTCCAAAGTATGTAAGATGCAGTCTCACCAACTTTGCCTCTAAGGAGCATCCTGGTTGTACTTCTTCTAAGACAGATGCGTTCATTCCTTTGGCAGTCCATGGTATATTCAATATTCTTCGCCAACACCACAATTCAAAGGTGTTAACTCTTCTTTGGTCTTCCTTATTCATTGTCCAGCTTTCACATGCATATGATGCGATTGGAAATACCATGGCTTGGGTCAGGCGCACCTTAGTCTTCAGGCTGACATCTTTGCTCTTCAACACTTTGCAAGAGGTCCTTTGCAGCAGATTTGTCCAATGCAATGCATCTTTTGATTTCTTGACTGCTGCTTCCATGGCTGTTGATTGTGGATCCAAGTAAAATGAAATCCTTGACAACTTCAGTCTTTTCTCCTTTTATCATGGTGTTGCTCATTGGTCCAGTTGTGAGGATTTTTGTTTTCTTTATGTTGAGGCACAATCCATACTGAAGGGCGTGGTCTTTGATCTTCATTAGTAAGTGCTTCAAGTCCTCTTCACTTTCAGCAAGCAAGGTTGTGTCATCTGCATAACGCAGGTTGTTAATGAGTCTTCCTCCAATCCTGATGCCCTGTTCTTCTTCATATAGTCCAGCTTCTCGGATTATTTGTTCAGCATACAGATTAAATAGGTATGGTGAAAGAATACAACCCTGGCACACACCTTTCCTGACTTTAAGCAAATCAGTATGCCCTTATTCTGTCCGAACAACTGCCTCTTGATCTATGTAAAGGTTCCTCATGAGCACAATCAAGTGTTCGGGAATTCCCATTCTTCGCAGTGTTATCCATAATTTGTTATGATCCACACAGTCAAATGCCTTTGCATAATCAATAAAACACAGGTAAACATCCTTCTAGTGTTCTCTGCTTTCAGCCAGGATCCATCTGACATCAGCAGTGATATCCCTGGTTCCACGTCCTCTTCTGAAACAGGCCTGAATTTCTGGCAGTTCCCTGTCGATATACTGCTGCAGCCGTTTTTGAATGATCTTCAGCAAAATTTTGCTTGCGTGTGATATTAATGATATTGTTCTATAATTTCCACATTTGGTTGGATCACCTTTCTTGGAAATAGGCATAAATATGGATCTCTTCCAATCAGTTGGCCAGGAAGCTGTCTTCCATATTTCTTGGCATAGACGAGTGAGCACCTCCAGCGCTGCATCTGTTTGTTGAAACATCTCAATTGATATTCCATCAATTCCTGGAGCCTTGTTTTTCACCAATGCCTTCAGAGCAGCTTGGACTTCTTCCTTCAGTACCATCGTTTCCTGATCATATGCCACCTCTTGAAATGGTTGAATATCGACTAATTCTTTATGGTATAATGACTGTCTATTCCTTCCATCTTCTTTTGATGCTTCCTGCATCATTTAAAAATTTCCCCCATGGAATCCTTCACTATTGGAACTCAAGGCTTGAATTTCTTCTTCAGTTCTTTCAGCTTGAGAAACACCGAGCGTGTTCTTCCCTTTCCATTTTCCATCTCCACCTCTTTGCACATGTCATTATAATACTTTCCTTTGTCTTCTCGAGAGGCCCTTTGAAATCTTCTCTTCAGCTCTTTTACTTCATCAATTTTTCCTTTTGTTTTAGCTGCTTGACGCTCAAGAGCAAGTTTCAGAGTCTCCTCTGACATCCACCTTGGTCTTTTCTTTCTTTCCTGTCTTTTCAGTGACCTCTTGCTTTCTTCACGGATGATGTCCTTGATGTCATTCCACAATTCATCTGGTTTTCGGTCACTAGTGTTCAATGAGTCAAATCTATTCTTCAGATGATCTCTAAATTCAGGTGGGATAGACTCAAGGTCATATTTTGGCTCTCATGGACTTGCTCTGATTTTCTTCAGTTTCAGCTTGAACTTGTATATGAACAATTGATGGTCTGTTCCACAATCGGCCCCTGGCCTTGTTCTGACTGATGATATTGAGCTTTTCCATCATCTCTTTCCACAGATGTAGTCAATTTGATTTCTGAGTGTTCCATCTGGTGAGGTCCATGTGTATAGTCGCCGTTTATGTTGGTGAAAGAAGGTATTTGCAATGAAGAAGTCGTTGGTCTTGTAAAATTCTATCATTCGATCTCCAGCATTGTTTCTATCACCAAGGCCATATTTTCCAACTACTGGTCCTTCTTCCTTTGTTTCCAACTTTCACATTCCAATCGCCAGTAATTATCAATGCATCTTGATTGCATGTTCGATCAATTTCAGACTGTAGCAGCTGATAAAAATCTTTATTTCTTCATCTTTGGCCCTAGTGGTTGGTGCGTAAATTTGAATAATAGTCATATTAACTGGTCTTCCTTGTAGGAATATGGATATTATCCTATCACTGACAGTGTTGTACTTCAGGCTAGATCTTGAAACTTTCTTTTTGACGATGAATGCAACACCATTCCTCTTCAAGTTGTCATTCCCAGCATAGTAGACTACATGATTGTCTGATTCAAAATGGCCAATACCAGTCCATTTCAGCTCACTAATGCCTATGATATCGATGTTTATGCATTCCATTTCATTTTTGACAATTTCCAATTTTCCTAGATTCATACTTCGTACATTCCAGGTGCCGATTATTAATGGATGTTTGCAGCTGTTTCTTCTCATTTGGAGTCGTGTCACATCAGCAAATGAAGGTCCCAAAGGCTTTACTCCATCCATGTCATTAAGGTCGACTCTACTTTGAGGAGGCAGCGTGTCCCCAGTCGTCCTTTGAGTGCCTTCCAACCGGGGGGCTCATCTTCCAGCACTATGTCAGACAATGTTCCACTGCCATTCATAAGGCTTTCACTGGCTAATGCTTTTCAGAAGTAGACTGCCGGGTCCTTCTTCCTAGTCTGTCTTAGTCTGGAAGCTCAGCTGAAACCTGTCCTCCATGGGTGACCCTGCTGGTATCTGAATAGCGGTGGCATAGCTTCCAGCATCACAGCAACACACAAGCCCCCATGTACGACAAACTGACAGACACGTGGGGGTATACAAGTGTAGGTTACTCTTATAATCACTGATACTTCTATCATATCATCATCATGATGGAGTCATGTGTGCTGAATTTTTTTTTTTTTTTAGTGCTGAAATTGAGTCTACAATGAACCACCCCCTTTCAGGGTTCCCCAAGACCACCCACACATTCACTTCATACATGGAACTCAACATATAGTTGTACTCATGGCTAAAGTATATTACATTGAAAGGATACATAACAGGATCAGCAAGGGAAAAGGACACAGACAGAGCCTGGAGAAATCCGTACACAGGTTTCCTTTTGCTCTGTCCTTCCCATGAAGGGACACAATTGAGCATGTGCCCTTCTCCAGCAACGAGAAATGCAGTAACCTGTATGTGATGTCTCTGCCCAGGGAAGCCTACTAGAGACTCAGTGCCCAAGATTTTTGTTGGGTTTGGTCAGATAGGCACCCTTTGCCTAGCACATACCCAAATTGCAGATTCCCAGAAGGAAAGCAGGCATTTACTATAAATCACATTGTTTGTACAAATTGTCTAGGCACAGTGAACCACCCATATCATTTAGGGAACAGTTCAAGTGCCAAGTTCCCAGACGCCAGCCAAGGGACAACTCTGCAAGCAGACCTTTCTAAAGACAGCAATCACAGGTCTGCTGTGTTAACTCTGCTGCACACATTCACACCTTTCTAACAGTCCCACAGTCTGGAGTAGGCCTAACTGGCAATGGCCTTGCACATAGACACAGCCAGCCAATGATAGATGAGGACACTGGAGCTCAAAAAGATATGGGATCGGCTGGCCCGGCCCCTGCCTTCTAATCCAGGGATGGCAAAAGTGCATTTGCATACCCAAATAACCCCACCGCCAGTGACCCCTATCGTTACCCTGCGTGGCACTCCCTCCTGCCAGACAACACAGGACACAGAAGTCTTCTTATTGCCGGGCTAGAGGTAGCCATTATTGCTAGAACAGAAGTGACCAACCAGATCTGCCCTCCCTGGTTTATAGCCAACCTGGGCAGAGCTGTCACTTCTTAAAAGGTCTTTGAGAAGAAGACCCAAGAGTTTCTATCATCCTTAAACCCTAAACCCTAAACAGAAAATATCCCCTGAAGGCTTCTTAAAACCAGACAATAGTTTAGCTTAACTGGTAAAGAATGTCTGCCTTGAGCTTGCTCTTTTAAGATCTGTCTATACAGGATCAAACTGACGGCTAATTGAAAGATTAGATAGGAACCTTAGAGGGTGGCGAGTTTACCTCAATAGGGAAGGAACCACTCAGTAAAGGAGGGTGAGCATGGTTGCACAACTCAAAGAATACAATCAGTGTCACTGAATTACACATGTAGGAACTGTTGAATTGGTGTATGTTCTGCTGTGTATATTCTCAACAACAACGAAAATAAAATAAATTATTTTTTTAAAAAAAGTTCTCTCAGCCATTCTTTTCAGGGTTTACCACCTTGGACAACAAAAACTTCCTCCCTATACCCAATACAATTCTTTTCTGCTATTAACTCCATTTTCTCTTCTGGAGTCTTCTGTAGGCAGGAAGAGCCAGTGTCAGATGTGAACATTTGACAAGAGTAAGGTATAGTCTACTAGCTTTCTCCACTTGGGGTTAACCCCAACCACTCACTGTCCTTCACATCCCCAAAAGAAGCTCAATGCTCAAATGTGGGGTTCCTTGGCTAGTCCTCATTCCTCTACATAAATTTAAAACATAACTACCTAAGTAAAAAGACGAGTTAAATAAACCATAGTAGTACATATTTTAAATGCAGAAAACATTGAAGTTGTCAAGGATTTCATTTTACTCGGATCCACAATCAACACCCATGGAAGCAGCAGTCAAGAAATCAAATGACACATTGCATTAGGCAAATCTGTTGCAAAAGACCTTTTTAAAGTGTGAAAACAAAGAGGTCACCTTGAAGACTAAGGTGCACCCTACCGAAGCCATGGTGTTTTCAATCACCTCGTATGCATGCAAAAGCTGGACAATGAATATGGAAAGCCAAAGAAGAATTGACACCTCTGAATTATGGTGTTAATGAGGAATAACAAATATACCACGGACTGCCAAAAGAAGGAACAAATCGCTCTTGGAAGAAGTATAGCCAGAATGTTCCTTAGATGCAAGGATGGCAAGACTACATCTCACGTACCTTGGACATGTTATCAGGAGGGACCAGTCCCTGGAGAATGACATCATGCTTGGTAAAGTGGAGGGTCAACAAAAAAGAGGAAGACTCTCAACGAGATAGACTGACACAGTGGCTGCAACAATGGGCTCAAGCATAACAACGATTGTGAGGATGGGCAGATCCGGGCAGTGTTTCCTTCCGTTGTACGTACAGTCACTGAGTCGGAACCGACTGGACAACACCTACCAACAATAACAACAGTCCATATTTTTTAAAAAACTATGGACAGTCAAATTTATTGACATGGAAATATGCCCTTGATTGACAGTAAAGTTTTAAAATTAACAACTAGTATGAATTAGTTGCCCTCATTAAAAAATAAGACGCGTTCACATGAAAAATCTGGGCTTCTCTATTCTCTAGAACAGGGGTCAGCAAACTCTTTCTGTAAAAAGAAAGAGAGAGTAAATATTTTCTGCCTTGCAGGCCAAATAGTCTCTGTTGCAGCTATTCAAATCTGCTACTGAAGTACAGTAGACCATACATAAATGAATGGGTGTGGTGTCTTCCAATAAAACTTTATTTACAAAAACAGCAGGCCAGATTTCACCCAAGGACTATAGTTTGCCAACCCCTTCTCTAAAAGCCAGAAAGCCTGAGAAGAGCACTTTCTTAACCCTTCCTTCACAGACCTATCATGAAAGCATGGGCCACAAATACCCAGAGGGGCTAGAAAGGAAGTACAACTGGGAGAAGCAGGCTGGTGGTAAGACAACTGAGAATGGTGGTGACTGGGGCAAAATAGAAAGTCCCAGACTATTCCCATCTGAGAATGTTGGCCCCATGTGGCCAAATCTTCTGATGTTTCTAGAGATGCCGGAGTCCAGATTTTTATGTGAAATCATTTTTAAATGCTATCGGTTAATACAGTTTTTCGCCCATAAATCCAGCCCATGGGCCTCCAGTTTGCAACCTCTGCATTAAAATCCAATCTGATGAGCCAGGGTGATGGAAGACCACTTTGTTAGAATCCAAAGCTATGCTCAAATTGGGTTGCCGGAGTGACCTGCATCCCTGCTCTGCCTTTCACCAATCCCTCCATCAGCCCCTCTTTCCAGATTAAAACATCACACAGGCCTTTTGAAAGGCAAGCTGACTTCAGTACCACTCTGACAGTCGCTGCAGCACCAGCTGTCAAGGGAGACACTAGCGTCTCTGTTGACGTGACTGACAGTCGCACAAACAAGGGTCAGGTCAAGGCCAAGGGCAGAGGCAAACATTTCCTAACAGACAGGCAGCCCCAAAAGGCATGCAGTACTTAGACTCATACACTCTCTCAAGGTTTCCCCACTGAGAAAAAAATATATATATCCTCTCTTTGCCAACCCCAGCCCAGCTATTCAACCTTGACTCACGCCCCCAGGCAGCCTTGCGATGTCAGGGCCAAGCACAGCCATGGCAGCTTGTCAGATGTCCTGCCTAATGATGATTAGAATGGTGTCTAGGATGGACAGTCCATTTCACCTGATGGCTTCGTCCTAATTAGCCAAATCCCCAAAATGACTCTCTGCAGTTTCAGCCACAGCGATCAGGCCCACAGACGGATCTAAACAGCTGGAAAATGCTCTGATGTCACACCTCCGAGGTGACAGCTGCTGCCACCAGCTGGACTTGCCTGACCCTGGCGAGGTCAAAACAGAAGCCAGTGGCAGCCGGGGTTCTAAGAGTGGAGCTCGCTCCGTCTCCCTCTCTCTTTCATTCAAACCTTCGACAGATGAAAACAATATGCGCAAATAAAAGAAGGAAGGAATAAAAGTCACCATTGATGCCAGTTATCTTACCTCATTTTCAATTCTTTAAAGGCCAGGTTCAAACCCCCACAGATACTGAAAGGACATTTGTTCAATCTTCATTAATATACACCTTTTTTCTTTTTAGCCAAAGGGTTCCAAGAATGCAAAATAACAGAATTATAATAATACCCAAAGCTAGGAAAGCTGGACACGGTTAGCTTTTCGGTTCAGATTCCTGACAGGTATCTTGCCATCTGTTCAACTTCTACTCATCCTTCAAAACCCACCTCAGAGTTACCTTTCTGCTGGGAAACTTTATTCACCTTCTCCAGGTAAGTCTCCTTAGTAGTTTGTATATTCCTCCTGCCAACATCGCATCCCATCATTTTCAGTTATTCCTTTGATTTCTCCTGGGAAGCATGTCCCCTCGAGGGCAAAGGAAAAGTGGCTTCTCAGCCACTGGCATCAGGCCTAGTACGTTATGTTCTCTGCTTAACATTTACTGTAAGGATGAGCTTGGGAAAAACACTGCGCTGGTCCCTGCGGTGTTTATAAAGATGAAGAAACCTCGAGAAGATCTAAAATTAAGTAGGTAAGACTTATACCCCACAAAGGGCTAATAGAATATGATTAAATAGGAAAAAGGCTGAATCTACAAACAGGTCCCAGAACTCAGAGTACAGAGTAAGCTCTGTGAGGTGGGGTGGTCGGGGTTAGCTCTGTGGAGGGAGGGAAAACTCCAGCTAAAGCTACGGGCTAGCTGAGTTTGGGACGGTTGAATTAGAGGCAGATGAAAATATAAGTTATGAGAGACAGCACTGCTAGTTGTCATGTATGGTGGTCTTTGTTGTTGTTGTTGTTAGTTACTGTCAAGTCGGCTCTGACTCATGGCAACCTTACACATAAGAGAACAAAATGCTCCCTGGCCCTGCGCCATCTTCATGACCACTGATATGTTTGAGTCTATTGTTGCGGCTATTACGTCAATCCATCTCGTGGAGGGTTTCCCTTGTCTTTGCTGATCCTCTGCTGAACACGATGTCCTTTTCCAGTGATTGGTCTTCCTGCTCCATTAAATGGATCCCTTCTTCCCATCCAAGTTCTCAACCACTTCAGAAATGGGCAAAAGAGTAAGGCAGATGGAGATCACTGTATCACCTTTATTACTGTAAAGGTAATATTGGAGAGTATGGTCTATTCCGTTTCCAGGAAGGCAGCCTTCCTAATACTGACCCCAGAGCCTGGCAGCCTTAGTGACAGTGCCCGGCAGCACTGAAGATCTAACTATACAGTGAGATACCATTTAGCATTCAACGGGTTGGTAAAGCAGAAGAGGCTGGCAACACGTGTCAGCAAGGAAGCAGAGCCAGCGTGGCAGTACAACCACTCTGGAAAACAGTTTGGCATCACGTAGCAAAGTTGAAGATGCACTGAACATATGACCTAGCAATTCTAGACACAGCCCTAGAGAAAATCACACACACAGGCGTCAGGATACACGCACAAAGATGTTTGCAGCAGCATTGTTTATCAGAGCAAAAAATGGGAAAGACTCACTGTCAGTCAGCAGTAAAAGGGATAAATTGTGGCACCTTCCCACAATGGAATAGTGTACAGCTATAAAAATGGGTGAATTAAATAAAAAATGGGTGAATTACTGCCATAAATAACAATGTGCATGAGTCTCCCAAACACAGTGTTTAGTGAATGGGGACTGACACAAAAGAATAGCCAGAGTACAATTCCACTTACGCACAGCCCATGAAGAGACAAAACAAGTTACCTGGGGACGCCAACACAGAGCAGCAAAGGAATAATAACACAAAATTCAGGACACAGGGTCTTCCTAAGGGGAGAGGGAACGGGATTGGGGAGGGGCAGAAAGGTGGCTTAAAAGCAGGGTACCAGTCGAACCAGTTGCCAATGAGTTGACACCAACTCACGGCGACCCCCTGTGTGTCAGAGTAGCACGATGCTCCATAGGGTTTTCGATAACTGAGTTTTTCAGAAGTAGGTCAGCAGGCCTTTCTCTGAAGTGCTTCTGGGTGGACTTGAAGCTACAGCCTTTCAGTTAGCAGCTGGGTACGTTAACCGCACCAGCCAGGGGCTCCAAATGGAGGGTAAAGCCACAATTGATCCTCCAAACCTGAACACGATTTTGAGAATGGAAAGGGTTGTTGTTAGAAACTTGAGCAAGACCACAAGAGAGCATTAGTAGTGTCTGGGGAAATCAAGACATAATGTCATCCTATGTGTGTCACCCTTTTGTTCTATGTAAAAGAAATGCTTTTTTTTTTTTCTTTAACTAGGTGGTAGATACATGGGCATTCATAGTATAGTCGTGTTTCTTATCTATGTTTTATACAAATCGTTTTGATCTATTCAAGTCAGTAAAAAATACAAAAATACAACCTAACACAAACCTGTCCGGGCAGAAGGGCACCGTGAGCGGCACCTCCCTAACTGTGGCAGAGAGCGCCTCCCGATGAGGTCGCCGGCCGCCCTGCTGACCGTCGGCGTCTGGCTGCCTCTGAGCTAAGCGTGACATTCAGAGGCAGACAGATGAGCCACCCTCTGCTCAGAACACACTGGAAGTGGAAACAGCAGCATCTGTAGCTGAAACGGGTAATGACCCGCCAGGCAAGGCCACGACGTTAAATTAATCCTTAATGTGTTGGAGGGCTTTTGTTTTCCCTTTCGTTGGGTCACTTAATAACGCAGCGACTCACTTCTTTCCTCCGCCTTCAGCTCCCTCATCGCCATGGAGACGATTGTGAATCAGCTATCATAAATAAAAATAATCCAACGGCACAGGCCCGCACGGCATGCTGCTTGAATGTGGTGCCAACTCGGTTGTTGTTGTGGTTTTCTTCCTGTTCGGAGCGCTCGCAGGAGCTCAGCCACACAGGATGCCTCCTGAGAAATCAACACCACGTGGGCCTGTTCAAAGACAGGCCTGGGGCATGCCCGTCACCAATCACTGGTCCAAGGGGTGGCCATGTGCACCCCTGGGAATATTCCACGGCGGGTAAAGGGATGCCCTTTCATCAATACGTTCTGCTACAGAAAGGAGCTACTCCGGTGCCCGAAAGAATCCAAGGACACTCCCCACCGATGCATCACTTTCTCTGGCTCGGCATTCGAAACCCTCCCAGATCTGCCCTCACCAGCCTTTCCCCAGCTCCCCTCCCTCAGTGTGGAAGACCACTTACAAAAGCCTTTTCAGTAACTTCCACTCACACAGTTAGAAAGTTACGCCCTTCTTAATTCTCCTCCGATCCTCTCTCATAAAGAAAAGAAGTCTCAGTTTTGTGCTAATGAGCCTCTAACATTTGGCTCATCTCCCTTGTTCACCAAGGACAGCAGGTCTCTGAGGGCTTTTGGCAAGCAACAGTATCTAGCTAGAATGCAAAACCATTGTTTTGTATTCATTGTCTTTATTTGGAAGGATTCCACCTATTTATGGCATCTGATACTGGCTTTCCATTTGTGGTAGTGATAGAGTCTGCTTTTAAAACAAACATATTTAAATAAGAAAACAAAAAATAGAGAATCAATTTTTTTAAATAAATATTAAATAACAAATAGCATGGGAATACCCTAGATGGATCCAAAAGAAATCATGCAGGTAATACATGAAGGGCTGAAGTTTGGGAAACACTGCCCTCCTTGCTGTTCTGTCTGCCCATTTCTGCATATCTACATGCTAGCTGCCCGTATAACAGGTCTGCAATTCAAGACTGCTGAAAATATAAAGAAAGAAGGGCCAGAGACAGCAGAAAACCTCAGGATAAGCTGAGTACCGTCTTCCAGAGAGGTCTCTTACCACTTCACTCTGACCAATTTTTTTAGAACTTTTTTCAGTCAAGCCTGGGTGAACTGTAAGTGTCTGCAAACCACCAAGGTCTGGGACAACAGACTTTCGGCACAAACCCACCCACTTCTCCATAGCCACACCCCTGGCAGACATCGCCAATCAATCATGGAGTTCTTTCTCACAACACTAACACCCATCAAATGTAATAAGGCAGGCAGAACAAAATCTTTTGGAGATCCCTGAAAAGAGATTCCATCAACCTTAGATACACTGGGGAAGGAGTCTGGGAAATTCGATCAGGTCTCAAATACCAGGCTTAGCCACTGCCAGCTCTGTGCCTGAATAAAAAAGTCAGGTTGGCAAAACTAAGCAATGGTCTCAGACTTCTTCTCTTAATGTCATAGGCAACCTACTAGCAGTTGCAACATACTGAGGTGTTTTTTTCTGCCAATCGTAAGGGCTCAAGAGCCCCAGCTCCATCTACTCTATATTGAATAAATTATTATAAGAGGTGGTCGGTCGGTCGGTCGGTCGGTCGTTCGGTCGGTCGGTCAGTCGGTCAGTTTTTTTGGCAAGCAATCTAAAACCTCGTTACAAAAGCTCTGAGACTACCCACACCCTTTAACCTTCCTGGAGCTACTACGGCTACTGTCTCAGCTTCCTAAGGCTGCCGTGACAAAATGCTACAAACAGGGTGGCTTATAAGACCACAAAATTTATTGTGTCAGTTCTGGAGGCTGGGAGTCCAAGATCAGGATGTTGGCCATGCTGATTCCTTCCGAAGCGCTGAGGGAGAACGTGTTCAGTACCTCTCTCCTAACTCCTGGTGTCCCCATGCGTTCCTAGGTGCAGCTGTAGCATCACACAGTGTCCTTCCTCTGTCTCCCTGTCTCTGTGATCTTCTCCTCTTTTGTAAGGACACCAGTCATCTAGGATTAAGACCCATCTTACTCCAGTATGACCTCATATTAACCTGGAAATAACTGATAACACCTTCAAAGGCTGTATTTCCAAACAGGATCACATTCAAAGGTGCAGGGGTTAGAACATCAACATATCTTTGAGGGGAACAAAATTCAATCCATAACAGCCACGTAACAAATGATCCCAAACTTAGTGGCACAGAACAATAACCATTTTATTACGCTCATGGATCTGTGAATCAAGAATTAGAGCAGGGACACAGTAGGGATGACTTGTCTCTGCTCCATGACATCTGGAGTCTCAGGGAAGACTCAGAGGCTAGGGGTGACTCAAAGGGTGAGAACTGGAATAGTTAGGGCTGGAGAACTCATATCCAAAATAGGTTCTTCATTCACCTGTCTGTCACTTTGGCAGGGGTGGCCAGAAGGCTGATCTCAGCTCGGACTCCGCCAGAGCCCTACACAAGACCTCTTTACCATGGTGGCCTCCAGACTGTTAGGCTTCTTACATGGTAGTCCAGTGCTCAGCAAACAAAGGAAAAGCCCCGTGCCTTTTATGACCCAGCCTCAGAAGTCACGTGGCATTGTTTCCGGTGTTCTGTACCAGCTGAGAAAGTCAAAAAATAAAATAAAAATAAAGAAACCCATTGCCATCAAGTTGATTTTAAATCACAAAAACTCTATAGGACAGAGCAGAACTGCCCCATAGGGTTTCCAAGGAGTAACTGGTGGATTCGAACTGAAGACCTTTTGGCCAGTAGTCATTGCTCTTAACCACTGCACCACCAGGATGGCTACCCTGATTCAAGGGCAGGGGAACAAAGATTCCACCTCTCAATGGAAATGGTGTCAAAGAATTTGAGGTCATGATTTAAAACCTCCTCAGACTCAGTTATTGCACATTGCTGTTGTTGCTGGGTACCGTTGACTTGATTCAGACTCATAGCAACCCCGTGTGACAGAATGGTTATTGTTCTGTGCCACTAAGTTTGGGATCATTTGTTACGTGCCTGTTATGGATTGAATTTTGTTCCCCTCAAAGATACGTTGACGTTCTAACCTCTGCACCTTTGAATGTGATCCTGTTTGGAAATACAGCCTTTGAAGGTGTTATCAGCTATTTCCAGGTTAACATGAGGTCATACTGGAGTAAGATGGGTCCTAATCCTAGATAACTGGTGTCCTTACAAAAGAGGAGAAGATCACAGGGTTTCCTAGGCTATAGGCTTTATGGAAGCAGACCGCCAGGTCTTCCTCCCTCTGAGCTGCTGGGTGGGTTTGAACTGCCAACCCTTCAGTTAGCAGCCGAATGCTTAACCATTGTGCCACCAGGGCTCCTTATATCCTTAGAAAATAAATCTCACATGGGGAAAAATGTAATTTATATGAGCATTCTCAGCAGAAATATACATTACAGTGAAAGCCTATAAAGAACTCAGAAATCAACTATAACATCAACACATATGTGAGTGCTACTAATACATGAAGATGTTTTAATAAAATGTAAAGTGAAAACAGCTATTTTTAACTGTTGTGTTACAGTTGTATTTTTGTTGTGGGCAACGGCAAATCCTTTTTTGGAAAGAGGTGACATATAAACACTTTGATAAATTCAGGAACGCTGCCTTATTCACACATCAGTACATAACAGTCTGTCCAGTCATTGACGTTTAGAAGGTAATTTGGAGACTATCAAATTGACATTTTGTAAATTATAATAATCACCATTACTGAAGATGCAGTTTTTAAAAAAAAGTACCCCACCACAGGAGAAAGACCTGGTGATCTGCTCCTGTAAATATTAAAAAATATATTACAGCGTAGAAAACCCTATGGGGCAGTTCTACCACGTCACATGGGGGTCACTGTGAATGGAAATCAACAACTGGCACCTAACAACTAAGGGCCAGGAGCTGTTCTAGGTGCTGAAAATACGATCCCCCAAACACCTGTATTTCTAGTCTGTTTAAAGGAGGAGGCAGTGCCACTTCGAGTTGGTGTGGATGTCCACAGATCATCTTCCTAAAAATTAATTTGGAAACATGAATCGAAAGACTGAAAATTATTCAGACCCTTAACCAGGAATTGCACTCCTAAGAATTTATAACGAATCATCAGAGATCCAAGAAAATCCATGGCACTCAACATCAGTGAAAAACCAGATAACTGCTCAGATAGAAAGGTACGTCAACCCTCATTCTTAACAGATTCTGTACTTGGTAATTCTCCTATTTGTTAAAATTTATTTGGAGCTCCAAAATCAATAGTCGGTGCTCCTGCGGTCCTTCACAGACACTCCCAGCCAAGGTCGGAGAAGGCTGCTTCAGTATTTGCTTAATCAGTGTTCACGGGGACTTGTATAGAACCAAACTACCATAAATATTATAAATATTATATTTTTTAATTGAGGTATATATACATACATATATGTAAACCAAACCAAACTTGTTACCATCAAGCAGATTCTGACTCATAGGGATCTTATAGGACAGTGTAGAGCTGCCCCACAGGGTTTCCAAGGAGCAGCTGATGGATTCGAACTGCCAATCTTTGAGTCAGCAACTGAGCTCTTAACTGCTGCACCACCACCAAAAAAAAAAAGACACCAAACCCATTACCTTCAAGGACAGAGAGACCCTATCAGACAAAGTAGAGCTGCCCCATAGTGTTTCCAAAGAGGGGGGCGTTCCAAGAAGCAGCTGGTGGATTAGAACTGGGAACCTTCTGGTTAGCAGCCAAGCTCTTAACCACTGTGCCACCAGGGCTCCATATATACATATATGCACATACCACAATTTTTTTTTTAAAGAGTGAAGGCATGCACTTTCTTCCCCTTGGGTTGGCGCAAGTGGTTAAGTGCTTGACTACTAAACAAAAGGTTGGTGGTTGGAATTCACCTGGAGGAGCCATGGAAGATAGGCCTGGTGATCTGCTTCTCAAGGGTCACAGCCTTGAAAACCCTAGAGAACAGATCTACTGTGCACACATGGGGTCGCCACAAGTTGGAACTGACTTGATGGCAACTAACAACAGCAGCAAAAGCCCCTTCCTTTTCCTGCTGCCTGCAGTGAGGGAGGGAGGGCTGGTGCTCTATCTCAGACCACAAAGAGACACCCACACCTCAGGAAGGAGCGGGAAGGAACCTGAAACCTTGAGGACGTCACTGAGCGGAGCTGCTGTATCAGCTCTGGAGGCTTAAGCTCCCCTTTCATAGGAGAGAAGCATACACTTCTATCTTGTTTAAAGCATTGTTATTTAAGATCTCAGTTACCTGCAGCCAGACCTACATTGTACCTAACGCACACAGTGTAAGTGATCAGTCATGCCCCATGCCAGATGCTACTGCACTAGGGAATTGTAAGACGACAGTGCCATCCCTGAACGCCTGAATTTGTTTAAACAGGGAGGCGGTTCTAATTCATCTTGAGTTAGAACACAGTCTACCCTCTCCCCAGCTCCCTTGACAAGCCACTGTGCCAAGAATCCTCAGGACACAGGTAAAGGGCTAATTACCAGGCTCCAGTCCCAATGCAGCTTCCACATCTCTCTAATCTCTGAGAAAAATGACATTTAAACAGCAACTCTGCCAGGGAGCCTGAAAGGCTGTCGCCTCGCTCTGCAAAGCCCCCATGTTTCCCTCCCTGCTTTCTGCAGCCAAGAAGGCGTTATTTTTCCTGGGGCCACTGGAGCGGACTGAGGTGGCAAGGGGACCCTCCGACTTATTGGAATTCCAACAACCCTCAGAGCAGCCCCTGGTCCCTGAGTCAGCTGCCAGTGTTACAAACGCTCAGGTGATAGAGCGAATGCAAGGGGCCTGGCCTAGGTCTGCTCAAGGAACAGCAGAGTAGCTGTAAATAGAATCAGAGGTGTACTGGGAGCCCAAGAGCCTCAGGAAGAGACTTGCCCCCAGGGCTGCTATCACTGAGGCAGAGGAGAACAGCAGCTCCAGACAAGAACCAAATTAATCACATCAACTGGGAAAATGGATTCCAACTTGCCGGTTAATAAGGTACAGGTTCTTCTGCACAGCCTCCAAGAGCAGGACCTCCAGCAGCCCAGCAGAGAGGGCCGCTGGGAAACAAGGTGCAATGCTGGGAGGTGGAGAACTGGGTGCTGATCCTGGCTCCGAACTGCTGCATGGCACCCACAAAACCCTCACCCTCTCTGAGCCTCACTGCTCTTTTTTTTTATCTTAATTAGTGAAGCGTTTGTTGTTGTTACTTGGTGACAGAGTATAACTGCCTCACAGGGTTTTCTAGGTTGTAATCCTTACGCAAGCAGATCTCCAGGGCTCTCTCCTATGGAGCTGCTGCTGAGTTCGAACGGCTGACCTTTCGGTTAGCAGTCAAGCGCTTAACCATTGTGCCACCAGGGCTCCTTTTACATCATTCAAAATACAAATGCTACAAGATTCCAGAATAAAATACCTCCTTTCCACTACTGTCTTGAGCCATTCAAATTCCCAGAAGCAACCCATGTTTTCAGTTTCTTATGAAACTTCCAGAAATACTGTATGTATATAAAAGCACATACCCATATTCTTTTTTCTTTCTTTCTTTTCTTTTTTAGCATAAATAGTTGCATCTAGAAGTCCCTGGGTGGTCGAAATGATTAATGTGCTCATCTGCTAACCGAAAGGCTGGAGGTTTGAGTCTACCCAGAGTACCTCGGAAGAAAGGCCTGGCAATCTAGTTCCCTAAAACCACTCACTGAAAGCCCCATGGAACACGGTTTTACTCTGACACACATCTGAGTCAACTCAACAACAACTGGTTTTAGTTGCATACTATGCCCTCTGTTCTACATCTTAATTGTTGGGTTTTTTATTGGTTTTTTGTCTGCTTTGTTTTTAGCAATTTCTTACAGAGATGGTTATACCTAGTACACGTCCTTTCTTATGGATGTATATCACTCTGCTGTATGAATGCACCAAAATTTATTCAACTAGTCCCCTCCTGAGGGACATTCAGGTTGCTTCCAGCCTTTTGCTACTACAGGGTTGAAATGAATAACCTCATACATACGCTTTTTTGCACATGTGAAATCTCTCTGAGATAAGTTCCCAGGAGCGGAATTCACAGTCAGAGAATATGGTATTTGTAACTTTGACCGATACGTGAAATTGCCCTCCAGAGAAGGTGAACCAACACTGCCATCATCAACATATAAAAGTTGAGTCTCGATCTCCCCACTTATGAAGCTGACAGACCCTCAGGTGGCCCTGATCTCTGCAGTCAGAGGATAAAGCTGTCTCAGCGTGGCACAGCGGCCTTTAGAGTTGAGATAATAAACTGAAGCTCCACGGGCCAAATGTGACTTGCACAGCACACAGCATGTCTTAAATTGACCCAAGATTTAAAAATTAAGAAACCTGTCATTTTACAAACTCCAGATTTCTGGCTTCTCTTGAAAAATCAAATCTGTTAACTCTAAGCTCATATTCCTGCAGGGCAACAAAAAGCAGTCACTGATCATGGCCACCCCCATGCACAAGCTGTCCAAGGAGCCGCAGTCCCCACCACTCCCTATTGTATCCCCAATCCTGACCGTAAGTTTTACTTACCTCTTATCATCTCGGAGCCCTGCTAGTGCAGTGGTTTAAGCATTTGGCTGTTAACCAAAAGGCCAGCAGTTCAACTCCACCAGGCACTCCTTGGAAACCTTGGAGCCTGTCCTACGGGCTTGATATGAGTCAGAATAGACTCAATGGCAACGGGTTTGGTTTGATTTTTGGTGTTGTCATCTCACCTGCAGCTATACCCTTAGAGTAAAGATACATTCTTCTATAACCAGGTACCTATCAGAAGTCAAACAAAACAGGGAGATGATATGGCAGAGAACGGCTGGTCTCAGCTTTATCCTCTCCTTCCTGGTAGGAATAGAAACCCCCAAGCTCGAGCCACACACAAGGCCAGAGAAGACATTCACTGGTGTCCCTTGCAGCTAAATGTGCCCACGTGACTCAGTTCCAGGCTCCGGGCCATGAGCAGAAGTGATGTGTGCAACACCCTTTCAAAAGGAGACTCCTGCCCTCCACATCCTCTCACTTTCCCCTCCCAGCGTGGAATGTGCCTAGAGGGGTAAGACAACCTCGGCCAAGCAGCTGCAGACGTCACCCTGGGGGCAACAATCAAAACGACAGAAAACCCCTGGATCCCAGGATGACCTCATAGATCAGAGCAACTGCCTGCCTGGGACATCTGCCTAGCTTAAGATGGCTAAACGAGAAGGAAAAAATTCTGTCCTGTTTGGGCCACTGCACTCCGGGACCTTCTGGATACAGCAGCTTTCCCCGTTGCCAAAGATGGAGAGAAAACACGAATCCCTGGGTGGTGCAAACATGCAAGCCTGCTAACTGAAAGGTTGGAGGTTTGAATCTACCCAGGGGCACCTCGGAAGAAAGGCCTGGTGATCTAATTCTGAAAAATCAGCTGTTGAACACTCTACAGAGCGCAGGTCTACTCTGACACTCATGGGGTGACCATGAGTTGGAGCTGACTTGGAAGCAAGTGGTTTTGTGAAAGGGGAGAATTTCCCTAAGTGTTTAACAAGCAGACACCCAGCCTGCTTCATTCATTCATGTTGCCTGACTGGTTCCTGTTGGCCCCTGAGATGGTGAGGCTTCCAGCAGGGCAGGCTCACAGTCTCCACCTGTCATGGATTGAATTATGTCCCCCCAAAATATCCATCAACTTAGCTGGGCCATGAGTCCCAGTACTGTGTGATTGTCCACCATTTTATGTGATTTCCCTATATGTTGTAAATCCTATCACTGTGATGAAAGGAGATGGATTAGTGGCAATTATATTAATGAGATATATAAGATTAGGTAGTGTCTTAAGCCAATTTCTTTGAGATATAAAAGACAGAAGCGAGCAGAGAGACATGGGAACCTCATACCACCAAGAAAGCAGTGCTGGGAGCAGAGCACGTCCTTTGGACCAGAGGTCCCTGAGCTGAGATGCTCCCAGACCAAGGGATGACTGGTGACAGGGACCTTCCTCCAGAGCTGACAGAGAGAGAAGGCCTTCGCCTAAAGCCGGCACTCTGAATTTGGACTTCTAGCCTACTAGACCGTGAGAGAATAAACTTCTCTTTGTTAAAGCCATCCACTTGTGGTATTTCTGTTATAGCAGCACTAGATAGCTAAGACACCATCCCTAGAGCTAAAACAGTGACTTCATCCTCAGTGTGGGAAGGACTAGATAGCCCACTCCCAAGTGCCATTTCAGATTCAACGCACTTCACTTCAAAACAGTCGGGGAAAGCTGTATTACTTGATTACTCGAGTTGAGACAACCAATGAGTTGTTGGAATCTGGATATGGACTCCTAGCTGTTCCTAACCCTAAAATCACTTCCAAATGAATCAAATACTTTAAAATGAAATCATAAAGTAATAGAAGGAAACCTGGATTTTTTTTTTTTTGGACAATTTTTACAATGGAGGAAGGCCTAAACCAAGCCCAAGATGTGACATGGAGAGAGGATCCTAGAGTCTCCCTGTGGCCTCAATGTAACCACAGCATCCTTATAAGAGGGATGCAGGAGGGTCAGAGTCAGAGAAGGAAATATGATGATGGAAGCAGAGGTTGGAAGATGGAAGAAGGGGCCACAAGCCAAGGAATGCAGGCGGCCTCCAGAAGTTGGAAAAGGCAAGGGAACAGATTCTTCCGTTGAGCCTCCAGGAGGAATTCAGCTGGGCAACACTTTAGTTTTAGCCCTAAATACTCATTTCAGACTTCTGACCTCCAGAACTATAAGGGAAGGAATGTATGTAAAGTACTAAAAAAAAAAAGTTGGTGGTAATTTGTTACAGCAGCAGCAGGGACCTAATACAAAAGCCTGGGCATTCCCAAGCACCCAGGGCCACGTCTGGGGCATCCAGTCTCTACAATTCCAGGAGATGGTTGTGACTTTTTAAGTCTGGTCCCATCTCCCCATAAACCATTACCACACCCCACAAACATCTGTGTTTCACTTCCAAACTGTATCTCCCAGGGCACCGCTTGCATGGTTTGTAGATGTTCCTAGCTGCCATTGAGTTGACCCAATTCATGATGACTCCATACACAACAGAACGAAACGCTCCCGGGTCCTGCACCATCCCCACGATCAGTTGTGGGTCGGACTGTTGTGACCCATAGGATTTTCACTGGCTGATTTTTGGAAGTAGATCACCAGGTCTTTCATCCTAGTCCATCTCATTTGGAAGCCCCGCTGAAACCTGTTCAGCATCACAGCAACCTGCAAGCCTCCACTGATAGACAGGTGTTGAGGGATTCCAAAATCCTTGGTCACACAACATATCTGACTTCTGATCTGGAGAAGATGCTCTTTGTACCCATATCTCAGATGCACACTGACTTCAAAAACTACCTTGAAAGCATTCATTCATTCTTCTTCATGACTTTTATTTATTGATCACCACCTAAGGGCCAGGAGCTGTTCTAGGTGCTGAAGAGACATCAGGCAACTAAATACAGTATCCCTGAGGACCTTGTATGACCACACTGTTCTGGGTGCTAGCAATATCACCATGAACAAAAACACTTGGTCCCTGATGAGTGCCAGGGCTAAGCACTTCACACTCAAGAGCTTATCAGTGATCCCAGCAACCTAACGAGGATAAATGATATTATTATGCCTGTTCTGCAAATGAGGAACTGAGCCCCAGGAAGGTTGACTTGTACAATTCCCGTGGAGCTAGGACTCAAACCCAGGCAGCCTGGCTCTAAACACAATGCTTTATCTACCTCTCTACAGCATCTAGCAGAAAAGGACCCTGCTCACATGAAGTTTACATCCTGTCTGGGCTGCGTCCCGTGTTAAGTGATGTGGAGGGTACCAAGACATTATACAAGAAAAACCTGACCTCAGACTGGAGAGGTCAGCGTCCTCACAGATGGAAAACCGCCACCCCCAATGCCACAGGGTAATACACAACAGCAAATTTGGTTGTTTAGTTGAGGAGAGAGGGAAAGAGTAGGTCTAAGTGGAAAACTGCTGGGTAAAAGCTTCCCCTGCTGTGAGCTATTCAATTCATTCATTAAGGATGAAACAGACTCCAATCCACTCCATTCCAAAGACTCCCAGGGGGCTGGTTTATTGCATCTGGGGGCACCAGGCTCTGCAAGGGGCTCCCCAGTAGACTGTCTGCCTCTCAGGGCCCCTCCCTGACCTGTTAGCTGGATTCAGGGGTCAGAAAGTCAAATGCCTACAGGGCCCAGACAGCACCGGTAAATGACAGAGGCAGCCAACACACTTTGCTTGCGTATTAAATACAAGGAATGAGTCTGGCTTCTACTAAGATGTTCTCTCTTCCTGTTCTCAAAACGCACAACCTGTGGAAATAGAGTTTTTTGACAGAGTCAGGGGAACAGAGAAATATTTGTCTGCCATAAGAAAAACTTTAATTCAAGGATGATTCTAAATGGTAATGACAGCTTCCCTGTGGGGAAGACAAGAGCGGGTGGTAGGAACTGTGGCAAAGCAGCGAGGCCACACCTTGTCTAAAGGGACATGCACTAGTCAGCTCCATCCTATGAGTCTGTTTCTAAATGGGAATGCAGAGCCAACACTGCCACAGCTTGCTACGTGTCAAAAAAAAAAAAAAAAAAAAACCAAGCCCATTGCCGTTGAGTCGATTCCAACTTGTAGCAACCCTACAGGACAGAGAAGAACTGCCCTACAGGGTTTCCAAGGCTGTAATCTTTACTGAAGCAGACCGCCACATCTGTCTTCTCCAGAGCAGCTGGTGGGTTTGAACTGCCGACCTTTGGGTTAGTAGCTGAGCACAGTCAAGAGAGACAAAAAAAGCCAGATATTTATGAGCAACAGCTCGATTTTTTTTTTATGTTGGCCTCCATTTTTTTTTTCCAGACACTTCATAAGCAAAACAAAATACATCTGTCAGTCAGATTCAGCACAGAGGGCATCATTTTGCTTAGAGGAAATTAGAGCCATGAATTCTGGAAGCAAATGTCAGCATCCATAAGCAGAAATAACCCCACTTCCTGGCCTTCCTCTGGTTTGAGAGATCCTCCACTCAGCCCTCATACATTTTATATATTCCAAAACCATTTCTATTTCATGTAATTCAATTCTTTCAGTAAAATCAATTGGTTAACTGCATAGCTAACAGCGATTTGGTTTTCCTACATTCGTGGGGCATTGCGTATTAGCAAATTCAGGTAATACGTCCTGAGTTGGGGTATAGGAAATAAGCTAATGATATGTATGACCTCACTTCTCTGCCGAATATCACCTAGAAGCAGTATGTCTCTGTCTTTGAGCAAAGTCCACTCCATCAGATCTTTAAATCAGACCCTGATATTAGAGTACCTGAGACCACCTGGGACATGATCCCACTCTAGGCACCTGAGTAGAAGCAAGAGGAATAAAATAGTCTATTTCAGGTCCATAACAAGTGACCAGTCATGCAGCACTATTCACAACAGCAAAAGGTGGGAACAACCCAAATGTCCATCAACGGATGAATGGATAAGCACAATGCGGTCTATTCATACAACGGAATATTCTTCAGCCATAAAAAGAAACAAAATTCTGATCCATGCTACAGCCTGGATGAACCTTGAAGACATGATGCTAAGTGAACGAAGCCAGACACAACGGTCACAGAGCGTATGAGTCCATCTCTATGAAATGTCCAGAACAGGCAAATCCATGGAGACAGAAAGTAGATTCCTGGTTGCCAAGGGTTGGGTGAAGGGGATGGGGGGTGCCTCCTAATGGGTGCAGGGTTCCCTTTATGGGTGGTGAGCTGTTGTGACGCTAGATAGAAGCAGTGGTTGCACACCATTGTGAATGTACTAAATGCCACTGAGTTGTTCACTTTACATGTGTTTATTTTATGTTTTGTGAATTTCACCTCAATTTTTTTTTTTCTGGGAGTCGGTGAACAGTGATCTGAGAAAGTCTTCCCTATGTATGTCCTGACCTCTTTTTGCAATAACAGGCAATAAAACCAGTCACAGAATTTGAAGACAGGATCTACCCTTGCCGTAAAACACCGGGGCCTGAAACTTCTCACTGCGGAGACAGATAGGTAGACATTTCCAGTTCCACAGAGCTGCCAACTTAAGTAAGACATTCAGCCAAAGCAGTGTTTCTCCAAGTGAGGTGCACAAACCACTGGTGGATGGAAATGACGGGGGTGGGACACTACAGTATTTTGGGTGATCAGCAAGTGAAATGTTTTGAACACATATATAACTGGTACATCAAACTAGGATGAACCAGTAAAATCTACAGCTTAGGACAAGGCTCAAATTGTTACTGGAGTTTAAAAACAAGTGGGTCAAACCCAGCAATTCCACTCCTAGGTAGAGACCAAGAGACGTGAAAGCAGGGACTCGACCTGTACAGCAGTGTTCACTGCAGCACCATTCACAACAGCCAACAGGTGGGAACAACCCGAGTGTCCACCAGCTGACGAACAGATAAGCAAAATGTGGTACGCTGAGTGAAATAAGTGACCCCACTTAGATGAAATACCTAGAATAGGCAAATGCATAGAGACAAAACTGTATCCATAGTTGCCAGGTGCAGGGAGGAGCAGGTCGGGGGGAGTCATTGCTTAGGGAGAACCAAGCTTCTGTTTGGGGTGATGAACAGCTTTTGGAAATGGTGGTGAACGTTGTACAATACGATGAATTTAACTAATGTCACTGAATCTTATATTTAAAAATGAATGAAAGAGCAAACTTCTATTTATATATATAGGGCACCCTGGTGGCGCAATAGTTAAGACCTATGGCTGCTAACCAAAAGATGGGCAGTTTGAATCCACCAGCCCCTCCTTGGAAACCCTATGGGGCAGTTCTACTCTGTCCTATAGGGTCGCTATGAGCTGGAGTCAACTCAACGGCAACGGGTTTTGTTTTTCTGGTTTTTGTTTGTTTGTTTACTACCACAATAAAAATTGTGTAAGTGCGTCAGTTTAAAGGTAAATATTAATAAATCATAGTAGAGTCGGTGCATGGTTACAAGTTAGGAAATAACAGCTGCTGAGAAACACCTGGTGGCGCGATGCTTAAGAGCTATGACTGCGAACCAAAAAGGTCAGCAGTTCAAATCCACCAGCCGCTCCTTGGAAACCTTAAGGGGCAGTTCTACTCTATCCTATACAGTTGCTATGAGTCGGAATCAACTCAATGGCAATGGGTTTGGCTTGTTTGTTTTTTGAGAAACAACTGAATTAAGTCAAGCACTGAGCATCCCAGAGACCAGCCTCACTGTGCCCAAACCACAGCACCTACTGAAAGGCTTGCGTGTGGCAGGAACTTGATAAACGTTGGCCACATGTATAAATGAATGACAGCAAAATGACCAAACACAGCATGTCCCCAGACACTAGCATTGGCTTTGATCTCTCTGTCATAGAGACTGGCTGGTTTGCACAGTCCTTCATGCAGACATCAGCAGCGTCTATACAGGTCTTCTGTCAAGCGAGCCTGCATCCACAGGCTTGCTCAAAAAGCAAAATGTGATTTCTGTGGTTATGAGAAGGGGCAGCAGCCGTTGACTCTCCAACTGGGTGAGAGGACCCTCCGGGTCAACAGGACTCACTGTGAGCTCACCGGAAGACTCTGCAGTGAGCATGGCCTGAGTCGCAAGGACGGCCGTACACACCCCACCTCCTTTGTCACCTTTGTTCCTAGCCACGTGCGTGTTCTCATAAATCAAACAGAACCCTAACCACAGCGTCATGTCCTGGTGCTCTGCCTTCCTCCATAAACAAGAAGATTTACACCTTCCCAGGGTTACTACCCAGGCCCATCCATCTTTATTCCCGTGTGTAAGTAATGGACGCCATGCCACTGCCGACGAGTCCCGGGGGATTAATTACAGAAACCATTTACGAGGGGTTCCTCAGACATGGTTCCCTTCCTATCTCTGAGCATTTTTCACACCACAGAGAGGGAATTTCATTTAAAAGACCAATGGCCCGTATGAGTAGCATCATTACTGAATTCAAACTTGGCCCGGTGACAAATCTCAAGCGTCCAGAAGGCTGATGACATTCTGGGGCTTTTCTCTAATTACCCTCATCTTCTGACAACCACTGGAACTGCACACATCAAAACCAAGGAGGAACTCTAAGGTGGGGCAGCCCAGCAGATAGGAGGTGGGCCCACCCCGAACCGCACTGTTCAACAGATTTACTAATAACCGGTTGTCATCGAGTTGATTCCGACTCTTGGCGACCCCACGTGTGTCAGGGTAGAACTATGCACCACAGGGTTTTCAATGTGATTTTTTGGAAGTAGGCCACCAGGCCTTTCTTCTGAGGTGCCTCTGGGTGAACTCGAACTGCTGACCTTTCAGTCAGTAGCCGAGAGCATTAGCCATTTGTACCACCCAGGGACTCAACAAATTCATTAAATATCTACTGTATGCCAGGTGTATGCCAGGTGTATGCCAGGTGCTCCATTACACACTGAGAATCCAGTCTCGTGGAGCTTACCATCTAGGAGGAGACAAACCATCAGCAAGTGGACAAATAAGATAATTATAAAGTGCATATATGCTAAGAAGATAATAGAAGAGGGTGACACGGGTGATAAGGCAGGGAGATGGGAGAAGCTAAGCTCATCACCACACAAGGGACTTTGCCCTTCAGCTTTCCTCCTCCTGTACGTTATGGGCTCAGTCCTCTTCCGAGCTCACAGTCGGCGTCCACCCTCATTGGCCAAAGAGTTCTGCTGATCTGGCCAATCCCTGTACCATGCCTTTGTTGAGTATGCATATACACCCCCCCACCCCCAGCCTGGACCACTTTTCCCCGATTTTCCCAAGCCTGGCTCCAACTCATTCAGAATTCAGGTTAAATGTTACCTTTCAGAGAGGCTTTCACCTAAAGCAGTCCCCACATTCCAGCCTCTCTGTATATCCCATGATCCTGTTTTATCATCTTCACAACACATGGAAGATTGTATTTTTCCAAGATGGCAGAAACACCATCTCCCATCCCACATGCTCTTCGAAATGTAATTTTGTCATTCCTTCCCACAAGAGGTGGGATCTATGTCCCCTCTCTTTCAAACTAGGTGGGCTTGTCACTGCTTCAACCAATAGAGTACAAAACAAGTGATGCTGTGTGACTTTGGAGGCTGGGTCAGAAAAGGCTATGCAGTTGGCCTCATACTTGGCGCCCTGAGGCAGCCATGTTGTGAGGAAGCCCAACTACATGCAGAGACCACTTGAAGATGCTCCAGCCAGCAGGCCTAGTCTTCAAGTCATCCCAGCCCAGGAGCCAAACATGTGAGTGAAGGAGCCCCAGACTCCGAGTCACTCCCAACCTTCGATCCTTCCCAGCTGAGGATCCGAACATTGTGGAGCAGAGACAAGCCATCCTCACTGCGCTCTGTCCAGATCCTCAACCCACAGAATCTGGAAACATGACAAAATGGTTGTCGTAAGGTATAAAGTTTGGGGGTGATTTCTTATGCAGTAGTAGTACCCAGAACACGGCACTTACCACCACATGCAATCAACTCCTTTACTTGTGGGTTGTCTGCCTTGCTCACAAGGCTCGAGAGTCCACGAGGCAGGAGCTACACCTGTTCTGTACCCAGACCCTTGAACAGTGCCCAGCACACAGTAGGCTCTCTATAAGTATTTCCTGAAGGACTGTTGTTGTTGTCAGGTGCCGTCGAGTCAGTTCTGACTCACAGTGACCCCATGTACAACAGAACGAAACACCGTCCTCGTAATCATTGCTATGTTTGAGCCCACTGTTGCAGCCACTGTGTCAATCCATCTCATTGAGGGTCTTCTTCTTTTTCGCTGACCCCTCTACTTTACCAAGCACGATGTCCTCCGGGGACTGCTCCCTCCTGATAACATGCCCAAAGTACGTGAAACATCTTCACTTATAATAAGCATTCTGGCTGTACTTCTTCCAAGACATATTTGCTCATTCTTCTGGCAGTCCACAGTGTATTCAATATTATTCACCAACACCTGAAGGACTAAAGAGGGAAACTGTGGCAAAAAGTTGCAAGTTTGAAAAGCTTCTGTATTGGTTTCCTGTTGCTGCTCTAAGAAATTACCACAAATTTGATGGCTTAAAACAACATGCATTTATTCTCTTACAGTTATAAAGGCCAGAGGTCAGTTTCACTGAGCTGAAATCAAGGCATCAACAGGGCCACACTCCCTCCGAAGACTCTAGGGGAGATTCCATTCCTTGTCTCTTCCATCTTCTGGTGGCTGCTGGCATTCCTTGGCTTGTGGCCTCATCACTCCAGTCTTTGCCTCTGTGTTCACATGGTCTTCTCTTCTGTGTCAAATCCAGCTCTGCCTCCTTTCATGAGGACACTTATGATTACATTTATGGCCCTCACAGATAATCCTTAGCCTACAAAGTCTTTGTCATTAAGGTAACAGTCATAGGTTCCAGGGATTAGGATGTAGACATCCTGGGGAGTGGGGAGGGAGTTATCCTCCCACACCATACAAGAGAACACCCCAGCAGCCCACCTGGAGTGTCACACACACACACAGCTTCCACCATGGGGTTCAGCAGCACCACACCTGGAGGCAGGTGCTAGAGCCAGAAGCTCAGAAACCCTGAGTGTTTACGAAGTCAGAACAGAGATTAAACAGCACAAGGAAAGGCCAACCTGATGGTCTATTCTCCCTCTACTGACCTTTGGCAAAACCTGGGAGCCTCTAGGTACAAAATACAGAAGTATAGGGTGGGGCCGTTTGAAATTGCTGCTCTGTGACCATTTTATTTGACTATTTCTCATGGTTAGTAAGCACACATCTGATGATGACAAGGATCTCCAACATCTGCCTCAAAAGCCTTCTTGTTGGACATGCTGCCAAGAAGCAAAAACCCTTCCATGGTCTCCCCCATTTTCTCTCCTGCTCTCTGTCCCTTAGGTGAGTGAACATGTACCCAGAAGAGGTGAAACAAAGGGCTCGGTAAGTGAACAGTCCTCAGTAACCACGAACCGAGTGAATGACCTAGCTGCCTTAATCATCATTTTCAAGTTTTTTGTTTATTTCTGTTTTTCAATGGCTGTGATCTTTTCAAAGTAGATCACCAGCCCGGTCTTCTGAGGCACCTTTGGGTGGACTCGAACTGCCAACCTCTAGATTAGTAGTCAAGCACCTAACCAATATCATCCTCTATCAGAGAAGGGGCAAACTGTTTCTGTAAAGGGCCAGGGAAGAAATATTTTATTTAATCTTTGCGGGCCTTATGGTCTCTTTCACAAGTACTCAGCTCTGCCGTTGTAGCAGAAAAGCAGCTGTAGATAAAATGTAAATGAATGAGTGTGACGTGTCCCAATAAAACTTTATTTATACAAACAGGCTGGGGGCCAGATTTGGCTTACCTCTCCTAGTTTGCCTTCCAGCACATCTGCCAGTAAAACCTGAGAGCAGGTTTTGAAGCACCTCCCACGTGCCCAGCCTTCCTTAAAGCATAGCCAATGCTCTTCTGTTTCCCTCAATGAGGCTGTACCAAAAACATATGAACCTTGTAAATTAACGTGCTCCCTTTCTGAAAGCCTCGACTACGATTTCCAAATGGCCTCCCAGTTTTCTCTCGGGCTGTCAAAGAAGAAGGAGCAGCAGATCTCTGGAGGTGGCCGCCTCTCCTCCCAGCAGAAGCTCATCATTTCCCGGCTTCAACGAGATCTTCGGTGTCTGGCGACAGGTGCCAAGATGTGATGCGCTGACTGACCCAGAATTGCACCTGCGAGATCCAAGAGATGAAAAATCCAAACCTGGGTTTTTACAGAAACAAATCCAGGTGGCTTAAAACCTGGTGACTAGGGTTGACAACAGAAGCATAACACAGGACCCAAGTGAGCTGACTAACTGTTCCACAGCATTACAAACTGGTCTCAACAAACCGATCACCAGTGGCTGTGACAACTTCAACCAGAGCGTGGCCGTCAAGAACCACCTTTTCATCTTTCCTTGTTGAAAGAAGTCATTTTCCCTCAGACACCATCCACTCTCAAGAACACCCAGTTTCACCTGCATTCCAACCACCCCTGTAGTATAAAAAAAATAATGATAAAGTCCAAAGGAAAAGGTAGAGACCTCGCTCCCAGGTCTCCAAAGAGCAGACTCCAGTTGTCATGCAAGGTGGACTGTTGTGACTAATTGTAGAACAAGAAAAAGGTGTTTTAACATCACGGAGCTGAACCTGAGGGAGCGATTACTAGGGGATGAAAAGAAAAGGCATCTGCGTGCAGGAGGGTACATTTGCACACTTTTCCATTTCATTAGGAGAGGCTTCTGTGGATTTCTGACAGTTACCTTGAACGGAATTAGAGAGAGAGCTGATCATTGCCTACAGCGCACAGCACAGCCACGCCGCCCCCGTGGGCAACTGTGGCTTGACAGCACACTCCCCAGCGTAGCGCTCGCTCAGGTTGCTCCGCAAGCTGCTGGCTCTCTCCCTCCACCCCCACCGTGGTTCTGAGCAGGGGTGGAGGGCGGCAAAGGCGCGGGTGCGCCACGCAGAATTCTGCACACCCCATGAACCATAAAGCAATGCTCCCACTTGCTCCCCACACTCCTGAGCGTTCTATCCAATCACAGAGGATGGCGGTCCCCGTCAATCTCCTTGTCACAGTCCCCATCGATTAAAAGTGGGAGGAGGCTCGTAGGCACATGCCGAAGCCCCAGGAGAGGGGAAGGCGCATGAGTGAGGGCCTCTCAGAGAGATAAAGGGACATCTCCACCTGGTCCTCCAAACAGCCCTGCAGGGCAGAGGCAGGACCTGGTGCAGAGGACAGAGAAGGAGGTCCCCAGGTAGAGCTGTCAGCTTGCGTTGCTGGCAAGCAAAACAAACAAACTTAGAAGCAAAAGCGCCAGGAAACTTGTCTTCTGCGAGAGCCTCAGTTCTAACCCTGGTTCAGGCTCACTTAACGAGGGCTCCAAGCCAAAGTCCCCCAGGTCTTGTCTGCAAGCTTTTGCTTTTGCCTGTCTTCCCCAAGTTACTTTTGCTTTCTTGCTCCTCCTCTCATTTGCCCATTTATTTCAAGCTCCTTCTGAGAGCTGAATTCCGTGGAGACCACGACCCATACAAAGTTGAGGGACAGAGCAACTCCACATGCAGATCCCCAAGCCAGGCCTGCATTCGAATCCTGGTTCCAGAACATGTCAGCTGGATGACATTATTTTCTCTCTGTAGATCATAGTAGTACAACCTCATGAGGTTATAGAAACCCTGATGGCGTAGTGGTTAAGAGCAACGGCTGCTAACCAAAAGGTTGGCAGTTCCAATCCACGAGGTGCTCCTTGGAAACCCTATGGGGCAATTCTACTCTGCCTCATAAGGTCACTATGAGTTGGAATCAACTCAACGGTAACGGGTGCAAGTATGGGTACATGAGGTTATTACAAGGACAGAAAATGAGGTGAGGTATGAGCTGTGTTTAGCATGTTGTAAGCACTCAATAAATAGTCATTATTGCTATTGATCCACCCATCTGTCAGTGTGTCATACTGTGGTGGCTTGCATGTTGCTGTGATGCTGGAAGCTATACCACCAGTATTTCAAGTACCAGCAGGGCCACCCAAGGTGGACAGGTTTCAACAGAGCGTCCAGGCTAAGGAAGACTAGGAAGAAAGGCCTGGCAAACTACTTCTGAAAATTAGCCAATGCAAACCTTATGGATCACAACAGAATCCTGTCCAATAGAGTGCTGGAAGATGAGCCCCCTAGGTTGGAAGGCACTCAAAATACACAGGGTCACAACAATGGGCTTGAGCATACCCAAGATCATGAAGATGGCACAGGACCCGTCGATGTTTCGTTATATTGTACATAGCGTCACTATGAGCCGACTCAAGAGGAACTAACGAAAACAATTGCTGTTAATAGTTGATTAGCATATCTCAGACACACAACTAACTAGATTCTCCTTGATAAGGACTTCATCCATGCCTGGCACATGGTGAATGCTCCATAAGTATGAACTATTTTTATTTTTGTTATTTGTGGCAATGCAACAGCAGGCACACAGCTAACACAACAAGATAGAACAAGGGCTACAGAAACCCAGAAGCCCAAGGGCTTAATTCTGCCCTGGGAGAAGGGGTCAGAGGCGGTCTCCACAAGGGGTCCTCTCCTCCGCCAAGCTCCTCCGCGAAGACAGATGGATTTTTCACAATCAGACAGCTCACTTGCCCATCTCAGCATCTCACGGGGGAGGCAGGCTGCTCCCTCCTAGCTCCACAGGGCTTCAGACACAGAGTTAGCAGGTTGTTTTTCAGCTCCTTTTGCTCTACGGTCAACCCCTCTGCAGTCTTAAGAATGTCACTATTTCTATAACTGTCCCAGAGGGCTGGGGTAAGATCAGACACCACGTTTCAAGAAAACTGTGGCCAATTAGAGCATTTCCTGAGGGAGTGCCAGGTTGGACGAGGGCTTTGGAGCCTCATCGCCTTGGAAATGGGTGGAAAAAACCGCGGACATGAAGCCAGCAGAAAACTCAGGGGAGGTGTTTGTCCGTCATGAGAAAAAGGTACTGGGTTTGTCTGTGTGTTTCTGTGGGTGACAGGATTGGGGTCCTTGGACAGAAGGTCACTGTGAAACGAAGCTCAGCTCAATAGAATCACTAGGGACACCTTCTGGGGACCCTGGCCATTCCAGGAGCCACTACTCCCCGTCTTCTCTGAGAACAATCTCTTCCACCCGCACTGTTGGCCAGGTCTGTTCAGAAGCCGTCTTTGTTCTGTAAGGCCACACCCCCTGGCTGTAGCTGATTGGACCGGGGTGGACACCTGACTCAAGGTGAGCCAACTGAATTCTCTCTCCTGAGAGCCTGAGACAGTGGGTGTGGCTGAAACACACGCCCCCAAGGAAGCTATGAGACAACCGTATTCTGCCATGGGGGCTGGAGAATTGGAGAAAGCCATTGAAGGAAGGGGGAAAACAGGTGTGCAGAGAGAAGTGGAAATGAGAGATGGAATTCTTTTCCAGGCTCCAGGCCTTTCCTGAGGCCCGGCTGGCTGCATTCTGCCCTGAAGTGTCAGGAGACATGCACTTTGGCTTCCCTCGGTTTCTGTTCTTTACCACCCAAGAGAATTCCTTATAACTCTGGCCAGTCAGCAGTGGGAATTCCACCTCATTAGGTACTTAATGGAGTCCTGGTGGCACAGTAGTTAGGAGCTACAGCTGTTAACCAAATGTTGGCAGTTTGAATCCACCAGCTGCTCCTTGGAAACCCTATGGGGCAGTTCTACTCTGTCTTGTAGGGTTGTTATGAGACAGAATTGACTCCATGACAATGGGTTGTTTTTTTTTTAAGTAGTTAGGTGCTCTGGTTGCTCAGTGGTTAAGGCCTCAGTTGCTAACTCAAAGGTTGGCTGTTCAAACCCACCCAGTGGCTCTGCAGGAGAAAGGCTTTTAGATCTGCTCCCATAAAGATTACAGCCAAGAAAACCCTATGGAGCAGTTCTACTCTGTCACATGGGGTCACTATATGATTTGGAATTGACTTGACGGCACCCAACAACAACAGAGAGTCTACCAAGTAAGAAGCCTGCATATATAACTCTCCTAGGTTCAATGACAGAATTCTCGCCTTCCATGCCAGAGACCTGGGTCCGATTCCCAGCCGATGCACCTCACGCACAGCCACCACCTGTCTGTCAGTAGAGGCTTATGTGTTGCTATGACGCTGGACAGATTTCAGCACAGCTTCTAAACTAAGACTAGGAAGAAAGGCCTGGCAATCTCTTCCAAAAGTCAACCAATGAAAATCCTGTGGATCACAACAGTCTAATCTCGTTTTGCATGGGGTCACCATGAGTCGGGGGCTGACCTGGAAACAGCCAACAACAAATTAGGTAGGTGGTTGAATTCAACATGTCCTCTAGCCTTCCAGCTCCAAACTCTAGAAAAGTTAAGGTCACACATAAAGGCCGTTAGGCCATGTCTGGCACATAGATGTGTTCTGAGTTGCCACTGTTGTTCTTTTATTCCATTTTGTTTTTTTCCCATGGAAACCCTGGTGGTGTAGTGGTTAAGTACTACGGCTGCTAACCAAAGGGTCGGCAGTTCAAATCCACCAGACACTCCTTGGAAACCCTATGGGGCAGTTCTACTCTGTCCTATAGGGTCGCTATGAGTCAGAATTGACAGCACTGGATTTGTTGTTTTTTTTTTTCCCCCATCTGCTATTTTTAAACTTTTTAATTAGCTATTAATATTATGAAATCAGAAGACTTCACATGAAAATCTGAATATATGCATTCTCTGGACAAATCAGCTCTGACAACATAAGACCTGCATTCCTGAATGGAGGTGATCAGCTGGAGCTGAGCTGTGGGTGTCCCCTTCATCTAGGGCATGTATTCTCCAGTTTGCCACAATCCCCTCCATTCCCTATTGTCCCATCAACCCTGAGTCTGGGCATCAATTGCTTCACTGACCTTATGTTGTATTTCCTATAGTAGAGAAATATTTCTCTGTATCCAAGACCCTATCAAAAGAAGAAATAAAAGACAGAGAGCGATGAACTTCTACCACCAGCCTTCCTTCCCATCCTTTACCAGCCTGGGCCCTGCAGAGATCTGAATGTGCAATACTTGGTTTAAGGGCTCATATAACTACTTGTCAGCAAGGTACCTGGGTATGACTACATCTTTAGGCCCATCTTTGATTAAAAATCTCAAGTCACACGAACAAATTTCCATCCAGTTATTTTTCTAAAATTTTATTTGAAGTGTATATGATATTGAATACAGGGCAGGGCCGTGGTGGTTCAGTGACAGAATGTTCACCCTGCACACGGGGGACTAGGGTTCAATTCCCAGCCAGTGCACCTCACATACAACCACCACCCATCCGTTAGTGGAGATTCGCGTGTTGCTATGATGCCAAATAGATTTCAGTGGAGCTTCCAGACTAAGACGGACCAGGAAGAAAGGCCTGGCAGACTACTTCCAAAAATCAACTAATGAAAACCCTGTGGATCACAGAGGTCCAACCAGCTGATCATGGGGATGGCAGAGGGGCGGGCAGTGTTTTGTTCCATGTACATGGGGTCGCCATGAGCCAGGGCCAACTTGATGGCAGCTAACAACAACAAAACAATATTGAATAATAACTAGTTTCATTCAGCCCAAATTAATGATACTTTTTGACAGTTTCAAAATTAAACTCACTTCCTAAGCCAAACACATTTCCGTGTTTCAGAGGTACCACATCTTAATTGGTGACCCAATTATTTTTTCCTTTGAAGTTTTTGTTGACACCATGTGTTCTCACTAATGGAAGGCATGCTGATTAAAAGACCAATTCAGAATTTTTATTAGGAGTTATGGACTTTGATACCCATTATCTGGGATCCCATATGTCCCAGCAGACATAGTAAATCCTACCAATATGAGTCAACAATAAAATCGGTTTTTTTTTTCATTTGTTTGTTTGCCTGTTTGTTTTTTATTCTTGAAAATTTGCAAAACTTGAGGTAAAACATGAAGGTGCCTGGCAATGACTCCACATACATTTTATTCTAGTCTCCTTCTTCTTAGCCTTTTTATTATTTTTCACGAAATTTTCAAACACGGTACAATGCATTCTTCCTTACTGCAAAAACACAGTACTTACAGCTCAAATAAATAAAGCCAAGAGATTTTTTAATCTCGGGAAAATTACCACTACAATGCATTCTTCGTTACTGCAAAAGCAGTACTTATGGCCCAAATAAATAAAACTAAAGGAACCTGAATCTCAGGAAAATTGCCAATACTGTGTATTCTGCATTATGACAAAAGCAGTACTAACAGCTAAGAAGCAGAAACAGCTGCCCTGGAATATCGCAGACCTGCTCACAGCTGTGCATTCCACCTGCTGCACGTGGAGGCAATGACTGGGCTCTAAGGGTGAATGTGGGTTAAGAAAAACTTATCGGAGTTTGAGCCTCTTGAAAAGTACCACTGCGATGCATTATGCCTTTTTGCAAAGGTGTTACAGACAGTTCAGAAGCTGGAAAAGCAGTCTTGAAAGATTGCAGAGCAAAGACTCGAAGCAAAGCAGGGAGCCAGTAACACCTGGAAACAGTGGATGGCGTCAGGGAGAAATAGCCGCTATGACTGAATGAAGACCACTGGAACAGCTTATCCTTGTGGTGAGTACATTCTCAGGACAGCATAGGAGCTGGGAAACACAGTGAGGAGCTTATCTCACAGAAATAAAGGAAACCTGTCAAAAGTTTACAGAATTCACACACCCAGGGGACATCACCTAACGCAATGCTCATTCTACACAACAGTGAGGCTCCAACTCAGGGTTCTTGAGTTTCATGCATTTCAAAAGGCTCAATGTGTTAAAACAGGACTACCTCTCTTTGAGGAGCCCTGGTGGCTCAGTGGTTAAGAGCTCAGCTGCGAACCAAAAGGTCTGCAGTTTGACACCACCAGCCACTCTCTGGAAACCCTTCGGGGCAATTCTACTCTGTCCTATAGGGTTGGTAGGAGTTGGAATCAACTGGACAGCAATGAGCATTTATCACACTCACAAAGAACTCCAGAGGCATAAAAAGGTGGGAGTCACCAAAGCGTTAAGAAGGAAGCCCCTCCTCCAAGCCATTCAATCCTCAAAGTCTCAGGCCAGCCCAGGAAGACACCTTTGCCCTAATAAGACCTGTTGAATCTGGCAGTTTGGAAATAAAGAAATCCCAGGGGCAGCACTCACTGCCCAGCATGACAGCTGGGCTTAGTCCTAAACATCAGCAAGAGTTGGGAATAATCTTGTCTTTCTAGACAGACAGACTCATTAAATGCTAGCACAAAATCAAATAAGGAGATGGAGACATTAAAGCAGCAGAAACGCTGAGAGGTCACCTTGGGAGGTGTTGGCGGGTTGTGCTGGGCTTTTCAAGGGACTGGCCAGGGACCCAGACTCCCAGGATATAAAGGATGAAGACAGCCCCGGCTCTTCTCCCTGCAGACCCCAGGTGGGCCCGCAGGGTGAGGAGTGTGGAGAATAACAGTTGGAACTATCCATCACCGTGCTCCCTGGAGCACTCTCAGACCCTCCCCTGCACAGTCAGCAGGGCGTTCTGTGCTCACTGCCTCGGGGAAGGGGTGACCCCGACAGAGCAGCGGGAAGAGGAGGAGACGCTTGCCTTCTGAGTTTCAAAAGCCTGCGCCTCTTGGGGCGCAGCAAGTCCTCCTGTGTTTAGACAAAAGATTTCCCAGAATAGGTAATGAGCAAGAGGGAAGCTTCTGAAGCTTCCACCAGGAGGCTGCAGAGGTTCCCCAAGCTGGGGGGACTAGAGGGGGAAGAATGGGTGATGAGGGCGAGAGGTCAGCCAGGCCCAGGACAAGGGCACCGCAGACGTGAGCGCCTCAGGGACTAGGGTGTCGAAGGGTCCAGAGAAGGTCTGATGAGCACAGACAGCAAGCACGTGGAGGTAACTGTGTTTCCACAAGCAAAGTGACTGACATTTGCTTTATGCAGTGGGGACTCCCTGCAGGTAAATGAGTCTGCTTCCAGCCGGCCTCTAATCCTAGTGACCTCAGCACTACTCCCACAGCCCCTCCCTCCTGTGGAGGGCATGGAGGGCCTGCCTGGACTCCCCAGTGAGCGCCCTGTTTCCCTCAAGGTCAGCCACCTTGCCAAAGTGCCACAGCCAATGACTGATGGACACAGAGGGTGGGGGCGTAAAGGCCCAGCCATCTCAGCCCAATGGGGACACCTCTGACTGGCCGGTCTTGCTCCAGAGCTCCCCGTGGGGTCAGCCAAGCTGCTGTGGGGTCTGTATCAGGACTCAGCATCTCCCTTTGCCCACTCCTGCTGCCCTCCCCTCCCGAAGCAGGGGTTGTCCCCAGGGCACTCACAAATAAAGGTCCCGCACCCTAACCTCCATCTCAGACACCACATCTTATTGACCACCTGCCCAGGACCCAGACTGGTGACCCTTGGTTTAGGGCAAAGGTGAAGTCTAGGTGCCCCTAAATTCCTTATTAGCTGTGTGGCCTTCGGGCAGGAGAAGTCACATAGCCTCTCTGGACTTGTTTTCCAAACCGTGACACGGGGGTCAGCAATATCTGTCCCACTCTTCCCACCCTCAGACCACAGGATCCAAAAGGGTCTTCCAGAACCCTAATCCAATCACTCAGCTTGATAAACAAAAACCAAACCCACTGACGTCAAGTCAATTCCGACTCATAGCAACAATATAGGTCAGAGTGGAACTGCCCCATAGGACTTCCAAGGAGCGCCCAGCAGATTCGAAGTGCTGACCTTCTGGTTAGCAGTCTGAGCTCTTAACCACTATGCCACCAGGGCCCCATCTCAGCTTGACAATAGCCGTCAAATCCATTCAAATTGTCAGGAGCCCTGACCAACAGTGCCAGTAACACTCCAGTATATATTTCATTGTGTGGAGCTCCTCTCAGGGACACTTGCATTTCCAAGAGCAAGTCTGGGTGACATAGTAACAATGACTACACTGCCATCTTCTTCATCTCACAGGAAAATTACCTTAACATGGCTTCTGCTTGGTGGTTACACGGGACAGCAGATTACCAATGCCCCACTCCAGCCGACTGCTCAGCAGGTAAGCTTTCTAGACAATTCCTCAGTCACATAGCTCAAATACAGGCCTAACAGCTCCTGCCCTTGGGTGGTTTCTCCTTTTGGTTAACACAACAGTTCTTAGAGTATACTACCTGGACCAGCAGCAATCATCAGTAACCCCTAGGAACTTGCTAGAAATACAAATTTGCGACCCTGCCCCAGACACGCTGAATCATCTGTGCTTCAACAAGCCATCCAGACGACGCTGATGCAGTGCTCAAGTTTGAGAACCGCGGGGTAACTCCGGAGCCGTGGGGACACAGTGCTTGACAGCTCAGCGGCTAAACCAGAAAGGTTGGCAGTTCAGATCCACCAGACACTCCTTGGAAACCCTATGGGGCAGTTCTCCTCTGTCCTATGCGGTCACTATGAATCCGAATCAACTCAACGGCAACGGGTTTTTTTTTTTTTTTTTTTTTTAAGCCTCCCTGATGTCACTTGTCTGGAAGACCCTCTCAGATCTTTGGTCTGAGGATGGGAAGGGTGGGACAGGTATCTCTGATCCCTGTGTCACCGTTAGAAAAACAAGCCTAGAGAAGTTCTGTATCGTGCCCTCCACCACCCGCACCCCCTAGGCCACTGAGCTAACAAGGGACTCAGTGGCACCTGGACTTCATCTTTGCCTTAAACTAGGGGTTACCAGTCTGGGGCCCAGGCAGGTAGTTAATAAGGGGAGGAGCCACAGGCTAGGTTCCTGGGGAAGGTGACTCTCAGACTGAGGTTAGAGAGCAGGACGTTTAAATGCAACAGCCCTTGGGATCAAGGAGCCTAGCTGGTGTTGTGGTTAAGCGCTCTGCTGCTAAAGGTTGGCACTTTGAACCCACCAGCCGCTCCACTGGAGAAAGATGTGGCAGCCTGCTTCCATAAAGACTGCAGCCTAGGAAACCCTATGGGGCAGTTCTAATCTGTCCTATAGGGTTGCTATGAGTCAGAATCAACTCCATAGCAGTGGGTTTGGTTTTTGTTTTTTTTAACCTCAGGATCAACCCCTGTGGGAGGGGGGGAAGGGGAACAGGTTCGGGCAGAGGGAGAAGTCAAGTCTAGGTGCAGACCTAACACTGATTACAGTAACTTCTGGGCAGAGGTCCCCCCACCCTTCCCCAGGCCTCCGCCGCCCACCTTGAGGCTTGAGGCTCCTTCCCTCCAGGAAATATCAGCCTGAAGGATAAGCCAACACATAAATAAACAGCCTGAATCCACTGGGTTTATACCTTTAAGTGGAATGGATAGATTGCTTTATAATTTATGAGGCCTTCCATGAAGCACACTCAGATACAAAGCCATGGGCACATTCAAATGTTTTTTCATGAACCTGGCGATATAAAGTCTATCAAATGCTATATAAATCCAGATAAAGGTAATAAAGTAGTGTAGTCAAAGACTGATGGCAATATAATAATTGATGCCCCCGGAAGCCTACCTAAAATATTACAATAACTCAAGCCTCCAAACGGAGATTTCATTCTTTTTTTCTCCTCTGAGATAAAACTGTTCTGGGCTTTAAAACATTTAAATGAGGTTAAGATTGAATTAATCTGGTTTACGCTCATAAACACACTTCTTCAGGTGTTTCTAAGGTTCTGAGTCCTTGGATGTCTCTTCCACCAGCTTCTAATTTTTCCTTTAAGGAAGACAAGACCAAACCAAACCAAACCCCTGCTGTCAAGGCAATTCCGACTCATAGCTACCCTACAGGACAGAGTAGAACTGCCCCAAAGGGTTTGCAAGGAGTGGCTGGTGCATTTGAACTGCCAACCTTTTGGTTAACAGCCGCGTTCTTAACCACTGCACCACCAGGGCTCTAAGACAGGGACCCCATAGGCAGACTGTTCCCTAAACTACTAGATGAGGGTATCAGCACGCCCGTGGGTGAGAGTTACACTCCTTCTTATCAGACTGTTTTTCCTCGTCACCTCTCCAAGGTTTGCTTCCGGGAATAAAAATCATGCTGGTTGGGATTTCATTTCAAGTCTTCCGATGCACAGAACCTTCGTGCAAATCCCAAGTAGCGCTGATTATGTGCCCTAAGGCACCAAGTGTCTCAAACAGGGCATTTGCAGCTGCAAATCATAGAAACCCAACGAGAACTGGCTTAGTTGGAAAAAGGAGTTAATTGGCTGATGGAAACGAAGCGGAAGAAGCCTTTCCTCATTGCCCTGCCTAGGTGAGGGAAGAGCGTGCCCACATCTTCCCAGCAAAAATTCTGAGATTAGATCTAAGGGGAGGGACTCGTCCCAGAGCCAATCACAGCTGCCAGGCGGGATGCTATGCTCTGATTGGCCAGGGGGGATGCTACCCTCTGATTGGCTGGAGGGTGGGCACTGTGCTGTCATTGACCAGGGGGAATGCTATCCTCTGATTGGCTGAAGGGTGGGTACTGTGCTGTGATTGACCAGGAGGGATGCTATGCTCTGATTGGCCAGGAAGGATGCTATGCTCTGATTGGCCAGGAAGGATGCTATGCTCTGATTGGCCAGGAGCAAAGCTTTCTCTGCTCAGAAGTTGAAGGTATGTCAGCAGCCTCTGAACTAAATACAATAATTGGAGAGGGGCATGGGTATCAGCACTGGGAACCATACACATGGCAAGATCTTCAAGGAATGTCTTCCAGCATGAAAGATGAGCTCATAATTCCATTGCCCGTAACAAGGCAGAATCTTGGGGACCCCCAGGGTTCCCCTAGAACCTATCTCCTATGAGGGCTAGATGCAGCCTTTTGTATAAAACCGTCCAGGACAGGTTGTCATCAAACTAAGAGCAAAAGAAAGAGAAGATGTGATATTTGTTTCCCCAATAGATAAGCCGGGTTAGACTTCTTCTGAACAACTCCAGGAGCTCAAAGAGGTGGATAATTATGGACAGAAAGAAGAAGAAAAGAAAAAAGAAAAAACACTTTGTAGCAATCAACCCAAGCTTTGAGGCATGGTTACCTTTTTGGGTAGTGACAGCCTTGTCCCTAGAGGCAGTCAAGCAATATGTAGAAGGAAGATGCCTGTGTTAGGGGGAGGGCACCTCTCAGATTCCTTTCTCCTCAAATCCCCAGGGCAAGCTCTGGATAGTAATAACTTATAACAAGTGCAGAATCCTGCCACCACCCCCTCCCCCAATCACCCACGCTGGGCTCTTCTCGTGGGAGACGCAATGAAATGCTGAAACTCCAAAGTGTCACGTCAGAGCTGCTGGAAAACGCCTAACAAGCAGATGGAGCCAAAATGACAGATTCCTCCAGACTACAAAATCCACCGTTTCTGTCCCCAGGCAAAAAGGGCGAGACGAGATGCACCCTAAAGTGATTTAAGAATCGAAGCACTTTAACGTTTCACAAAAGGGCCCGAAATGGAAAAATGAGTATTTGTTAGCGCACCGCAGCCAGCATTGGGAGCTAAGGTTCCCACTTAAAACGGCACCATGTGTGCAAGAGACCTGAACTTGTCCCGAAGCCTAGCACATTGTGCATTCATGCCCAAGCAAATGGGAATCACTTAATAAGGGCTTCTAAATGCCACCGCACAAATAATAACACTAATCACAATCATAACACTGGCACGCTGTCTCAAAACACGGCATCTAAGCTGGGATGGCATGTTAATAAACAGGCCGGGAGATACAGCCCAGGAAGCTGACTTCCTCGTGGGTCTAGCATTCTGTTCATATTCATAATTGTGTGCTCCCGGTTACATTGATCAGCTTGGTCCCTGACCCAAAATGGCTCTCATTTAACTCAGAGGGGGAAGGTGGGAGAGAGGTGGGGCACTGGCCGAGTTCACAGTGACAGCATGCAGGTTTTATGATCTAACAGGATTGATGAGCCATTCAGCACAGAGCTATCCCCAGTCAGTGCGAACTATCACTTGTCACAAAGCAGGGAGCTGACAGGATCATATGAAAGGCTCCACCAGTCAGTGCTGGGGCCAGTGTCCCCAACTGGTCAATACAATTGCTTGTGGTCAGCGGCGTGGCTACGCCTGCCTGCCCCGTGGGAGAAACACACAGCATTATATTTTGCATAATCATGGTAATTATTGTTATTATTGCTACCCAGCTGACATCAGCCTGCAGAGAGGTCTGGGTGAGTCACCTCAGACCCCCCGAGGCAGACCTTGCCAGGGAACTCGAAGCCCCACTTCAGAACCTGGTCTGGAGGGGCAGCGGGGGTAGGGGAGTAGGGTGAGGGGACATGGTGGGTGGCGCCTGCAGAGACATGGTGAGGATGAGCCAGAGGCTGAGCAAGTCCACAGCATTCACTCACCTGCTCTCACCTGTCTGCACACCTGGAAGGAGAACAGCATCACCAAGGCCTGTCCCCAGTGCCTTGTCCCCACGAATCCTGGGTGAGTGAGGAGGCTGAGAAGGAACAAGTCATCAGGAACTTCCATGCTGGTTCTCCGCGAGGAGATGGCACTGCCCCTGCACATGTGGCTGCGTGGACCTGCACCAGCTCCCAGCTAAGGCCCTGCCAGACCTCAGGTCCTGCCTGTCCCAAGAATATGTGGCCGGCCCAGCAGCATTCCTTGGGGGCTCTGAGCTGGAGGATGGTGCAGTCTTCACAGACTGTGCCCTGGACATGGCCTTCTGGGGGCAGAGCTCTGTCAGATCCCAATGGTTATTACCACGGCCTCCTGTAACCACGAACAAAATGCCGGGGGCAGGGATCAGGGGGACAGGGCAGAGGTTGCTCAGTAGGGGGTCTTTCACTTGGCCGGCATGATGGGGGTGACAGTAGCAAGCCCTGCACCCCCAGGAACTGCAGCGGTGGCAGGGCTGGGGATATAGGCAAGAAAAACTAGGGGACTGTCATGAAGAAGGGAGTGTCCTCGCCCACCTTGCCAGGGTCTTGGTATCTAACTTTGCTCCTTTATAGAAGGATTCTGAAAGAAAACCAATAAAATGAAAGGAAACCAGTAAAAGTACTTCTGTTATCGCCTTCTAATTACTTCAAGCGACCCAGTTTTCCATTAATGCTAGCGGTATCCAGGATTTGGGTTTTTTGTTGTTGTTGTCTGTTTTGCATTTTTTGTTTGTTTTGGGGGGGTTGGTAAGCAGATATATTTAAGTCAAAAAGCAGTAGAGACGCCTGTGGTTGACTGCTGCTGGGGAAACATGAATCCGGTTCCTTCTCCTCAGTGTACAAATGGGGAAACTGAGGGAGGAGCCCAGAGAGGGAAATGACTTCATTCAGACATTACGGGTGGGTGGTGGTTAAAGTCTCCCGCTGGGTGCTCCCTGACTCCCCCGTGACTCCTCATGCGGTGAACGGTCTACAACCAGCTCTCCTGTCCACGGGGGAGTTTCATTCTCAAGCCATCCTGCAGCGAGTGCTTCGGGGAGGAAAAGCCATCACCCCTTCACGTGGCTTTGAAGGTTTTCTTCGAGGGGTCTTGGGACACGAATGGTTCCAGAATTGATCTTTTTGGGGGGATGAGAAGAGGTCTCTTTACCACAAGGCGGGTCACCTGAAACTGCTTCATTGACATACCTCTGACGAAGATGACAAAGCTGCACCAGAAAGGTGCAGCCCAGGAACCTGAGTCTCCCACGTTGAGCCAGGCCAGGCCTGTGTCCCCAATGGGGCTTACGTGGCAAGAGCACCTCACTGACCTGTGCCATCACTGTCCTCGTAACCACGAGAAGAGACACAGGGAGAGGCCATGTGAAGACACGGGCAGAGAATGGGGTGATGTTGCCACAAGCCAAGGAATGCTAAGGAACACCAGGAGCCACCGGAAGCCGAAAGGACAAGGAAGGATTCTTTCCTAGAGCCTTTGGAGGGAAGACGGCCCTGCTGACACCTGATTTCAGACTTCTGGCCTCCAGAGCTATAAGACAATAAGTTGCTGTTGTTTTAAGTCACCACCCAGTTTGTAGTCACTTGTTACAGCAGCCTTAGGAAGCTAATACAGTAGTTATTAGACCCACCGCTATATCTTGTTATTTAATATGTCAAAAAAAAAACAACTAAATTATCACATCATAAATTTCCTTTTCTTTGTATTTTGACATATGGATTTCAATATAATTGGTTTACTTTGTAATCCTATATATTTTATTTCATGCAGTTAAAGAGTTTTTTTGTTTTTGTTTTTGTTTTTTTGAGAAGGCTTAACCTAACTGCCAGAGGTACTCATGGCACAAAATGGGTTAAAAATCACTGCCGTAAATGAGGCATTCACCCCACCCCAGCCCACCCACCTCTCACCCACTTCAGGGTCCCTGGAGACTGAAATCCATCTGTTACAGATTGCATCATGTCCCCAAAAATATGTATTTGGAACCCTAACCTCTAGTCCTGTAAACGTGATCCCGTTTGGAAATAGGGTTTTCTTTGTTATGTGAATGAGGTCATGTCACTGTGGCAGTGTGCCCTAAACCTAATCACCTCCGAGTGACAAGAAGAGCTGATTAAACACAGAGGTGAGCACATACCAGGGAAGACAGATGCCGAGTGGGGATCGCCAAGAACCGAGGAAGACCCAGGGCTACCAACTAGGAAGGAATCGGCACAGTCGAGACCCAGATTTGGACTTTCAGCCTCCAGAACTCTGAGAAAACAAATTTCTGTTCCTTAAAGCCGCCCACCTGTGATACCTGTGTTACAGCAGCACGAGGGTGTAAGACACCATCCATTCATTCACGTGATCACTCATTTAGCACACAAGCATTTGAGTACTTGCCCTGCACCATGCAGGCCTCTGGATGGTACAAATGGTTTGCACTCACCTACAGGTAGTCTCGGCTTTGATGTACTCAAGTTACGACAAGCCACACTTACCACCATCCCTTTCCTGTGATTTCTGTATTTTTTTATGTATGTACATATTAAAATATACCTGTAAGTTTACATTTAATGTTTCCAATCCTCAAAGACAAAGATTGGATTTATAAAGATACTGATAATAAAAGGCAATAATGAGAAATATTTTTTAAAAAAATGAGATATTTGACTTAAGTCAGAGTTGTTGGAACAGAACCCTGTCGTAAGTCAGGGACTACCTGTACTAACTTAAAGGTTAATGGTTTGAACTCACTCCGGTGCCGTGGAAGAAAGGCCTGGCAATCTACTTCCATAATGATTACAGCCAAGAAAACCCAATGAAGTTGTCATGAGTTGAAACAGATTCAACAGCAATTGGTTTGACTTGGGGGTGTCTTTTTTTCTGTATCAGGCATGGGACAAGGTCAGGGCTTCCAGCCTGGCAGGTGTAGCAGACAAGTAACCACACCACACAATCTCTAATTACAAACTGCACTGAGCACCAGGAAGAGAGAGAACAGGAGCAAAGAGAGATTACAAAACGTGGGCCCCTGGTCCAGGAAGGAGCTTTCGGGTTGAAATAACTGCATTGACAGGAACACACCTTTACACAAAGGAAGATGCACGTTCTTTTTTAAAAAGTTCTACTTGGGCCTAAGGGGCCAACTCTAGCGCATCAAGGGTGCGGGCCCAGAAGTTTCCCTCCTGTAAAATGTAGAACAAAATTTTAACTCAAAAAGAAAAACCAGACTTGCTGGCCTGACAGAGACTGGAGAAATCCTGAGAGCATGGCCCCTGGACATCCTTTCAGCTCAGTAATGAAGTCACTCCTGGGGTTTACCCTTCAACCAAAGATTAGACAGGCCCATAAAACAAAACGAGACTAGAGGGGCACACCAGCCCTGGGGCAAGAATGACTGGGCAGGAGGAGACAGGAAAGCTGGTAACAGGGAACCCAAGGTTGAGAAGGGAGAGTGTTGACATGTCGTGGGGTTGCTACCAATGTCATAACACAATACGTGTACTGTTTAATGAGAAACTAGTTTGTTCTGTAAACCTTCATCTAAAGTACAATTTAAAAAAAAGAGAGAGAGAGAGAGAGAAAGAAGTTTCCCTTCTGTAGGTTTCCTCTAACTGTCCACAGACAAGGACTTGCTTGCAAGGTAGTAGTTTAGCAGGGCCAGTAAAATCCACTACTGAGCCCTGGTCAGACATTGGCTCTAATAACAGACCCTGTCAAGAGAAAGCAGGCAGCTGGGAAACATGCCATCAAGCAGGACGGCACTTCTGTGAAACTTGTTCTACCACTGATGCTGTGGAAATGAGAGGGGCTCACTCCCAAACCAGCTCTGAGTTACACCCTCTGCCCCAGTGCCGGAGCCAGGGACCAGGGATGCTAAATGTGTTGGTCAGGGCTTTGTTGCAGGGAACAGAGTCCACCCCAGCTAGCTGAGGCAGAGAGGGATAGCTTCTAGGAAGGCAAAGGCTTATAGGATCTTTGGGAAGGTAGATGACAGGACCCTCCAAGACACAAGGCAGAAGCAGGGCACCAGGCGAGCTCTTGCCTCCTGACTGATCAGGAAGGCACCGGCTGAACTCAGGAGTTGCCACCACGGCTACCAGCTCCAGGATCATGCCACCACTGCCACTATCTGGAAGCCACCACAATCAGGAAACCGAATGTGCAAGAAGCCACAGCTATCAAGAAAAAGCCACAACCTAAAGGCTGCCACTACGTCTGCTAACCCTGGCACCAAAGAACCAGACAACTCCAAGGCCGCGCTTGCCTGGAGAGAGAGCAGAAGGGTGGCTCTGCCTCGCTTCCACCCTCCAAACCTTACGCTGAGTTCACCTGGGTCAGCTCCTCTTCAGCTCTAGGACTTTGATTGGCATTATCAGGGAAAACTCATGCTATTCTGTGGGGGCTGTGGAGAGGCAAGTGTATAGGCCTAAAACTATTGGCTGCTATCTTTCTACTCTGAAAAAAGCACCTGTCTGAGAATGGTGGCAACACAGAGAAAAGCAGAGCCAATAGCTGAAAAGAAACAGACTATGTTGTGATGGAACTCCTAAGTTCCTGGATGGAACCATCCCTGAAGGCAGTCTGTTTGTTCGTATGTTTTGTTTTGTTTTGTTTTTGCTTCAAGCCATTTGACTTGAGTTTCTGTTTCCTACAACCGAAGAATCTTGACTCTAGTCCAGCCCATGAGGTAAGAGAGCCTTAGCTTTATCCTTAGAAATTCGAGCCAGAGCAAATCAGAGCACTGCAGAACCCCTAGCCTATTACGTCAACATTTATCAATCTCATACTCCTTCTCCCTTACAGTTTCTAAGCCTGAGATTCCTCTCTCTCCATTCCAAGACTGAATTCTCCATTTACCACCTCCTCCAGGGAGCCTTCCCTGACCATCCCATACCAGGTGTCTCAATCTTGCCCTCCCATACTCTCTTTTTGCACACTACCACCACAATAGTGAAGTATTAGTGACAGAAATGGAAGCTCTCTGCCCCCTCCAGAAAATTTAAGTATCATGAGGGCAAGGGACTGTGTCTTTCCCTCCAATCCCCACACTGCATCAGAGACTAGAACAGTGTGGGGTCTACTGGTATTTCCTTAACCAAGGAACAAATGCACCTCCTTCTGGTCTACCATCTGCTTCACCTCCCTTTACTTATCAACTCTCTGATTCCCTTCTTTCTACTTATTCTCAACACTTTTAAATGCAAATAGCCAGGGTTTTGAGAGGAAACAAATCAATGTTGGTCCCTAAGATTCCCATGTGGGTGAACAGGTGTGCTGGCCACCCGACCTCTCCGCTTATCTTAGCCAGCTCAGTAATCTTTCCTCGTCTTTTTTTTCAACACCTTTTCTCTGACTTTCAGAGCTTTCCAAACAAAATCTTTCTCAAAAATCATGCCCAGAAAACAGAACCGCCAGACTCATGAAAATAGCTATGTGAATGCACCATAATAAACGAACAAATACAAAATCCACACCTAATGCCCCCGGGAATCGACTTCAGCAGAACAGCCCACAGCTTGAAGGAGCGGAGCAGGGAGAGAAAAACGGAACTGCACGAAGCCGATAAAACAAAGCCCAAACTTGAGATTGTTTTGACAAACGGAGGCTGCCACGTGAGAGAAGATATGTAAGAACCTCCCAGAAATTCCCCAACGCCTTTACTCTCAGAAGCCAGCACAAGGTCCAAATGCAATCAAGTCTGGTTCTGAAAAATAAATACGAGCAGCTGTGCTCTGCTCCCTGCTTCTCAGGCTTTCGTTAAATTCTCAGGTGAAAAGTGCAAAAGGTTCCATCCTCGTGGCAAACCCTGCTCCGTGAGCTAGGGGCCCCCTGGAGGAGGCCAGGACGGTGGTGGGAGTCGCAGGTCATTCATTCAACGCTATCTACTGGGCATCCGCTGTCCACCACCCATGGTGCTCAGCCCTGGGGATGCAGCGATGTGCAAACAGGAGGTGCTGACGCAACGAGGTGCACCTTCTAGGAAGCCAATCCAATTTGAATCAGCATGTAAACTGAGGGTAACAAGAGGAGAAGACGTCTATGAAGGAGATGAACCGGGTGATGCCAGGAGCCAGAACACCAGGGGAAGCCCTTCTTGGGTCTGGGCCATCTGAAAAGGCCCATCTGCAGTGGGGATATCACAGTAAGACCTGAAGGGTCCAGCATTGGCCACCGCAGCAGCCACGCCACGCCCTTCAGCGCCCCCCGGAGGCCACTTTGTGCATTGGCGGAAGGCTCCTGGGCTGACAACTTCCTACCTGGAGCACCACTCTCTCTGTCTAGGGGTCTCTCTGAACAAAGGAGAACATTCAATCCAATGCCAGGGCACCGAGGAGTTAAGGCCTTCAAAACTAACACGCATCCAAGAAAGGTCGAGAGTAGAAGGATAAATGCCCCACCTTCTTCCACCTGCACAGGACAACTCAGAGGGATGTCCTACCCAATCGCTCAGTGGGATCCAACCCACCTGCCCACAGCAGTGACTTGCTTCCCTGTCCCAGTTCCCCACTCCCTCTCTGTACTTCCTTCAATCTCCAACCGTCTGCACCCAAATCTTCTTTTTTTTCTCTTCAAATTTTTTTATTGGTTATATCCACATAGGCCAAAGGTTCTACAGCAGTAGTTCATCTCAAAGCTGAGTCCTGATGCCTCAGACTGGTTTATGGCAGGACCCACTCCAAAGCCTGGAGAAAGAAGCCGGTAGTCAGCTCTTTGTGACCCTCATACCCCTAAGCCCCATCAAGGTCAGCAACAGATAGCATTGTCCACGTTCTCCAAGGAGCTCCAGCTTTGGTGGAAATGAATTTTGGTGAGCCCTAACATAGTCAAAGGGAAGTCTGTACCCATCTTTGTCTCGAGGTCTGTTTTAAGGGAGACCCAAGTCAAGATAGCCATGAAGAGATTAGAGGAAGAGGGAATGGCACGTCTGAAGGCACTGAGGGCAGAGAGCTTGTCTTGTCAAAGGAAAGGAAGGTCAGGCTGGCTGGACAGGGAGGGGGCAGATGGATGGCATGAGGTAGTGACAGGTAGGTCCACTGGGGCCAGGCTACCAAAGGCCTCTGCGAGACAGCATGCGGGATCAGAACACCATTCCAAAGACAATGGATGGGAAGACTTAAACTAGTGACGTAGGCAGTGAGAGGCACGATCCAACTATCTCTCTGAAAGACTCCACTGGTCCCAGACGTCCATCAGTGGACAAATGGAGAAACAAAGTGTGGACCATCCATACAATGGAAGGAATGAATCCCTGATACGTGCTACAACATGGATGAACCTTGTAGCCATTATGCTGAGTGGCAGCAACCAGACCCAAAGGGTCACACGTTGTATTATCCCGCTTACATTAAATGTCCAGAACAGGCAATCCACAGACAGAACAGAGATGAGAGGTTACCACGGGCTGGAAGAGCGGAACAATGAGTGGCTACTTAACGGGGATAGGATTTTCCTTTACGGTGATAAAATGTTTTGGAACCATAAAAGAGGTGAATGGACTAAATGCCACCTAAATTCTTCACTTTAAAATGGTTAATTTGACGTTATGTGAATTTCACCTCAATTTAAAAAAAAAAAAAAGAGCCTGCCAGCTCATAGGTGGAGACTGGGTTGGGTGGAAGCAGCGAGACGCAGGGAGGTGACAGCCATCCTCCAGGAGAGAGTGGAGGTGACTTGGATGATGTGGCGCCAGCAGAGATGGAAAAAAGTGGACCATTTGAGATATTTTTTGGAGACGCCAAATTATGATTCTCCCGACACTCCCAGTTGGCCCGACACTCCCAGTTGGCCCGTGCTTTGGCAGAACATGACGTGAGAGTTAGTGGACAGACTGTTTGCCACCTGACCTGAGCTGAACTTCCCGTTAGCCCCTAGATGAGACACACAAATGTAACCACTCCATCCACCGCCCACCAACATCACCACCACCGATTAGCAGCTGCCACCCCCTGGGGGTTGGGAGATCACAGCAAAGAGATCGATCTGGCTTGTGGACTTTAGTGAAATTAATCAACCTCACGATGCCTGCAGGCTCACGGGAGCAGGCACAGGGACACATCAAGATCAGCCGCCAGAGAACATTTTACAGAGATGTGCGTAAATTAGATCCCGTTCTTTCATCACAGCATCATTCACAAGCTCCGCTCTGCTCAGGTCTCCTCCCTCCCCCGTACATCACCATAACAACCCACCCCCTGTGATAAAGCAAGAGAACATCAAGAGGCGAGCTGGAGGAGCTTGCAAGGCAACCTTCTCTCCCAGAGAGAGGAGACCTTACGTTCTTGGTGCATCCTGGCACGTGGCGGCCCATGGAGCCTTCTCATGAACACTGTAATGGATCTGTGTGATCCCAACATGTAGGGCCAAGGATGTCACACGGACTAGTGTTCCCCAAATCGTGGCCCCTGGACCACTTGCCTTAAAATCAACTGCACTGCTTGCTGAAAATACAGATTCCTGGGCACCAGCCTAGCTCTTCTGAATCTGACTTGTTGGAAGTAATCCCGGGGATCTGCATTTTTAACAGGTACCTAGAGATGATGTTACACACTGGTTTGAGAGCAATGGGCTTAGATTGCATGGGTCCTCTCCAATGTCCACATCAGCAGATAAGACAAGACCCTAAAGTACATAAATCCTACATGTTTAATAGGGGAAAGATGACAATAATCCCGGTCCTGAGTCAAACGGGGAGAAGTACTGTGGCGCAGTCATAGATGTTACAGAATAATGAAGGCTCGTATTCTGGGGTACGCAGGAACGGGAGCACTGAGCAGCACTGGTTTAAAAACAATCGGCTGAGTACGTCCATGTTCACGGCAGCACTGACCACAATAGACCACCCAAGTGTCCATCAACAGATGAACAGACAAGCAGAGCGTGGTCCATCTGTACTGCGGAAGATTAGAACTCAGCTGTAGAGAAATGAAGTCCTGATACACACTACAAGGTAGATGAACCTCGAGAACATGCTGAGTGAGTCAGACACAAAAGGACAAATACTGTATGATCCTACGTACATGAAATATCTAGACTAGAACAATGCATAGAGACCAAAGCTGATCAGTGGTGACTGAGGGCTGCTGGGAGGGAGAAGCAGGGAGCTGATGTTCAAGGGGTGCCGAGTTTCTGTTTGGGGTGATGAAAAACTTTTGGAAGTGGACGGTGATCATGATTGCACAACATCATGAATGTAATTAAGGTCATTGAATTGTACACTGAAAAATAGTTAATGTTTTGTGATATGTATTTTACCACAATTTTTTTTTAATCTGCTGACCTGCGCCCTCCAAATCTGATTAAAACCCATTGCTGTCGAGTTGATTCTGGCTCGTAGCAACCCTGTAGAACACAGAAGAACTGCCCCATAGAGTTTGCAAGGAGTGCCTAGTGGATTCAAACTGCCTACGTTCTGGTTAGCAGACGTAGCTCTTAACCACTAGCCACCAAGTCTGACTGGGTGTTCTAAATAGTTCACCAGCCCTCACTTCACATTCCCCTGCTCAGGCTCCCGGAGTGGACCTGAAGAGCCTTGCCCAGCATTACCCAGCCCAGGTTGCAGCTTGAAGGTACCCAGGGCTCTGTCTGCTTCCCCACTGGTTCCCACATATGAACACACATGGCAATCACCTGGAGGGTCCCGCCTCCAGAGTGTCTGATTCAGCAGGTCTGGGGCGGAGCCTGAGAACTTTCATTCCTAACAGGCGGTGCTGATGCTGCAGGTCAAGGACCCCACTTTGACAATCACTGCTCAACACCCTATCATGAGCCGGACTCAGCTGGAAGGGGTCAAAGAGATTTCGACTTCCCCCAGTCACAGGGACTATCAGTGGGGCGGGCAGGTGAGACAGCACAAAGGGAAACAGTGTCAGGCTCTTTGAAACAAAGGCAGAGGATGGGGCCTTTCAGCCAGAGCAACAAGAACTGTGTGATCAGGAAAAACAAATGGTCTGGAGGTGGGGGAGAGGAGTCGCAGAGGCAGACTTCACTGCCTCACATGTGGCCCAGCACCATCCCTGGCCACAATCACTCTCCCCAAAACAGAGTCTAATCCAATCCAGTAGCCATCTGTAAAGGACTGACTATGTGCCAGGAGCTGTGCTATGGATTTCCCAGGGGAAATACCCACATCCCTGACTTTGTTCTCAAATGGGAGGGACAGATGCTTATACCTAAGTCAATAAAAGAAATGTCAGTAAAAAATTCCTATCCACTATAAAATAGCAGAAAACTCAATTACCAAATCAAAGAGCTAAATGGCAGCTCTGGCCCAGCATGGTGCCAGGTTCTGGAGGGAGGCAGTTGTGTAAAAGGGTCCCCTCACCTGGAGGGGTATGCTTATGTTGCCATGAAAAGGGTCCTTAGCATAAAACTTGACCAGCTCAGTAGTGACCTGAACTGGACCAAATGGGGAAGCCCTCATTCTTTTTTTTTTTTCTTTTTTTATTGTGGTTTAAGTGAAAGTTTAAAAATCAAGTAAATCTCTCGTACAAAAATTTATATACTCCTTGCTATGTACTCCTAGTTGCTCTCCCCTCAATGAGACAGCTCACTCCTCTCTACCCTGTATTCCCCATGTCCATTCAGCCAGCTTCTGTTCCCCTCTGTCCTCTCATCTCCCCTCCAGACAGAAGCTGCCCACATAGTCTCATGTGTCTACTAAGCCAGGACACTCATTCCTCACCAGTATCATTTTCTATCTTATAGTCCAGGCCAATCCCTGTCTGAAGAGTTGGAAGCCCTCATTCTTATTTCCAGCTAGAAAGTGAGTTTTAATTCATATTCTAGAAGATACTGCTAATTACCTACCCAACACCAATCCTTCTCTTCCTTCTTAGGAAGAGAGCCCAAGTTTACTTAAGGCAGCTAAAAATCCACTTTCTGGCTTCCTTTGCAGCTACGTATTGCCATGTAAAAACGTTCTGGCCAACAGAATGAAAGTAAAAGTATTGACTGAAAGTAAAAGCCTGAGAAGAGTATTTAAAGAGAACTGACACAGCTGGCAGAACACCCAACTTTCTCTCTCCTGCTTCCTCCTGCTGTTGCCTGGAAGGTGGAGGTGATAGCTGGTGCTCTGGAAGCCATCTTGGGCCATGAGGTTTGAAGGCACAAGCCAAGGGAAGCAGAAGGTAGGAAGAGCCTGTGACTTTTTGACATGATGGAGTCAGCACATACCAGCAGGGAAATGAAAAGCAATTTCTATGTTGTTTAAGCCCTTATTATCTTGGTTTTCTCTGCTATATACTGTTGAACCTAACCCTAGATGACCACTGAGGGCTTAGTAACCACTTTTTACCAGATACATAGGTTACTTAGATTCATGTTCCTTACCTGGATAAGGTTCCCTTCCCAAAATTAACACATTAACCTGCCTAAGGCAAAAACCATCCAAAGCCAGTAAAACTACAAACACCTACACAAGACAGTCTGACCATCAAAGCACTACGGAATCGCTGAGTTTAAAAGGACTTGAAGACTACCTGGTCCAACCAACCCATTCTGCAGATTAGGAAGGTGAGCTTCTTAGTGACAAAATGATTTTCCCAACTTCTCCAGGCTAGCACTTTACCAAAGTACTCTCATTGTAAAGATCTGCTCATAAACTAGAGGATTCCATAATAACGTCTTCACTAGACCTAAAAATGGAAAAGAACAACAAAACAATTTCTCCGAACACTTCAATTAATTAATTGCCCAAAGAAGCCAAGCTTGGGTCCTTAGGAACAACATTGGAGCTATTTATGTATTTATGAGAGGGAAAAAATGCATAATGTGACTTTGCACATTTAACCCCGTTCCAGTGTTTACAGCACAATCCTGTCTGTCTTGGCGACCAGGTGTCAATTCTATATTTGTGCCTAAAACTTTCTCCTCATGCCAATTTATAATTCAACTAATCAGGAGATGTTTCTTGGCTGGGAATTCGTCAGGAAAATTCCATGACCAGGAGTTATCTATTGCAGGCATTTGTCAAGGAAAAAAGTAGATAAAAAGTCAGAGAGTCAAGAAGTAGTTTTTTTTTTTTTTTTTTTAAAGAAGGTGTTGTTGGAAGAGGAAACTGAAGAAATCAGCTGCCCGTAATGTGGGACTACCACTTTGCTTTCAAGCTTTCATCTCGTTCCAATGGAAAACATCCTATAGGAATAGTTCCAAAAAGAAGTAGGACAAGAACCAGTAAAGGGACTCTGAGATGGCAGGAATGCAAGACAAAGACAAAGATGCTTATATCAGCATGGTTTATAACACCAAAACAAAAAACTTGGAAACAACAGAAGTTCCCATCAACAAAGAGTTTTTTTGCGAGATGGACTGACACAGTGGCTGCAACAATGGGGTCGAGCACGATTGTGAGGATGGCCTAGGACCGGGCAATTTTTCACTCTGTTGCACATACGGACACTAAGAGTCAGAACCAACTTGGTGGCACCTAACAACAACAACAATATATGCTTCTTGTTGTTGTTGTCAGGTGCCGTCCAGTCAGTTCTGACTCATACTGACCCTATGCACAACAGAACCAAGCACTGCCCCCCCGGTCCTGAGCCATCCTTACAATCGTTGTTACGCTTGAGCTCATTGTTGCAGCCACCGTGTCAATCCATTTTGTTGAGGGTCTTCCTCTTTTCCACTGACCCTGTACTCGGCCAAGCATGATGTCCTTCTCCAGGGACTGATCCATCCTGACAACACATCCAAAGTAAGACGCAGTCTCACCATCCTTGCCTCTAAAGAGCATTCTGGCCACACTTCTTCCAAGACAGATTTGTTCATTCTTTTGGCAGTCCGTGGTATATTCGGTATTCTTCACCAACAACACAATTCAAAGCCGTCAACTCTTCTTCGGTCTTCCTTATTCATTGTCCAGCTTTCACGTGCATATGATGCAATTGAAAATACCATGGCTTGGGTCAGGTGCACCTTAGTCTTCAGGCTGACATCTTTGCTCTTCAACACTTTGAAAAGGTCCTTGGCAGCAGATTTGCCCGAAGCAATGCATCTTTTGATTTCTTGACTGCTGCTTCCATGGCTGTTGATTGTGGATCCAAATGAAATGAAATCCTTGACAACTTCAATCTTTTCTCCGTTTATCATGATGTTGCTCATTGGTCCATTTGTGAGGGTTTTTGTTTTCTTTATGTTGAGGTATAATCCATACTGAAGGCTGTGGTCTTTGATCTTCATTAATAAGTGCTTCAAGTCCTTTTCACTTTCAGCAAGCAAGGTTGTGTCATCTGCATAATGCAGGTTGTTGATGAGCCTTCCTCCAATCCTGATGCCCCGTTCTTCTTCATATAGTCCAGCTTCTCAGATTATTCGTTCAGCATACAGATTAAATAGGTATGGTGAAAGAATACAGCCCTGACACTCACCTTTCCTGACTTTAAACCAATCAGTATCCCCTTATTCTGTCCAAACAACTGCCTCTTGATCTATGTAAAGGTTCCTCACGAGCACAATTAAGTGTTCGGGAATTCCCATTCTTCGCAGTGTTATCCATAATTTGTTATGATCCACACAGTCAAATGCCTTTGCATAGTCAATAAAACACAGGTAAACATCCTTCTGGTGTTCTCTGCTTTCAGCCAGGATCCATCTGACATCAGCAATGATATCCCTGGTTCCACGTCCTCTTCTGAAACAGGCCTGAATTTCTGGCAGTTCCCTGTCAATATACTGCTGCAGCCGTTTTTGAATGATC